>NC_056732.1:88331702-88676702 GCF_019279795.1 Protopterus annectens | reverse complement strand
TTCAGAAGCACCAGTAATCCCTTCTGGGAAATCGTATATGTGTACCCGTATGAAACACTTACTGTTGGCAAGTTGACAGTAGAAGACACTTGGCTCAGACTAGAGTCAGTGAAATCCTGTAAAGTCAGTGATTATAACCTACCCCTGTTCTATAGCTGGCAATGTAGAGCTTATTTGAGCATAGCAGGTATCAGTCATAATTCAAGGCAGTAGTGCACATTTTGCCATATGGTCTTAAAGCTAATCATTCCTAGGTGCAAACTTGAGGGGGCAGTGATATAGAGTTGGGCTCCTTAACTCCTCTTATCTGTCACAAACTGTACAAACAAAAACAATCCTTATAATCAAATTTTGCAGCTGTGTGAACAGAAAGTAATGTTAGGCATCTTTAAAATCAGCTAATATGACTATCTGGACAACAAAGATAAATTTCATGATGTTGTTGTTGTTTGTTTTTCGGCTTTTCCCGGTTAGGGGTCGCCACAGCGGAACTCCGGTCTGCTAATGATTGGCAGTAGATTTTCACGAACACCGAGGTGCCAGCTCAACATCCAACCTTCAATGAAGGCATGCCCATTTACATGTCTTTCGAATGCCCACCCAACCGTGGGGAGGACATGCAGACTCCACACAGAAGGCACTCCCCGCACTCCTGCCAGGAATTGAACAGGAGAACCTCTTGCTGTGAGGCAACAACACTACCGCTGCACCACCGTGGATTCTAAGTGTTGTAAATACTGTGCAAAGTAGAAACATCTGAAGTGAACAAGCAGCATGTCTGATTGGTGATCAGTTCATGGATTAGTAGAGGCCTGACTGAAGTTGGAGGCAGCCATAGGACTTAGTGAATCTAGTGTTTCTTGTAGGGGATCCTGAAACACTGGTTTCAGAAATAAAGAGCAATAGAGCAGTAATGAGGTATTCAGGTAATTAATGGGTGTGTGAATCAGCAGCAGCATTTGGCCCAGTCTGAAAGGTGCTGTAGTAATTGTAGTCTAAATTGCTTCAAGTGAGAAATCTTAGAGCAGAAGAAGAGAATCTCAGGTTTTTGGCTCCAGTACTGAGACAAAGCAGTCACTAGTACGCAGTCTGTTCTGCAAGGTGAATGCTTCAAAACAAACAAGCTACCATACAATACAATAAACTGCAATTATTTTACATAATGCAAAATCATTCAAACCTAATGAGTCACAGCTTGTTACTGGATAACCTTTAATCACCAGTAATGACTTATATTGGAAAGCAACTGTTCTTAATTTTGGGTCATGAGACAGTGAACTTCTTAAATGTTCCAGATTTTGTTTTTTGCTGTTCTTCTTAAACACAAATTAAATCTAACTTCACTGCAGATGAGCTTTTCACTGTACATTTTTAGATATAATTCATCTATATGGCCTTCTGTACAGGCCTACTTATGATATGCATTTTTTTAATTAATTATTTTGTTAATTGGATAAATTATTATGGATTCTTTTCAGCCACAACCCGAGTAAATACATTTTGTAAATAGTTTAGAGTAACCAATCAACCTGCATGTTTTGGGAGAAAACAAAAGTACGTGGTAAAATTCCACACAGATATGGGGAGAACATACAAAATCCACACAAACAGCAACCAAATGTCAGGACTGAACCTCATATCCTGAAGCAGTGAGAGATATTGTGCTGCCCACTGCTACTAGATCAATAGTATTTATTCAGTGAAACTTTCTTTCTGCTAAGGTAAAAGAAAGTGTTTGTTGTTGCATATCCACTGTCAGAGCAGTTTTGCTGCTGAGTATTCCACTCCCAGCACTGAAAGGCCAGAGAGTTTGGGGGGGGGGGGTGAAAGGAAGATGGCCAGCTGTCTCTTCGGGTGGTGGGGGTAAATAGAAAAGGAAGGGTTGGAACATCACTGCCACCTAGTGGGGGCACAGAAAATGTGAAGCTGCACTGTTATGCAGCACTAACCTAGCTGGAGCCAGCGGGTCCTTAAACAGTAGGTGCAAGTGGTCATGCAATTTATGATCTACACCCATGGTTCTTGGCAGGGATAACAGTTAAAAGAAAGAACCCCTCAGTACTCCAGGTGTAACTTGGCACCCACATTGTAAACAAGTTGAATCTGGGCCATGTCCTGGAGTGTGACTAGAATGGAGCAGAAGAATACTCCAGCAGATGAGGGGATGGCAGGCTGTGCCTCAGATGAAAACAAGGAAAACTGGCAATAGAAAGACAGGCGCACACTAATGTGCATTGTGTTTGGTAGAATTTGAACCAGTGTTTATGACTCAAGCACAGCTTGCCATTTATTATTTTTGCTGTGTTCTTCAATGAGCCCCATTGCAATGTAAATATAATTTCCTATTTTCAGGAGTACCCCACTCAAGCGAATTCAAGCAGAAGTGCGTGCGCACGCGCGCGCGCGTGTGTGTGTGTGTGTGTGTGTGTGTGTGTGTGTGTGTGTGTGTGTGTGTGTGTGTGTGTGTGTGTGTATGGGCCTGATTTTATGTCGTTTGGGATGTAGCATTCATTTGTGGCATATTTCTGTATACTATTCAACAGTTTAATATTTAACATAACTTTTCAAAAAGCACAAACTATAGTTTAAAGGAGTATAGAATGTGTCTGCTTCACAAAGTCAGTCTTGTAAACATGCACGTCAGCTATGCAAATGAAGATAAAACAAGCACATTAAAATAATACACTAGCAAGGTTGCTAAAACTTTGTTCCAGTTTTACTGTGCTTTTAGTATGTGCAGCATTTCTATTTTTCATTTGTTGAGAGAGCTGAAGGGCAAAAGTGACTATGACATCCTTTTCATTTTACAGGGATCACTCATTTCAGCAAGCCTTATTGACCATGCAAATGGAAGCAACAGCCATGATCCAACAGCAGGCAGAAGCCCTTTCACAAATGAGGCAAGAACTCTACAGGATTGCAAGCATGATTCAACAGACTGCACAGCATACAGCACCTGGTAATACAGACCTCCCTTACAGCATGTAACAGTTAAACAGTTTCTGCACATAAATGGTCATCAGTATATAATTGTCACAGAATTTAAACTATCAGGAATCGCACTAAACCTGCTTATAGCTTTCTGTTCTGCATCATACAGTACTATCATTACTGCTCCAATTTCTGTCAAATGTGGCATTATAAAAAATATGAATGCTCTGCAAGGGTGGTCTGTGTCTTTAAACATAATTCCACTTCTCTGGCAACTGATAAAATGAATTCAAGCATCGTTTTGCACCACAGATGCCTAGTATTTTAAAACAGCATTTGTATGACTTAATTAAACTACTAACTGAGTCTCATTGTCTGTCTTCAAAGATTTTCATGTTTTATGTTTTCCCAGTACTGACTCAAAAGCTAGTGAGGGGTTGTGGTGACATAATATCTGCCTGAAAAAATAACTGCTGTTTAGGTTGGTATTCATTTATTTATTGTAGCTTAAATACATCCCTTCCTCATGCACAAACATCAGTTAAATTATGTTGTTAGAAGTGGTGGATTCTGAATTCTGTACCAGCATCGGTTACAGTTTTGTAAAAAAAAAAAAAAATTAAACATTCCGTTCACAATTGGAATATTCCCAAAGAACAGAATAAGGCTGAGGAAAGTCCAACTTTGTGTAAGTTGTGTCAAGAAGGAACATTGTTAGGTCTTTCCTCTGGACCGAAATGGTAAGTACTAGTCTCACTATTAAAGGAAAGGTATATGATGATTATTTTGAATTTAGTCAATTAATGTATGCAAATCGGAATGGTTCCATAGGAAAAATTTCATGTCTAGCATATGAGATAATTCTTTGCTACATTTTATGTTTTTGCAAAAATTCATTAGTCTTTCATTTCATTCAGCAGAAAAAAACATGCCAACTTATTTAATTTAGTCAATGCCTTCAAGGAAATTAATAATGCCAACAGCTCTTCATGAGTGTTTTAAAAACATGTAATTGAGTAATTTCCTCACTTAATTCATGAACTATTGATATAATTTAATTTGATTAAAGACAGTTACATAGAACCTGTAGACAATACATACCGAGGGACAATGCAAAAGTAGAATAGAAAACTTAATTTACAAAAAAATATTTGCAAACGAATACATTATTCATGTCATAAGGAGCTTAAATATTAATGTTCAACAATAACCTGCACTAATTTTTGCTGGATTACCTTCTTCTCTGCATAGGCTAGCACTCTACTATAATTTCTGGAACCACTTATATTTTTAACATACTCACATTTTTTTTTGTAAATTATTTCCAAAAGTTTTTATATACTGCTAGGCCTCTAACCATCCCACACATTGATTAAATGGCCTTGCATGAGCCGTACAACTTGTATTAAAATGTCCCTGCTCCCACAAAGTGGCATTTTGTGATTCAGAGATATGTTAGCAATACTGAGGAAAGACCTCATTATCAGCTAATCTGCATGTTTCTGAATCACAGTTATTACTGCAAAAGTCAAATAATTTCAAATCTGCAAGTTCAGGCTGTTAACTGCTGTGACCTCATCACTTAGGCATAGGAATCCTCCCCTCAGTCACTCTTCCATGCACAGAGGTACACATTCAAACACAGACACACACAAAACTGTCCCTGTACCTGTCTCTGGGTTGTCTGCCCTTCTCCTGTCTTATGGTTCCTCCCAACCTGTGATTCCCGTACTAGCCAAACTGCCATTAAGGCATGAGAGTTTAGAGTAGTGTCTAGTACCCCCCCCCACCCCTGGTCTCTGTACTAGTTAATGTTCTGTTATGGTACAAGTATAGTCCGGCTGGTGGCTCGTGCTTCAGTACTTCCTCAATCCGGCCAACCCCTGTACTTCTGTGGGTGCCATTATGGCATTTGAGTTTAGATTAGTGGTTCCCACACCCCTTCAATCTTTGTGCTACATTCATTTTCAGTAGATGAATATGGCTACTACCTTGATGAAGTGAGGACATTCGTGTTGTTCTACACACCCCAATACTGCAGGAGCTCGGCCACAAACCCATCTCCAAAAAGATTTCACTGAGGACTTTGCCACTATGCAATCTCAGCAAGTCTAACATGAAGAATCTTGCTGTGTATTAACTTTAACTAGTCAAATACCTTCCTGCCCTGTGTTGGAAAGTGGCTGTGATATTGTCCCCAAAGGAGTAGTCCTTGCTATAAGGATCATTTATTAAGTTGACCATAGTTCCTTCTCTTGACCAATAGATTACACTATATATGCCAGTTACTTATTCCCCCTGTCTTCCTGATTTCTGCATTCAGTAGGTTCATAGGTTCATAGATAAGTACTCAGCTAACAGCCCTGGAGCCATTGCAAGCCTAGCCCAATAGTGTTCCCAGTCATCTGGCTTGCCAGATGTTAGTTTCCTGTGCCCCTATTTAGCAGTGCAATTGAAGTGATCCCCGGGGTGAATTTCCTATTTCCCATTCACTCATCAAGATTTCTCTTGAAGAGGGCCAGTGAGGTGCTCTGCTTGATGTGAATGGGGAGTTTATTCCAGAGAATTGGGAGTCTCTGGGTTAGAAACCTGTCCCTCCAGCAGGCTCTGTTTAATGTGGTGATAAGGCTGAAGTCTTTGGAGTGAGTAGCATAGAGGGATTGGGATTTTTTCAGATGAAGCATGTCAAGCAAAACTGGGTCAGACATGGCTCTGTACATCAAGCAGAGATCGCCTCTAAGTAGGCAATATGAGACGGATTATAGTTTAAGTGTTTTTAAGTCTATCTGCATAAGGCATGTGTCTGAGTCCTAATATCCTCTTAGTGAGGAATTTCTGTGGCCTCTCCAGTTGTTGGAGGTGTCTAGTGAGGTACATGCCAAATGGGGCATTGTACTCTATAAAGGGTCTGATAAGGGATGAGTAGAGAGAGATAATAACTTATTTTTTCCTGGATGAGAAACCTTTTGTGATGAGATGTGCCACGTAGAAGGACTTCCTAACTACAATGGCAACATGGTTGCCAAAGGAGAGGTTGCTATCTACCTGTGTCCCTAGATCCCTTATAACTCCTTCAGAATTAAGTGGGTTCCCTTTAATATGGTAGTTTGTGGGCACCATGTTTTTCCCGAAGGGAATGACTATGCATTTTTTTGGCGTTTAGCCTAAGGCCATGGTTTGGCACCAGTCATTGGTCTCCGTAAGGCCTTTTTGTAGGATGTCCACATCGGCTTGAGAATCAGTAATAGCTCCCAGTTTGCAATCATCAATGAATTTAGTTAACCATAGTCCCTTGGTACTGGCCTGAACTTCAGAGAAGTAGATACCAAACAGGAGAGGCCCCAGAACCAATAGCTGTGGGACTCCACTTGTAACTGCCCGGTAGTCAGATTTGGAGTCAGCTACTTTCACCATGTGGGTTCTGTCAGTAAGCCAGTTTGCAACCCATCTGGTGACATAAGGGTTAATGCTCACATTAGTGAGCCTATAAATGATTCCAGAGTGTGGGATGGTATTAAAGGCTTTGGCTAGATCGAGGTAGGCTGTGTGGATAGCCTTACCTTCGCCCACTGCTTTGGTGGCGGCTTCAAAGAAGTCTATCAGATTTAGCAGACATGATCTGCCTTTCACAAACCCAAACTGTGTGGGGTCCAGGGTTTGAAAGTCCCAGATATCCTTATTTATAAGATCCATAATAATACATTCCATAGCCTTACAGATCAAGCTCGTCAAGCTGATAGGGCGGTAGTTCAAAGGGTCAGTAGTCCCACCCCCTTTGTGGAGTGGGATGACTGTAGCAGTGTGCCATTAGTGGGAACAAAGCCTGAATTGAGGCTATAGTTGAACAGAGAACTCTGGTGTGGTGCCAGTTCCTATTGTAGTTCATGCAGGACACAGCTCGGTATATTATCTGGTCCCATGAAAGCTGTGTTCTTAGCTTTGATCAGTGCGGATTTTACTTGTGCAGTCATGATAATAGGGATTTGGTATTCCTTGGGTATGTGGGTGGGCCTTTTAGGGGGGTGAGAGAGAAGTAAAATTTGCACTGAACCTGTCTGCCAAGATATTGGCAATGTCAGTTAGCTCAGTATAAGTGGTGCCGTTGTGTTGTAGCTCCGAGCAAATCTGCATATTATTATGCAGATTCTTGACATAGCTAAAGAAAGCCTTGTGGTTGTCCTTAGTATCTGTAGCAATTTTGTTTTTGAAACTAGCTTTGGTGGATTTGATGAGGGATCTCAATTTTTTACTGAGATTTTTGAGGGAATTTTTCCAGTCGGACTTTACCTTTCTCTGCAATAGTTTATTCCTTCTGTTGTAGAGTTTGTTAATGGCAGGGGTCCACCAGACTGGCTTCCTTTTTTTAGAGGAGATCGTATTGGTTCTGTTTGGTATGGCCCAATCTATGCAGTTGTGTAGATGCTCATACAGTGCTTGGTGTAAGATTCAGCAGCCATACTTCCATTCCCCATTTCTATGGATGACTTGAAGCTTGCCACTTCTGTCCTTAGAAGCTCAAAGTTAGCTTTGGAGAAGTTTTTCACTGTGGTTTCTTTTTATGGGGATGGGGGCGGGACTTGGATATCAGTGGTGATTAACTTGTGGTCAGATTGTACCAGGGAGGGGTTTATCATAGGAGTAGAGCAGCAATCCCCCATGTTTGTAATGACTAGGTCAAGAATGTTTTTCCCCTAGTGGGCGTGAGGATGAGTTGGTCTAAGCACTGGAGTTGATGAATTCTAGGAAGCGTTGGGCAAAAGAGTTGTAGCAGGAGTAGTTGTTCCAACTAATGGAGGGGTAGTTAAAGTCAACCAGTATAAGGGTATTAGGCTGGACTTTGATGTTTTCCAGTGTGTACAGGAATGCAGAGTGGCAGTCCTGGGACATTGTGGGGGATCTGTAGCAGGCTACGACATGGACTGCAGTTTTGTCCAGTGGTAACTGTACCTGAAGTATTTCTGATGCGTTATGCTGGGCAACAAGTCTGGAGGTGTCTGTATCTTTTATAAAGATGGATACAACTACACCTTTGGGGGTTCTGTCATCACATCCTTTAGGGCTTCAGTAAATGAAAGAAAACTTGTTCTCCTTTATGCATCCTTATTAATAGCTTTGTACTGGTTATAAAGTGATTGTTCTCTGTAATAATTGACCTGAGGGTGGGAAGCCCGCTACGCTTGACTTTGCTTCACTCCCTTATCCTCAATTCCCCACCCACTCCCTCTTATTCTACCCTTATTCTTCACACATACACATTTCATCTGTGACACCCATTTCCTAACCCTCCCCAAACAACCTTACTACTATCATACAAGCACTGAAGATTGTATTGTCCTATTTCCCAACTTCTAGCTAACGTTTAGCATCATTCCCAACAAATTATCCTTCCCTTACTGCTTTGCAGTATATCCATTCATACTCAGACCCATCCCCAACAGTAGCTATTTATTATTCTACATTTCAACTTTTACTTTCCACAAATAAACCCTCACTAAATCCGATCTTAAGCTAATTCTCATAATCAACGTATTCTTTCAAACCCTTTTATTTCTTACATTTCAGAAACAGAAGAGAAGTTACCAGGACAACCTAACTCTCTTCCTTCATAGAAAAGATCTCATTCCTACCTACCTTCTACCAGATTTTAGACGCCACCACCACTAAATAACCTACAACCCCGCAACTTCTTACTTCCTTCTTGATTCCTACTTCCTCCCGTCAATAAAATACAAATCTCGTTACTTTATCATGGTGCTTCTCATCTTATCCTCTATTCATCTCCTCCGCCTACTCAACCATCTCTCACTATACCATAACTCAATAATAAATCTCAACATCTCTTCAACCTTGTCCCAACCACCTACCCACACTTCCTCCCCACTCATCATACCAAACCTATTTAATGATGCCCCTCGCCTTTACCCCAAATATAGAATGATTAACTCCATTTCAACTCAAATCAAAATAAAATTAAGTGGAAAATGCTTTCCAAAAAACAAGACTCAATAATACCCCAATATACTAAAATCCTCCAAGGAGGAGACATTCGCCCTAATCCTGGCCCCACCTGTCCCAAACAACATCAAGACAATTTTCTTTCACACACTACTCTAACCCACAATGATCAACCCCCAGCTCCAGTAATCAAACTTTTGCCACCATAAATATTAGAAGAAGAAGAAATAAAACTACTGAACTACATGCCTAGATTAACCAACACAAGCCCGATATTCTTGTTACAACTGAAACCTGGCTTAAACTAAGCATAAACGACTCCAAAGGTACACCACAGTTATAATATCATCTTTAATGACTATATAAAGAGGAAAGGTAGTCACATTGCTTTAATATTTCCCAACAACTACCACATTTCCCCCTACAATAAACCAATAGCAAATTCATTTAGCAGAGCTTCTTTTTATTTTCCTGAAAAAAAATATGTATTACAGTTCTTTACAGCCTCCTGGTGACGATACAGCCACACTAAAAGATATCCTATGCTGGATATCTGCAACACTTTCACAACAACATTCTTCTAGATGATGTCAATATCAATTGTTTGAACATAACTTTTAATTCCTGTACAGCTAACATGAACTTATACAGTTTTGCAAAAATAATAAATAGCCCCAAACATTATAGGAAGACATCAAATCCATTATTAGACTGGATCCTAGTATCAGATCCTAGCAAATTCACCACAACAGGTACAATGTCTCCCAATCTACACAACCAGGCATCTCATGCATCCACTTAAACTGCATATTTATAAAACTACACAAAATGTGTCTAAGTTAAACCCAGAAATATTCATTACTATCCTATCATTTATAAGCTGTAACATCCTAAAACTCACCCCCTTAGATGATGCCGTAAATTAATTCAATACAACTTTCTTAACTATCCTAAATAGCCTTGCACCTCCAGGAAGAAAAAGTCTAAAAACAAACAATGCCATTTTTCTAGCCAAAAAAAGAGTAGAATGCTAATGTAGAATAGAGAAAAAGTGTGGAAAGAATGGCAAAAATAAAAAATGCCATAATATATCTGGAAAACCTCAAAATGCTCTACAATACACTAAAAAGCAAATAAATGAAGACGAAAAACTATACTATAAAAATTTTTAGAAAAATAGTAAACACTAAATTCTGGTTAGCCATTAAAGAAATACTATGACTAGGCCAAACATTCAACCCTCACCTCTCTCCCAAGAATTCAGAACTCAAAATTGCAATAGAATTCAACTTTAATTTCAAAAATATTATAGCATCCCTAAACAGGGATTCCTCAACATCCAGTCCCAGCCCTGTCCAACAGTCACATATCACAAACCATGCTCTACTTCAGTTGATGACCTTCCAAGTGAGTACCTTAAAATAGCAGCCAACAGCATTGCCTGTCCTGTCCTGTCTCAATCCTTATAAATACGCCAATCCAGGAATCCCATATTCCCCCCTCTGGAAAAGATTATACATTATCCCTCTGCACAAAGGAGGACATTCAACAGCTGTTACTAATTTTAGACCCATAACAATCTTATCCTCCCTCTCCAAAATACTTTAAAAAATGCATTCAAAAACAATTGCTAAACTATCTACTGCAGGAAAAACTCCTATCCCCCACAAAACACAGCGTGTGTATTCACATAGTACTAACGCTGCACTTCTAACCTTTCTAGATATTATCTATAAAGCTAGATATAATGGCACGCTAGTCTCCTCCTTATTTATAGAGTTGCCTAAAGAATTTGACACAGTTTGTCACAGCAAACCTCATCTTCAAATGTGTTCACTAGGTCTATCTCTGCCCACCCTTCTGTGGCTTAAACGCTACTGGTCCAATAGGTACCAGTCAGTAAAATGATGCTCCACCTTCTGTCCATACCTTCCAGTCACCAGCAGTGTGCCACAAGGCTCCATCTTTGATCGCCTCCTCTTTAATATTCTCACTAACACCCTCCACACATCCTCACAAAAGGCCTCACAAATACAATACGCAGTTGACTCCACACTCTTATGCACATCTGACAACATGGCACATCTCCAAACAATTACTCAAGAAGCTTTAACAGCTAATGAAACATGGCTTTGTAACTCACAACTCATGCTCAACCCCAGAAAAAAAAACTACTTTTTTTTACAAAATTCCTCTCGCATGGAAAAAAAACAGAATTTAAATTCCTCTTGTCTTAAAACTCAATCACTGAATTCACTTATTATAGCAAGTTTTAAGGGATGATAGTGGTTAATAATCTTAAATCTGACCTGTATATAAAAATTGCATAAAAAATAACTCACCAAAAACTAGGGATGCTTTACAGAACCAAACATTTCTTACCAATGCAACTAAATTACACTTGCTTCTGCTTACCTCAGTTCTTTTCTACTTTATGGTGCTCCCATCCTTCCTAACCTCCAGGTATTGCAAAAATCAAAACTTCACCAAGGCTATAATAAAGTGGCTAAATTTGCAGAAAGTACTCCTTTTAGAACTCACCCCTCTATAGTACTAAAAAGCCTAAATTGGTTAAAACTACCCCATCGACTAACATTTACACAGCTTCTTACCACCTATAAAATTTTCCAGCATCCATCTGCCTGTCCAATGCTAAATAATCTTCTACACAACTATGTTCCCAATCAGACATTATGTTCCAAAGACCAAAAACTCCTCTCTGACAACAAATCTATCAAATCTGCCGGCCATGGTCTGTACTCATATCACGTTACTAAGGCCTAGAACACCTTATCTTTATCCATCAAGTCAATTCCTTCCCTCCAGTCCTTTAAAAACATTGAAAGACTTCCTAGCCAAAATCTTTCTTTGTTCTTGCTACACCCCAGGATAAACTATATCACTAAATATGAACAAGTACCTCTTCATATCTTATACCTCCTTACTCTTCCTTTTTCACTCACTTGCTTACTTCAATCAGTTTCTCTCCTCTGACTCTCTTTCTAAATGTGCCGTAACCTTTTTTTTCTTACTTCATATTGCAGTTCCTGTTTGTATTATACTAACTTTCCTTTGTTTTCCTATAAGTTGGCTAAAATTTCTCTAAATATTAAATTATTGTCAGATATGTTATATCTATTCTTAACCAATGTTTTCGCAACATGTCTAATTTGGTATAATTGTTTAAAGTGTAGATTTTTTGTATTACATGTGAAGATTGTAAAATAATTGCTCTTAAAATGTTTTTTTTAATACTTGGAGCTTTTTAAACCAGGCCTCCACTGAAAATGGGCATCACCCAGTCAGGTTTTCTCAGTAATCAAATATCAATAAATCAAGCAATAAATAAACAAATCTGAGGAACTTCCTGAATTGCTAGGCATGTGGATGTCCTCCTGGAGGTAGTTCCAGGAGAGAGAGAGAGAGAGAGAGAGAAAGCACATAGCTAATATTTCCCAGACTGCCTCATTGACATAAAACACAGATGCAGAGCCTGCCCTACTTGGTGCTGTATATCTTCTTGCTAGACCACCATGCAGCACCATGATAGAGCTGTTCCTGAATTTAATTTTACCAGGATGTGTATATAATGGTGTACATGTTAATGTACAGTTATGAATCCCCCATGTATTTTTTAAGGTAACCATCTGAAATGTCATGACCCACTAGAGCGAGTCCTGAAATGCAGAAACTGAATGGTTGAAAGATCGGACTTACATATAATAAGCCGAGATGCCATTTCTCGGAATATTCCCTTTTTTTCCCAGTTATGGTGATCTCGGTTGGTAGATATAAGTGGTGCCCCCACCAAAGGAGAGGTCATTCAAGATAAAAAATTAAATAATGTCAATTAATAACTATTAGGCCCTTTCCTTTTTTGAGAGTTTGGTTCCTAATTTCCTAGTCGGTTTAAATAAAATCATTCTTCCATACCTGGTGTCTATATAACCTGAGGAATAAGTAGGACACTTAAATCATCCCTGTCCTATGTAGGTCCTGTTTAACAGTCAATGTTTCTGCAACTAAATTCTCTACTATGATCATTTCATACTTCCCAGTGCATTTTTGTAAACCTAACCTTTATTGTCCCTAAACACTACTTTGAATTTCTACCAGTCTGTATTATTGCTAGTATAGTATTTTCAGCATGGACTAATATCTTCTCTGCAGAATCAGTCTCAATAAAGAGTTCTTCTAAGAGTTCAGCTTTGGTTAGTAGAATGACTCTCATAAGGACCACAACACCCTGTTCTTCGATGCATATACTTAAAAAATGAAAGTCAAGTCATGTGCAAAAACAGCAGATCTCTTTGTTTGAATGCGTTTTCCCTGCTTTCTTCCATACATCCCTGGACATGACATTTATGCTACATTTGGAAATACCCAAGTATAAAATACATTGGTAGGTTTCCTATCCTGACACCATTTGTACTAACAATAATCCACTTTAAAATTTCCTGGCTAAAATGGGATATATTACATCAACTTTTTGCTTTAAGGAGTCAGATCATGCATCTGTACTTTGTCATTTGTTCTGCAAGCTGAGCAAAATGTGGTCTAGTTCATGAATTAACAGAAAAGCACTATCCAAATAAATATATCTGGCAAATTTGTGGGACTCTGCAACTGTAGTCAAAGTATAGTCCTCACATTGAGCTGCCACAGTTACAGTACACATGGACGCATGTACAGTACCTCCCACCGAAGAAGAGACTGCAAATGGGGCATGAGGTTTTTGCAGACTTACTTTTATTACATCTTAGTGGAAAGCAGTCATGAGTTGGTTGTTACCTAAAATATGCTTGACACACTTAATATTTTTCATTACTGAGACAAATAACTGTCATTTCTACCACATTTAAATCACTGACAGATGTGTTAGATCACCAGAAACTATGAAATGTGACATGGCTTTAGATCACAGTAGAGAAAAGTGTAATTCCAGCGTAACTTGCTGACAGATGTGTCAGCTATGCAGTATGCACAGAAAAGTGCATTAAATTGAAGTTTTATAAATGTTTATAAAGCAGAGGATTAAGGAAAGGTAAATATTTTATTTATCATTTTTATATCAAATGTGAATGTTGATAATTAGCCTATTGTCATGAAAGAATAACACTTTATATGTTGCAGGAATTTGGAAGTAAAAATGAAAAAGCAAAATGATTTTTGACATGTGGTTTCCTTTTATTGTCAGATCACACATTACTACATCTGATTCTGACCACAAAACATGGAAAAAAATCCTTTCAGTATTTCCTTACATTAAATTGCTATGCTGTACTAATCAACATTGTAAGAATGTATGCTGCAAAAATTATTGCATGAAATATTTTTTTTTCATTAAGTACTAAACAAATCGGTTAGCGAATGTCTTAGCCAGTAGGACAGGGAAAATATTATTTTTGATACCTTACCTATCCCAGGGACATTAAGGCCAAGCACTAGCATGCATTTGAATGTCTTGTTGGGAGACCTAGGAAGGTAGGCCAGAGGCATATGCATATGTAATGCGCAGTGGGAATTAGGAAAGACAATAGGCAGTTTATGTCATAAACTTTGTCAGGATGACGCTGTACAAGAATGCCCTGATTTCATCTCTGTTAATTTCTCAAACATCATATGCTAAGATTTTTGTGGGGCCCTGGTCTGAAAGGGTAAATTGGTCAGGTGTCCAGAAAGGTGGAGTGGAAAAACAAAGAGGTGCTCCAAGACACAACTGATGGAGGAGAGATTTGATAAGAACCAAAAAAAATTAAAAAAAAAAGCAAACAAGAGTATACAAAGGTAATACTTTGCCGTCATGTTCACTGCTTGGTATTGGGTAGGTGGTTACCTCTCAGGAAAAAGAAATGTGAAACAAGGGAAGGAGAAATGCAACTCTGGCTGTTTAGCATTATCTTTAAATAGCAGCATTTATTTGGAGGTGTGAAAGATGAGCTGCCACACATCATTGTTACTTTTCTTTAATGTTCCCATTTTGTAGTGAAGCAATTCAGTGCTAATGAAGTTATATAATACACAACCGTGTTCATAACTGCTAGAATGCAAGAAGGTGTGTTGATTTTTAATTGAATGTAGAATGCTGCATACAGGGTCTATATTAAATAAACAAATGCTTAAAATGTCAAGTACAACATACTCGAATACTTTTAAGCGAACGTTTACGTAATTGACAGCTGTAAATATCGTAAATAGGAGTTTCAAAATGTTTTGTTTGGCCAGCACTAAAATACGTCACGTATCACGTCATGTAAACTACTTCAACCAAGAATTCCGTAAATAAAACTAAACACCAAAGTCTAACCATGAAACTATCGCAATACACTACCTTACATACTAACTGCAAACATAACACAACGATCACTACAACACAGATATACATAACTAGAACTGCTGCTTCCGAAGGATGTGCAGTAACACAAAAAGAATTAAATACTGAACTACGTATTAAATGAACAGGTTATTACCATGGTTCAAAAGAGGTACAAAAGTACATTGCTTGTTGTAAATTGAAGGAAAGTGCCCGAATATGTTGAGTGCATCGCGTACATATTCATGTTTGTATTGCTTTCAGTTAGTGTAGCGTCCAACAGCACATGGGAGGAGGAGTTGGCCAAACAAAACTTTTCTACATTCTGAATTACGACATTTTGAGCTATCGATTAAATAAACATTCGCTTAAAAGTGTTCGAGTATGTCGTACTCAACATTTTAAGCGTTCATTTATTTAATATAGACCCTGCATACAGGCCTGTGCCCTAAATGAAGGTACTGTATGCTTTGCTATCTGTTTTTTTTTAATTGTAAATGCTTTGAAGCTTTACTAATAGAACTTCTTTTTGTAGCTGGGAAACAAACAGTGGTTTATGCCAAATGAAAAAAAATAAATAGTATAAAGGATGGTAGTAGGAGAGGATAGTGAATAGAAAACTAAATTCAAGGCAGGAAAAATAGCCTATCAAAGAAGAAAAGATTTAACAAAATGAGAAAACATGTTTGATTTCTTTGTAACTCTTAGTAAAACATAAAAGATTGTTTTTAGCCTTTAGGCTAATACTGATGCCCAGTTGTTAATATACTGTTTATCCTGATCAGGCTATAGGCAGCTAAGAGGCGACTTGTACTTGGCTTACAGGACAGCCTCCGACCCTGCGCTGATGGAAATGCTACACATCTGCAAGTAAAATGGCACAAGAGTCACTTGCTCTAGGATTTTAACCTAGCTTGTGATATAAACAGAACATGCGGGAGAGATAGCTGTATCTTCCAGAGATTGCCACAACTCTGGAATAAACTTCCAATTCACACAAAGCAGAGCTGCTCACTGACCTTATTCAAGCACAACCTAGAGAAATGGATAGAAGACTGCAAATTCACCATGGGGGTGGCACCCATGTACCTCATGGACAGGGGTAGTTAGTGTTGATCACAGACTCGCTCTGTGAATTATGTCCATCTAACCAAGGAAAACTGGGATAACTCTAGATTAACTAGGCTAGGATTGTAAGGCCTCTAGGGCCGCTAGCCTAGTAGCCTCCTATTTAGTGAAAACTTTACTCCCCTGTCCCCACCACATATACACCAAAGCATCCCTAACACCTATCCTCCACCGAGTATCTCCAAGGAACAGGTCTTAAATGCCCTCTCTAAGGCCAGAAATACAGTCTCTATGGGACCAGACAACATCCCAGGCAGTGTTCTTCATGGGTTAAAACAGGAATCAGCATCATCTTTGAGCACGCTTGTCAATAACATTCTAAGCACTGGCTTCATCCCAGCAGAATGGAAAACAGTTACTGTCATCCCTTTGCACAAAGAGGGGAGGGTTGCATCCATGGACTCCGGGAACTGTCAACCCATTAGCCTGACCAGCCTTATCTGCAAGGCCATGTAATGAATCATCATGGACCTTATTAACAAAGATAGAGATATCAACCCATATATTGTCAGGTGGGTTGCAAACTGGCTCACTGATACAGCTCATACAGTCAAAATAAGGCATTCCGCCTCCTCCAGCAGATCCATAACCAGTGGTGTGCCACAGAGATTGGTTCTAGGACCCTACTGTTTGGAATCTACTTCTCAGACGTACAGGCTAAAACTAAAGGACTGTGGCTGACAAGGTTTGCTGATGACTGCAAACTGGGAGCAATCATTGAAACCTATAGCAATGTCAACGTCCTGCAAGAAGGTCTTACTCAGAATAATGACTGGTGCCAAAGTCATAGCCAAACTTAATGCAAAAAATGCATTATCATCCCCTTCGGCAAGGGTGATGTTCCTGTAAACTACCACATCAATCGCAATATCCTAAGCACACAGTCAGTAGTGAGAGATCTGGGCACACAGATTGACAGCAACCTTAAGTTAGATCACCATGTCTCCACAGTAGTAAGAAGGGCATTTTATATTGCTCATCTCATAAGTAAGGGCATTGTCTCCAGAAAAAAAGAGGACATAACCCCCCTGTACTCTTCCCTCATCAGGCCAATAATAGAGCACAATGTTCCCTTTGGTATGTTCCTTTCCAAACACATGCAGCAATTGGAGAGACCACAAAGGTTCCTTACAAAGAAAACTCAGGGTCTTCAAATCTGTCTTATGCAGACAGGCAGAAATCATCATCACTTTACTCTGTGTCATGCAGATTACTTAGAGACAACCTGTGCCTTGCGTACAGAGTAATCTCTGACCCAGCTTTAATGGAAATGCTGCACATTTGCAAGTCAAATGACACACAAGTCACTTGCTCAAAGGACCTTAACCTGGTATGTGACATCAGCAGAACTTGCTGAAGAGACAGATTTGTCTCACAGAGGTTGCCCCACCTTTGGAATAAGTTTCCTATTCATGTTAAACAAAGCCCCTTGTCAGCCCTATTTAAGTGTAATTTGGATGACTGGATGGATAACTGGAAATTTACTCTGGGAGTTCCACCTGTGTCCCTCTTGGACAGGGGCAATCAGGTGCTGATTTTAGTGTCTGCTTTAAACAGACACCATTGAGAACAAGAGGTGAACTTGGCTAGGCTTGTAAGGGCCCTGGGGTCATTAGCCTAGTAACGTCCTATGATCCTGTGACCTATAAACCTGTATTATAACCAGCTTCATTGATGTAGAGAGTTAGACCCTGACTATGACCTAGGTAAACTGGCTTCCATTAACATCTGTATTGCCTTTTGATGATGGCATGGGGTGAATGGCAGTGCTATACTGGGGGACAAGGATGAGACTTTCTAATGTCACAATCACATAAAAGAAGTTTGGCAAGTGAAAAAAATGCACTGGGTGGGTGGGTGGGTGGCCACCAAGCAGAATATGCAGTAACCCTCATCATAGGTGCATAGGAGGGAGGGAATGGGACTCCCCCAATGATGCAGGTCACTTGTTCCTGAATAGAGAGATGAGTTGAGATGCAGACATACAGCCTCATTGCTAAGATACCAGGGAGGACAAAACACACTCATAGCTGCCTGGATGATGGCTGATCAGGATAGCTTTAGCTCCTGTGTTGGAGTTACCCACTACTGGGAAATGAACAGACTCACGTCCAGCTGTGAGAGGCTTAATAGTTATTTTAAAATTCTTGCTTTCCTTAAACACATGCATAATGTACAAACATTCATTTATTCATTCTGAGATTACCTGCTTAATCCAGTTTAGAGTCACGGGGTAGCTGGAGCATGTCTCTATACTAAGTGGGAACAAAGCAGAGAAAGTAATTGTGGTTAGCACATCAGTCTGTCAGAGATGTATACATATGCTGCTTCACACGAGGCATGCATGCAAATTGTCAGTTCAGTGCAGCATGTCCTTGGGATATAGAAAGAAACTCAACATTGAAAACCCATATAAATAGAGAGAAGATATGCAGAGTCTGCACAGATGGAATTCCATCCAAGAACCAAAGTACAGAACCAAAGGTTGTGAAACAAAAATGCTAGTAGCTCTACCACTGTGGTACCCAACACAGAAGTACATGATTTTTTAAGAAATCTCTCATTTATTTACATCATTCCAGCATTTGTATAAATACATTCATATGCCTTCCAGTTGAAAAATAAATCTTTATTTAGAGAATATCTTAAAAAGGTAGTGACTGGTATACCATCATTATTCTAATTAAACAATGTTAACTTATACCAGTGAGTGAGAGAACCTTTGAAAATGGTATAAATCCTTACTACTTACTACAAAAGCTATGTACAAGACAAAACAAATTCACATAGTTTTTAACTTCTAAACCTTCAAAACCAGGAACAGTTCTAACAACAATGATGGACAAAGGTCTTAAATCAAGAAGTTTTTTTTTTAAATATTACTACTACTACTACTGTTACTACTACTACTACTACTACTACTACTACTGCTACTACTACTACTACTGCTACTGCTGCTACTACTGCTACTACTACTACTGCTACTACTACTACTGCTACTAGTACTGCTACTACTACTACTACTGCTACTGCTGCTACTACTGCTACTACTACTACTGCTACTACTACTGCTGCTACTACTGCTACTACTACTACTACTACTACTGCTACTGCTGCTACTACTGCTACTACTACTGCTACTACTACTACTACTACTACTACTGCTACTACAACTGCTACTACTACTACTACTACTAGTACTGCTACTACCTCTGATTTTAAAAGTTGATAAGAATAAAACAATAGCCTAGTACCTGCCTATGAACCTATACCCATCTTTGTCAAGCAGAGTTCTTATTAGCACTCTTCAAGAAAAATCTTGATGAGTGAATGGGAAATAGGAAATTCACCCTGGGGATAATTTCTGTGGCTCTGCTCGACAGGGGCACAGGAAAATAACTTTCTTGGGTGGCGAAAGCCAGGGAACCTTGCTGGCTAGGCTTACTTAGGCCCTACCTATGAACCTATGAAGAAAACTTTTAACTAATATCAATTTTCTGAAGTAAAAGAATGCTGTCACTTTAATGACTGCTGCTACAAGTGGGCTGTAACCCATTACCTTGTCTCAAAAATATCATATTTTCGGGCACACAGGTTTAAATTCTGAGCTAGTTTCAGGGATGCTTCTGAAAATCAAGAACAGTTAAGAGGTATAGAAATTAACGTATATGTCTCATATATATATCTACGTATATGTCTCATATATCTACTTTTATCTGACCTCTTTAAAGCCATGACTAATACCCCTCACCTTGCTTAGCTTCTTTAGCCCCTGCACACGCAGGCATCTATATCTCTGTATCATTATTTTCTGGTAGGAGAGGTTGCCAGGCATCCTCATTCACACTTTCCCTGCTCTCTCACTCATCCTGACCCTTAACATCATACTGGTGAAAGCCCAAACTCATATAGTCTTGCACTGCATTGTAACTGGGCTGCCCAGATGCACTGCAACAAAGTGTAAAACATTATTATTTATTTGTTTACCAGGAAAGTCCGACTTGGAACAAAGCCAATTTTCAGTGGAGAAACACTCCAGATACATGTCTTTGTAATGTGGGAGGAAACTGGAGTACCTGGAGAAAACCCTCAAGAACCCAGGGAGGACATGCAGACTCCACACAGAAGGCACTCCAGCCAAGAGCTGAACCAGAGAACCTCTTGCTGTGAGGTGACAACCCTACTGCTGCACCACTGCGCCATCCATCCTCTTGTGCATTAATTTAAATACAGGAGGTAAACCTATCTGTTGCCTTTCGTGTAATTGTTTGTCCCATAATATTACATTTTTCAGCAATCACCTTTTACGTTAGTACTAGCAATTTTCTTAGAACATAAATGGGAAACAATTCACTTGGTTTATTTAACTACAGTCAGCATAAGACATTTGTTTTATTTTCATTTGAATCTTACTCAAAAACCCTGTACTTCCTGGAGGTACTTTATAGTTGTAGTGTCAATAACCATTCAAAACTACCAACAGTTGTGCAGTATATTTATCCATCATTAAAGTACCTTGTTCACAAAGACACAATCAGCAAACTCGACAATCATGTAAACATTTGCTCCCCTACAGGAGCAACCTGTCCCATAACCCCTTAAATTGGCTCCCCATTAGAGAAGATGCTTATTAGAAACAGTGCCGTCACTGATAGACATTTAAATTGCCTTAATTTATTCTTCACACATAATGTCTATCCCTGACACTTCTATCATCTAACTTACACATATATAATTCTTTGTGGCATGCATGTTACTCATAAAGTGTTGTATTATCAGTCTGAATAAGTAAATAAGAAACTTTGTATCAAAAACATAATAAACAAGAAGCTTAAGCCGTAATAGCTCAGTTCCTTGGGAATCATATTCCTGTTGATGAAGTTGCTTTCTGCTTTTGCTGCATTCTGTTTTTAAAAATGGGAAATGTTTTTGCCCAGTCATTTGCCTCTGTATCTTTTTTTCACTCTGTTGTTCATCATCCAGAAAATGTCTGCACCAGCATGGCATTTTCCTCTTTGAGTTTATATTCCCACAAGCAGTTCAATGCTTCTTCTGCATCACTAAGTTTCCCAAAATGGCTGTTTTACACATCCACATCTCAGCAGTGTATTGGGTCCTTCTCAGTCCCAATTTATAGTCCTGCCCAAGCACCCTATAGTGCATACTGGCAGATGACTGCCCTTTCCAAAGCTAATTTGTCAAATAATTTAAGCAAATGGGCTACAGCAAAGCATTATTATGTTCATTTTGATTGTTATCTTCTGTTTTACTGCTTAATTTGATCTTTGACTACTGTTACTGCACTTTGCTCTAAGAAACCGGAACATTCAGCACTGACAGTTGTTTGCTTATTTATTCTTTTGCTGAACTTCTAAGTCAAATGATTATTTTCAGCCACAACCTACTAATCCGTTAAAAATCACAATTGCCTGCCTTCTAATTATTTCTTGACTTCATACTGATAAACCATGATTGCAGACACATGGTCTCTTGATGTTAAAAGGAAAGGACAGAAATAAAGTATTTTTCATGTACAATACTGCTTATGTTCAAAAGCTGTTGAAAGCTATCCTGTTTCCTCCTTAAGATTCCCAGCTGGCCTGAGGGTTGAGTATATATAACAGAAGCACACTCAGGAGATGTTCCTACATTTTTAACTGACATGAGCATTCTGCAGGCATTATAGTTCAGACTGTCTTTAGATGTTCAGTCAAATGTGCACACAATGGGAACCGATCCTATCATACTGTCAGTAATGCTGGTATAACTATTTCACTTACAAAAACATTTTTCCATCACAGATGCATTGCACCTTGTTGTACAGCGCAGCTGTTCTCACAAAAAGGAAACTTGACCTCTATGCAAATTGCTGCAAAATTTCCTAAATAAAAAATAGTTTAATTATATTTACACTACAGGCCGACCTAAAAAATACTAATGAATGGATCACATGAAAATAGAAGTGTTTGTTTACCAGTGCAGTCAATAACTTAGTGTTATGCTTATGTTTCTTTCTAAGAGAAAATACAAAAACAATGAGCCCACCCAAAACACATCCTGATCTTTCCTCTCTTCTTATTTCAGAAACCACAAAAGTTGTGCAGCAGCCACAGGGGAATGCTGGTCCTGTTCAACCTGAGTGGTGAGTATTCAAGCACAAACTGGCAGTAAGGTAGGAGACATTGTGGATTATTGTATTACATGGCATGTTTATTAAACATCGTTTCTATCTATGAAGAAACAGAATTAATATGTCTGCTACATTTGCGTGTATATAAGAACAGGGAATTGAAAATCAATTCTGTGATGCTCACCCTTTCACCTTATTATAAACTTCCTATCAAACTTATTCCATTCACCCAGGAAGCTGGCATAATGGTTAAGGTATTTACAGGTGCAGAGATTGTTACTCACATGGGGTAATTGACTAGGCTTCAAATAACCCCACAAGGGCAGTTAGCCTAGTAGTAATCTATGAACCTTATTGTAAACTTCCTATCAAATGTAAATTCATTCAATTATTTTTTAACATTTTCAGCTGAATCGCATCAGTTAATTTCATTACGTAATCTATTCCCTAACAGAATAACAGCTTTACTAAACTAATTCATGCTTCTAATTGTACATTTTCACTCATAATTAACTTGTGAGATAATCATCTAAGAATGGATCCACCATTCAGTGCAAGCAGGCAAAAATAATTTCATTATTAAAGGTTCTGGTGTTGTTAATTAGGTCCACAGTTATCCTTCCATATTACAACGAAAACAGTACTAGATGTCATAATCCAGTTTTAAATGGAATTCTTCCATTTGAGGCTCTGTTTCAAAACTCTGTCTTTATTATCTTTATTTTGATTGACAGTTTTCATGAGTTAGGCAGCCGTCAGACCTCACCATATCCTAATGCTGATCTAATAAATGCTGCAAATAAAGGGATTCAAACTATTGGTGATCTGCTGGTGATGAATGTTAAAATGAGTCTGTTCCATGTAGTTTATTAGATTCTTTTTGTCCCTTGCATCACATGAAGTTTCCTGTTGTTTGGATCCTATTTTGATATCTTCCTCATATTTAACAAACCAAATCCAATTAGATGTTGCTATGTTATTTATGTAAATATGAACAATACTGAGCCCCATATAAATCCCCCAAGAACTGTAGTATATAAATCAACTTGTCTTCTAATATGGCCTTTATTGTTACACTCCATATCCGGTTATTTATTCAGTTATGGGTCCAGGCCAATACTTCCCTATCAAAAACCAAGATATATTAATCTACAAATTAAGATTTTATTATGCTTACTGTCGGACACCAAACTAATATCTTCAAGAAAGACTTTCACTCAGTGCATTATCAACTGCTATAGATATTGTATACCAGAAATCAGATTATAAGTAGTTGATACTTTTCTATAGAAAGCATGATGATATACATCCACATATTGTTTAGCAGATAGTTATTTCATAAGGATCTGAGAAATAAACATCTTGTAACATTGGAAATGGTGAATAATGAAATGATTTGCGTATATTACATATACTATAACAATTCACATTTTATTTATCAGTAGACCACTTCTGAATAGCGGAAAATAGGGTGTGCTTTCATTTGGCCATGGTGGTGCAGCAGTTAGCATTGTCGCCTCATAGCAAGAGGTTCTTTGGTTTGATTCTCAGCTGGAGTGCCTTCTGTGTGGCGTCTGCATGTCTTCCTCATGGTCATCTAGCTTCAAAAACATGCAGGTAGGTGTGTGTGTGTGCACCTTCCATGAAGGTTGGGCGTCGGGCTGGCAACTCAACACTGTAAAAAGCTTCACTGCCAATCATGAGCAGACCGGTGATCTGCTGTGGAGACCCCTAATCGAAAGATAACAACAGGATGTGCTTTTTGCTGCTATTAAGACTGCTTTGAAAACATTGATAAAAAAAGGTACAATAATAAATCTAAAGTGCTTTAATTCCTTATTTGTTACAAGCATAAAAATAAAAAATCGCCAGCCAAAGGAACTAAAGTCACAAGCTTTAACGAGCACTTTTGTTGCAAACATAAAACAGGAACTTCATCAGATTAAACATCCACTCACCATTTCCTCTTTTATAAACTTGTCCTCTGCCACCGTGTGGCCAAAAGGTACACAAGTATTTCCTTTCAAGCCATACAAAAAAAATAAATAAATTACAGCAAAGTTAAAAAAATGTTAGTTTTGCAATGTTTTACATTTTCATTATGTTTTCCAATTTATGATTTTGTATTCAAACTGTTTTTCAAATATGTTTTCATTTGCTTTTAGCTATGTATTATAAGTGATGTACTCACATGGACTGTATTTGAAAAGATCGATCAGTTATGATCAGCACACTACCCCAGTAAGCAAACAGACAAAAATAAATAAATAAATATCTCTCATTTAGATACCACTATCATAATGCATACTATCCCCAAATACCATTACTGATTTGCATCATTTTTATCTGTCCTTTCTCCCTCTATTAACAGTTTCAGGAATTCGGCCATCACCCACACACCATCTAATCACTTAATGCATAACTACGTTCTCGTCATACTCATACCTCTAAAATGTCTGTTTCTTACAACCAGTTTAATGCCCAAAGCATTGTAAATGAGCTAGATACTTCAAAAGCCTAAAAAAAATGTATAATCCTTACTGTTACAATCCATAACCAGCCAATACTATATTCATACCAGAAACTGTCCAGGCCCTATGGAAGGTGTCAGCTCTATATTGCTTGTTAAAAAGTCTCTAAGTACACAACCACTAGCCCACCCATTTATATTCTATACTTGTCCTTAAATGGACCATCACAAAAGCACCAGTGGGCAATAATACCAATATTTATGCTACTTTTCTTTATACCCCTACTAACTTCACTGGCTATGTTTCATAGAATTCTACAAAACATGTCACCTTTATAAGAAAAACTCTGTACACCAATGTGATCTTAATTTATAATGACTAGAACATCTTTAGAATCATCATAGCAGCAATCAAGTCTTTACAGTCTAACTCAGCTAATATCAAAGCCTATAAATCCCAAACTATTCTAGATGCACTGCACTAGACCTCCTTCTTATGAATCCCCCTCATAAATATTGCTCTTCCCAGTTTCTACCTGACTCCTTCACTGACCACTCCCTATTCATGTCACACAGGTCATTTAAAAAAATAAACAATTGATTCCTGGCAATTCCCATCAAATAACAAAAAAAAAGTCTTAAACTTACACTTCAAAATACTGATTGGACATATCTGTACTCATTAACAAACCCTGTCTTCACCTTAGAGCTTTAGTACTCTTCTTTGCTTCGTATTTAAGAGCACTTAATCCCATCAGTAAATGTTGAGTCCATGGCAGCCATTATCTTTATTACACACTGGAACTAAAAAGAGAACACAAAGTAGAGACAAAATGTGGTTCTTATGGAATGCAAACAAAAATGTATATCCGCTCCTCAATTATGCGATATTTAAAAGGCAAACAAGAATTGAAATCAAAGAAGCAAAATCATAATTACTGCATAAAGCAGAAACAAAGACTCTCCTAGGTAATTCCACTTCATATGGGTCTGAGGTTACAAAATTACTATATTGCCCAAAAGATTCCTTTCGCATAAGCCTCCATAACTAAGATAAGAATCCCAAATTTCTTAAAGATTTCACAGAACAATTCAAAAACTTCTTGTGCATCCAAGAAAATCATCCTCGTCGTGACCTTACCATATCCTCTTCTAGAGTTCTAACTGCTATCTCATGTACAGAGCTGCTATGCATACCTTTTAAAATCAATCCCATTTCTCAAAATGCTGTATATAAAATTTTCATTAGATTCACATTAAGCTCACCTGTACCTTTATGCACATTCATCCAAGGTTCCTCAAAAAGTCAGCCAACTTCAGTAAACTCTAAATTTCATCTTTCTCTCTAATGGTATCACACCCAGAGAATGGAATATCACTATCATTCTTCTCCTCAAAACTAATAAACCACACAGCCCACATGTTTTTCCAGCACAGCTTTCATTTCTCTATACCTCCCCTACTAGATACTAGCACTTTTTTTAATTAATGGACTTCTAACTGGTGTTACCTTTATTGATATGTAAGACTAGACTGCACTGTAATTTAGCAACACACTTGTTTCTGTAACTCAGTTTATCTCTAGATGGCCCCAAGGCTTTACCCTTGGTCCAGTCCTATTCTGTTTGTTTGTAAACTCACTCCATCAGGACCTCCTCATGATTACTATATTACTGTTATTGTTATTCCATGCACTGTTGATCATCATCATCATACTAAGGAAGATTTTAATAAACTTTAGCACTGATTTTCATAATTAACCCCCCCCCCCCAAAAAAAAAAACAGAGGCAAATCATGGTACTGGACTGCTAGGCTGCAGCTCTCCCAAATGAAAAGAAGCTTTTATTTGTTTGAGCTGTTTTATTTTATTTATTTATTTTTTATTTTATTTAATAGTTGACTTTCTTGTTTCAAGATTTAAACCCCCTCACAAATATATATAGTGTATACATGGTGTTCCCATCTGAAGGAAAAGTCATCTGACTCAGATGAGATATACATATATATATATATATATATATATATATATATATATATATATATATTTTTTTTTTTTTTTTTAAACAGTGCGGAATACATGTATAACCTTCAATTGATAATTAGACAATTAAGCCTTATTACAGTTCCTGCTTTAATTGTGAGGGTATAAATATTATTTCAATGGGGTCTGTTTGCACTGCTAGATGAAATATAAAACAGCTACAAAGGTGACTGAGACCTGATACAGACTGAACCAAAAATGAAATGATCTGTAGACAGGACATTGGACTAAGGTGTGTGTGAACATGGGAGAAAATGTTTTCTTAATATTTTTTTTTTTAATTAAATAGAACTGTTACAATCCTTTGAAGTCTGAGAGGATTGGGCTAGATGAAGGTAGCCATTGTTCACCATCTTCCCCTCGTTTCTGTGTTTGTTGTCCACTTCAGAGAGGTTGACCAGACTTAACAGGCCTGATCTCCCTTTGACAATATACCATGGTGTGTTGGCTCAGGTATTTCGATGTTGCCAATGTCCCTGTACATAATGTCCTTAATATTGCCTTCCATGCTCTTGCAGAGCAGGCTAGCTAGGTTGACGTGCATAATATTGACTGGGTCAGTGGATTGCCCCGCCTTTGTGCATAGGGATGACAGTGGCTGTCCTCTGTGCAGATGGGATGACACTGGTGCTCAGGCTGTGGTTGACTACAGTGAGGACTGGATTTGACAGCCCATGCTTGTGTTCATGAAGGATGCAGCCAGGGATGGTATCAGGGCTATGGAGACCTCTGTGTGTTGCCTTTGAAAAAGGTATTATGGTCCTGCTTCCTGATGATGAGGGGAGGTGGGTAGGTGCTGTACATGCAGATGTGTACCAATGGGGGGAGAGGGGGGTGATGTTTACACTTCACCTGTCTGCAGCCGGTTGCCTATATCTATGCCATATGTGTATGTGGTGTTATTGACCACCACTGCAGAGAAGATTTGTGTGTTGCCTCTGGAACTGCAGACACATGTGTGGAAGGCCTAGTGATTGGCCTTGGTGGATGTGTGCAATTTGGACTCAAAGACAGCCTTAGGGTACATCACCTGTAACCTTATTTGTTTGTGCAGACCAAGGTGACATTGCTTCCAATGAGGCACCTGTTCCTTCTTGGCCCATCCAGCAATTGTTCCACCTATTATGGTATTTGTGTATTGCTGCTGTCGACCATAGGCATTTAGCCTACCTTGAGGGAGATGATGTTGTTCTGTCAGGTGCCCACATAGCATTGTGGTATGGGCCTGGACACTGCTGCTAGTTCCAAGAAATGAGACGTTGGCTGTACAGCTACTTCTATCTGCTCTGAAAGGATTTATAGTCATTTGTGTACAGTTTATTCTGTCTGACACAGTAAAGGGGGGACAGTGAACAACAAACAGGATAAAAGCCGGTCACAGCTACTTGTCAAAGTAACAGGGCAAAGAAAATCTTGGTTTACTTAAAATTTATTGAAGTGCTTTTCATTTGCACATTGTGCTATATATTAATATATATATATATATATATAGATAGATAGATATATTGGTGTATATATATAAATATATATATATATATATATATATATATATATATATATATATATATATATGTATATAGGAGTATGTCAGATATATAATTTCCCCTTATGTTAAATGACTGTTGTGCATGATATGTTTGCAAAAACATTACATATTCCTACTGCTCAGATGGTGTAGAGGTATGTTGCTATGATTGTAGTGCACAGGGTCCTAGGTTCTAGACCTGGAAGCAATGACCAGAATGTATGATATGTTTGTAAAAGCTTTACAGATTCCTACAGCTCAGATGGTGTTCTGGTACATTGCTGTGATTGTAGTGCACAGCATCCCAGGTTCAAGACTTGGCACCACTGATTATTCTGTTCCCAGGCAGAGCAAGGGCTGATGGAGACAGTGAGTAAGCCACTTTTAAGCAGTGGCAAATGGGTTTGCATGGAGATAAGCAATGCTAACAGATGGTTACGCCCTGTTAGTTTTGCTTAGCACTGCTTACACCAGCGCTAATTTTCATTAAAGAAAAAAAAGTGATAAGAAAGTGGTGAAATGGGGGAATCAGGGGGTAAAACATTAGGAAACGCAGCTAGGGATGTGTAGTACAGGTGTAGGGAAGGACCATAGCTCTACATTTCTTCTGCAACAATAGTTGTGAATAATGTGCAGAATTTGGAATTTACAGCCTCACTCCCCACAGAGAGGGGTGTTGGTAACAGACATTTACAGAATAATCTGTGGGTTGATTGATTAGTTTCACTGTACATGGGGGGCAGAATGTAGAGCTATGTATGGGGCAGTGTTTATTTTTGGGGGACAGATGCCCTTTTTTTTAAGGTGAGAATTGTATGTTTGGGTAGGGCTGTAGGTATGTTTGGGAAGGTAGGTTGGTTAGGATAGGTTGCATTTGCAAACAGACAAGGCAGCAGACAGGGATGCTATAGGACAAATGAAAGGGGTAAACAACTTTCACGAGGAGGGTGGTTGGGAATTTGAAGCCCATGAGCCCCCAAATGGATACAGTGGGACTGAGGTCCCCACCCATGGGCAGTCACCACTGCACCTTCTCGGCCTCAAAAGTGGCTGTACTGGGGGCTAGACAGGAGGGCAGTCTGCCCCTCGAGGTGCACCAGGTGGCCCTCAGTCTGTCGCAGATGCCCACCCAACTCTGCTTGGAAGGTGCTGCGTACCAAATCCCGAAACTGGCTGTGGATGACAGGCTCCTGTTTGCACCTACTCCCAGGGGGATGGGCCCCATCCCCTGAGGTGGTTCCACCCAAAGGTGGTGCAGTGCCAGTGGTCAAGGAAGTCCTGGGTTGGGTCCCAGATGTGCTGGGGCCTGGTGCCATGGCCAGATGAGGCAGGACAGGTGAATCCACCAGGATCTGCCTTCCCAAACGTGCTATGGTATTGAGGTTTTACAAAATACATTGGTTAGTCATGCACAACACATTTGAAGATTAGTTATAACAGCATGCATGGGTGTTTCAATTAACCCCATAAAACAGATCTGAAACAGTTGCATAGCAAACAGAACACATGCATAAATTGAACAACAGTATGTATTGTAACAGCATGCTAGTAACATTGACGGCAAGAGGCCACCGACAATGATATTTGAACAAGGTATGTTAACATGCAACCAATCAAATATATGAACAATAATAGAATACAAGTCCCAACATTAGGTTTGGAAAACAACATACCCATAGTATATGAATAATAATTATTGATGCAGATGAGGGGTGGGGGAGAGACAAAAAGTCCATTAACAACTGTTTATGCTTCTATTTTCCACACAGTACTGCTCAATACTCTATGGGTCTGCCCTCACTTTACATCTACCTATGGCACATAGCTTCTGTAGAACAAACATACCTATTAAACTGTCAGCCTGGAATGGTATGGGGCAAACTGTGACAACTCTGGGTACATGACTAGAGGGGACTCGTATATGTCAGGGTTACATATCTGTAACAGGAGGGTACCCTGAATTGCTATTATGTGAGTGTGCTTCTGGCATACTTCAGCTGGCTTCCTATCTGTGTCCAGGGTTATTGGCAGCACTGACCACTAACCGTGACAGCGTGAGAGACATGTATAGGGAAGTGTGCATGTTGTATGCACCTATCCTGCTGTCATTTGCAGATATGTGGTGGGACAGTTGAAAGGTTTTACACAGTTTATTAGTATACCCTTCATACAGCTACTACCAACATTTCCTTACCTGTAAAACCTGTGGATAAAATATCTGTTAACACTACCTGACTGTTTTTACATATATTCCTGATTCCTTGTGTGTAGATATGCACACATCTTAGTAACACTCCTTGGAGTCAAACTTTGGCTGGGTGTGCAAAATAACAGCTAAGCTATTTCACATCAGACTGAGTTACTGGGGAACTGCTGTTGCTTGTTTCACTGGTTTCTGCCTATTAGTCTCTTGGTTAGACATTCTGAACTTGTAATCCTGTGATGCATGCATGACAGATAGTTAGCATATTGTGCATTAATCCTTTGAATTATTACAATCTGGAAAGCAAAGGTTAACACAGGGCATTTATATTTTGTTTTACAACTCCATTCTAAGTCTGCAACAACATACCAGAGTAAACACAAAGGTTTGTGTTATAGACCATTATTTCAGATCAATATTAGTCAGACATACTTTATTTATTCAGTTAACACAGTAACAGTATACCTACTAGCACTACACAATGTACTCTTTCTTAGTTATTTACACAGTATACTGCAAAATAGGTTTTTACTCACCAGCCTGTCGGTGCAGCCTCAGCAGTCTGTCAGCATGGGCTTCGATGTTACTAGCCCTCTCTGCAGCTGTAGGGGAGAAAAATAAACATTATGCATACCTGTCTATCACATCCTCAGGCTAGAATTTGATACACCTATATCTTTGATACTTACAAACTGCTGGAGCATACTGGTCCAAGAGTGCCCCCTTCCTCCACTTTATGTTGGCATATTGGTGCCAGACCTGCTTACCAGTTCAGGGGATGCCAGTAGCACTGGAAAGATCATGGGCGAGATGATCCCAGGCCTCTGCTTTATATTGTCAGCCCTGGTACTGGCCCTGCAGCAGTTTCTCATCATGGTTACTTACAGGAACACAGCCAGTACCTCTTATAGTTCAACCTGTGCAGGAAGCATAGCTGGCATAGGTAAGAGTTTGTGCTTTAGGGTGCAGCACTGGAGCATAGTGCAGTCCAGTGTCATGGCTGTGTTCCTGCCTGTTCAGTTTGAATAAGGCCATATTCCCACCCTTTGCCATCATTGGTCAATTTTGAAAATGTTGAGCACAGCTTAGCAGTGCGCAAACCCAGTAGGCTGATTTTAGCAATGCTTAAAGGGAAAATTGTTGAACACTGCTTAACAGTGCGCAAATTCACTTAGCTGAGCTGATTGTTACTTAGCATTTATGTCTAAGCATTGCTTAAACCAGCTAAGCATAGCTGAGTACTGCTAATCATTGCTCACTTTTAATTTTTAGATATATTAGAATAATGACTTCATTTAGTAAGTGTATATAATTTACTTTACATGCCATCCCTCTATGTGCTTTCTATATATTACCAAGGGATGTGACTATACTGTATGGGACACTTGTGTGTATATATAGGTGGTTTCACATGTTATACACAATCACACTTCCATTTTAGACCAACTACACTACCCTGGTTGACAAATATCACTTACTAAATCATTTAGAAGAAAAAAAAAATTAACACTGCATTCCTATTTAAAAATAAAGTGCCTGTCTTGGTACTTGAACCATGAACACCTGCATACAAAACCAGGACACTAACCACTGTGCTATCCCAGCATTAGGATTTCAGCTGTTTATTTTTATTTATCTTCTCTGGGGTGTTTAAGCAATGCTGGGCAGAGGGTCATAACCCGCACACCCACTCAGCTATGCTTAAACTTTTTTTAATTATTTATGAACTTGTACAGCTTTGTTACTCTAGGAGGTTGACGTGTATGTGAGGCAGGCATCTGGACATTCTGCAGACACCTGTACAGTTGAGGGGTATGGCCGTACGGCACTCTCAGATGGCAGACATTTGTGTTTCAGTCTTCATACCCTTCAGGAGGTCCGTGCTAATGTTAACCTTTTATTCTATCAGCTTTTGGGTTTGTCAGTCCAGTGTTTAAAACATGCCCCTGTTTTTGTGGCTTTGTCCCCCTATTATTTATGGCTTTGTGCTGCTTTATTGCTCTGGGAGAGTAAGATGTATGCGAGGCAGGCATCTGGGCATTCTGCAGAAACCTGTACAGTTAACAGTTATGGCCGTATGGCACTTTTACAATGCAGGATGTGTGTGACAGAACCTGTCACACACACCCTCCATTGTTTCTTGCTCCCCTAGCTATTTCAGTGTCTGTGGACACCGACATTCTCATTTTAATTTCATTTTAGTGTCCGTGGACACTGAAATACTGTTTGAAAGTGCCATACAGCACTTTTTGAGTGCAGGGGGAATGTTCAATGTCCGTGCACTACTTAAACATGCCCCTGCACTCATTCACTGTTCGTGTCCATTTAGCCTTAACAGCAGCATGCCTTCATTAATATGCAAGGCGCACTGCTGTTAAAGCTAAGACTAAATGGACACTAACCACTCTGTGCAGGAATAGCACTATTCTTGCACAGAGTTTATTGAATCTCGGGGACTATTTTTACATATATCAATCAAAAAATCTCTGTCATGCTCTGTCTTTCCCAGTGCCTTCCCCAAATTTAAATTAAAATCTTCTCTCTAAATTAAAATATCATTTACCACAGAAAAAAATGTCTGCTCCCAGAGTTTCTTCAATAAGGAACTGTCAGGCATACAAAAATATAATTCTATAAGCTGTGCATTATTTCCTAATATCTACAATTATAGTCAAAATCTGTATATTTTTTATTAGAAAATAGCATGACAATATTGGTCTGTCCCAAAGGACTACTTCCCTTCCTTTTCCCACACAGTTTCAAAAATCTCTTGTTGCTGTTTTACTGTAAATCAAAAAGCAACAAAACTGCCAAATTGTATTACATGAGTGTTAAACAGTATTTTCAAAACTGCTAATGTCCTTAACAGTATCTTTATACTATTCATGTTCAGTGATTTGATTCTGAAGCTATTCCATTCCTCAGCTCACCCCTTTTATTTAACATTTTCTTCCTAATAAATCTTTTCTTTCTTCTCATTTGTTTTTCAGTTGTACTTGTGTGTTTCCCTTTTTATCTCATCTTCCTCTACCATAGTTTTGGTTTTAGACTATAATATCTGTTATTTATTACAGTGTCACAATATTACAAAAATCCAGTCTCTAAGCCTGTCTTTAGCTTTCAAAGAGCCTGCCTCCTTTTAGTCTAGTTTTAAATACCTTCTCTCTTAACCAGATATCTAATTCAGTCTTGAAATAAGCTAAAGTGTCCACTTCTCAATCCAAGGGAAAGGAATTCCACCAGCGTAGTGCTCTAGCATAAAACAGAAGTAAGTATGATTTTGGAATGGAAAGCTCTACCATTTTGTTCATGCTTCTAGTCTTAATAGTAGAAGCACTGAAAGAGATCTCAAGAGTAGCACCAAATAAATCATCATGCTTACTCTTATAAATAAGTATCAGGTCTGCCCATGCATATCTGTAGTTAGTATATAAAGAAAGGGTTTTAAGTCTTTACATGTACTCCAAAACGTTTAATGAATAAATTTGTCTTATACAAGTTGTATGTATTATTTCAATTCTGTTAACAAAGTAGTAATTACAAATAAAGCAGAGGCCTCATATTCAGTTAGCAGTCTTATTACTCATTTTTCAATCAGAAGTAATACCACAGCTTCCCTGCTACTTATGATCCTTACCATAAGTTTTAATTCAAAGTTCTTATCACTTCAAGAAGATGAGGAAAAGGACTTCCAAGATGGCTGCACCCTAATCAACAGCATAACTTCAGCTTTCCCAGTGTGAAAACAGAAAATGAAAAAAAGGAGTGCCATTGAAAATGTCTTTTTTCGGTAAAATTATGTTACTGGCTAGTAAATACACTGTTTGGATGCCAGCAAAGAAAAAAATTTGGAAAACCTGAAAGAAAATCTACCAAAAAAGGTAAAGAGAAAACACTGTCTGGGAAAGATTCTGCAGCTGTCCAGCAAAAAACAGTTCAAACTTTAGTCTTGGTTCAAGAGATAGTTTCCAGCAATGTAAAGAAAAAATAAATCAAATGTACTCATTGGTGATTAAAATAAATGAAACACTGAAGGAATATATCAATTCAAACAAAAAAGGCTGGAGAAATAGAAGACTCTTTAACTAGCATTCAGATGAACTGATAAAATTGCAAAAATTAGAGGTTGACTTGAAGAAATTTGACAGAAGGGCAAAATATTAAAAACTGGAGATAAATTCTCTTTCTCTTCTGTTATACACATAAACTAATATTGCGCCATAATTGTACTACTGACCAGTCACATCTTCCCCACTCCTCCTTTTCACAAACCACAGGGAAAAACACCTAACACATTGTCAAAGCCCACCCTGAAGTCAAAATATTTCCAACCTTACCTTTAGCGGCACACATATCACTAGATAACAAAAATCTCTGTTTATACCTGATATTGCATTCTAATACATAAATACCACTTTTACTGTTGTTAAACACACTATCACAGTTGGCATTTTCCTCTTTACCTGCCTGGCCTCTTTACTCTTAAGTCTCAACCTCGCTACAGCTATATCTTCGCATACCCCACACACAAATACACATCAACAACCTCCTCCAACCCTCTCCCCAGTAAACAACACAGCTTCTCACATATCTCCTGTCAGCTTTTCCCCTATACTGTCCCATATTATTCAAGCCACAAATTGGCCTCCTCACCTCCTACAAAACCACACTTGACACCAGTATCATCAACTAGTGATAAAAAACACTTCCCATGGTACTCCTTCCTCATTACCTACCTACTCAAATGTGGAGACATACATCCTAACCCTGGCCCACCTTCTAATCCTAACCAAAAGAGTAACCCCAAAAATTTAAACATACCTATGCTGAACCTTAGATGTATATGTAATAAAATAGCCCCACTGCATGCCTGGATTGATCAAGATAAACCTGACATACTAGCCCTTACAGAAACATGGCTACTCCCCAGTGTAAAAGACTCAGAAATAATACCTCCAAACTTTGCAATAACCAGAAGAGATAGATCTAAAAAAAGGGGGAGGGATAGCACTTCTATATCTCTCTACACTCAACATCACACCCTACACCAGTAATATACCCACCTTTTCCAATGCTGAGGTACTAATCTTCTTTATGAACCTCAATATATCAAAATGAAGTTGCATAATAGTAATATATATCCCACCAGGTAACAATATACCAGTGTTGGAAAATATTTTATCATGGACATCCCAAACAATAAACCTTGAAACAATAATCTTAGGAGACATAAATATAGATTGGCAAACCATAGCTTCTGACTCTCCCACAAATTATATAAATCTGTATGGTTTTTCTCAGCTTATCAATGCTCCAACAAGATACAGATCTTACCTGCCAATCCACCTTAGATTGGATTCTAGTATCTCACCCTGCCAATTACCCCTCTTCTGGTACACTGTCTAACTCCCTGAGCGTTCATCTACCAGCTTATTCCCTTAGAACAAACTCCCAACAACTAGGAGTACACACTGTAAAATCAGTTAGGAACTCAACTAATTTTTGTCAGCATAAATTCAACAATCTCCTATATGAAATAGACTGGACACTCCTTAAACAACTACCCTTTAATGATGCTGTACTATACTTTAATAACACCTTCCTTCACATACTTAATACACGAGCTCCCATTCATATGAAAAGAATCAAAAAGAACTCAGCACCATGGAACTCAGCACCATGGCTCTCTATAAGGGATGTAAACACCTGATGAAGCAAAGGGACCGAGTCTGGTCAACCTGGAAACAAAACAAAAATGAACAAAATCATGATAATTTTAAAACACTACATAGAACAGTGACAACACTAAAGAACAGAGATAAGAAGTTATATTATTCCCAGCTTCAACTTCAGCATAAAATCAACCCCAGTAAATTTTGGCATTCCATATCTTCTCTACATAAACCTGGAAGAAATGGAGAGCACACCATATCACCAGATACCCCTCCATCACAAATAGCCAAAAACTTTAACTTAACAAGCACTTCATAAAATCAATTTCAGACTTATTAACTAACACCCCTAATGCTGGACCCCCCCCCCCATCCTTCAACCTATTCAGACACCAACCTCAGACCATCAACTACTTTTAACCCTGTCATAACTAACCACCCTACTCAACAAAATGTCATACAAACCCCATTCTCATTTCAGCCCATACCCACTGACACCATTAAGAAACTGCTACAAAAACTAAAACCCTGCTCTACCTCAGCTGATAATCTCCCCCATACTACCTCAAACTGGCTGCTAACTCATTCGCCTACCCAATCAGTATCCTTATAAATAGGTCTTTATCCGAATCAGAAGTACCTACCATATGAAAACAATCTCACATCATCCCCATCCACAAAGGAGGCAACTCTTTTGATCCATCCAATTTCCTTCCTATATCCATCTTGTCACCCATATCCAAAATTCTCGAGAGAGAGAGAGAGGTATCCATCAGCAGGTAATGCAGTATATCTATTGCAAAACAACCTGTTAACCAAAACCCAACATGGCTTCCGACCTAGACACAGCACAGCTACAGCTCTATTATCTTTTACAGACACCATGAACAAGGCCAGAGATGCAGGATGGTCTACAGCCTCAGTATTCCTTGATCTCTCCAAGGCCTTTGACACAATGTCTCACCCCTTACTTTTGAACAGACTGTCTAACCTAGGCTTCTCACATAACACAATAAAATGGTTTCAGAGCTATCTCAAGGATCATAAACAAGCAGTGAAATGGTTCAATGAACTCTCACCCTTCCTCCACAACCCTACTGGAGTCCCCCAAGACTCCATCCTAGGACCACTACTCAACATTTTCACAAACAACATTCACACTGCCTCTCACCCTGGGACCCTCATTCAGTACGCTGATGATTCCACCATAATCTGCACTGCTCAATCACTACCAGAACTACTTTCAAAAACTCAACAGTCCTTTACTGCAGTCAAATCATGGCTAAGAAATGCCCAACTCTTTCTTAATCCAAAGAGGACAAAACTAGTACTCTTTCATCCCAAAAATACCTCCCCTGTCACTGATCATTTCAACATCCTTGCATCTGACAACACTGTCATTGAAATAGTGCAGGAAACCAAACTTCTAGGTGTTATCATTGACAATAAGCTTTCATTTGACACCCATATACAGCAAAATATAAAGAAAACTCATCAAAAACTGGGACTCTCATATAGAAACAAACATTTCTTTACTGCAGCAACCAAACCTATCCTTGCAAAAACATGTTTACTTCCCTCCCTCCTTTAAGGTGCCCCTATCTTAACTAACTTACAAAATTCTACCCTAAGCAAGTTGGAACAGTGATACAACAAAGTTGCAAAGTTTGCCACAAACTCTAAATATCACACACACCACTGTAAACCACTCCTAGAATTAAACTGGCTTGAACTCCCCAACCAACTTGCCTTTAGTCAGCTATCCACCTTGCACAACCTTATTTTCAAGCCTACTGCCTGCCCTGCACTAACCAGTCTAGTCACACCTTACACACTAAATCAATCCTTACAATCAGAAGACAAAAATCTCTTAGCTATCTCAAAACCCACAAGAAAACCTGGTCACTCTCTGTATTCATACTCTGTCTCTATACTTTGAAATTCACTACCTCTAGCTACCAGGTCTATGCCTGCACTAACCCATTTCAAAGCCTCTTTAAAAAATCATCTCAAAAATACATGGCTCTGCTCCTGCATAAAGCCTGCCTAATGCTCAGGTGTTCCTATTTCTATCACATTTCAATCGCTCACAGACTGGAAGATCCTAAGGCTCTTCTAACTCCTTCTCTGCTTCTATGCCATATCCTTAAGCTACTGCTCAGGCTTTATTGCTTCTATTCTTCTTAACTCTCTCTCACTATCTATCTGCATTGCTAACTTTCTGGCTGCTATTTTCCTAACTGCAACTAACATTCTGTTTTGCTTGTATTATTACAGTCAATGTCACACAATGCACTACTTACATACTACTTTTTTGGACAATGTCTACATCATGAATGGTGAGAGGGACTTTTATTGTCTGTAGTCTTTTAACTGTATAGAATTTTCTCGATGTGTAGTAATATATTTCAGCGTCATGTAGCAATTTGTTCTTTCAAATTATGTTTTGTATAGTATTTCTAATGTAATTTTTATTGTATTGGATATACTGTATGTGTATTGTACTGTATTGTATGTTTGTTTCTTTCTTTCTGCTGTTCCCAGTTAGGGGTCGCCACAGCGGAACTCCAGTCTGCTAATAATTGGCAGTAGATTTTGACGTGCTGGCTTGCCGGGCCTAACACACAACCTTCAACAAAGGAACGCCCATGCATGCATGTCGCCACACAGAAGACGCTCTAACTGAGAATCGAACGGGCAATGTCTAACTGTGAGGCGACAACGCTACCGGAGCACCACCACCACAGTATTGTATTGTACTGTATTGTATGTGGAGCTTTTCTCCACTGGCCTCTGCTGAAAGTGGGTTCTGTAGATCCAGTCAGATCACCCCGGTAAACACATGTCAAATAAATAAAAAAATAAATAAATAATACTGGAGAGAGAGTGTTTGTAGAAAATGATTATTCACTGTACACCAGAAAGAAAAGAAGTAAATTTATCCCAGCAATCAGGGAATGTTGAGAGGCAGGTATGAGATTCACGCTACTGTATCCAACTGTGCTCAACATGTTTTTTCCTGGAGGATCAAAGTAATTTTTTGACACAGAGGAAGCTAAGGTGGAAATAAAAAGTTTATCCAACAAAAAGTGAGTCAGCAAGAAAGAAGGGGACTCTTCTCATTCTTCTGATGGTAAGGTTCACAAGAGAGGCTTTACCAGTGAAACCTTTTCAATATTCCAAAGGGAAATGCTTCAGAGATGGAAAAAAGCCAGGAGTTTACTAAAACAATCAGCAGTACCTTGGGCTAGAACCAAAGCTTGGTGTTGGAAGATGGAGATGAATAGGAAGAAGACCAAGAACTTTGAAATTAGTGAATAAATAGAAGACTATAAGGCATTTTGTTACATTTGTGAAATATGGTTTTGCAAGAATAAGTGGCTGAAAAACATTGGACTTTTGTTGACTTTGTTAAACTTGTGGGTGGACTATAAAGCATATACCCCCACATTACATAATTAATGTTTAGAAGGACACTAAAAGGGGGAGAAAAGCAACTATAAGTAAAACTATTTTTGTTTTTATTAGTATTTGTATAAAACATTTCATTATATAAATTACATTTTATACACAGTAAAACAGTTCTGTGTAGTATGTAGCCAGGGGAATTTTAAATGAGGGAAGTACTTTCAGTGACTGTTGTATGTGTTAAAGGTGTTAAAGTAAACAAGTATTTTTTTTAATTGTAAAAAGTAGTATAACAAGAGAAAAAAGGCTAGAGAAAAGCAAATTTAATGCTCATTTACTGTGATCTTAAGTTGCTGGAGTGAGGTATAAAAGTGACTGATATATATATAGAATTAGGATATTTCATTTTACAAAGGTGACTGTCTAGATTACTACCATTGACTTAAGCTATAAGCATGTTTTTTAAAATATGACATGATGAAAGCCATGAAAATGCTAAGCTTCTTACAACTTCAAATATCCTAGCTTGTTTGTTTTCCACTGGCAAATGTTCAGTGGAGTCAAGGTGTCTGCAGGTAAGGGCAGCTGAGCATTCTTTTCCAAGTGAAATTTACAAAGATTCATTGCTAATTCCATTTCCATGGAGACAAGCTGTCTACAGGTGCAAGCAGTTAATCTTGAGAATTCTGAGTATTCATTGCTGAGGGAAATGCAAAATGTAAATGTACAGTGGTAAGCAGTTCAGTGAAAAAATTAATTTGAAATTATGGAAAGTGAATAAGAGGTTACAACCTCCCTAACAGACTTAATGCTTACAGTTAATAGAACAGTGTACAACTTAGTTTTATTTAAAGAAAACCAAGGCACTTTTTCTTAGGGCTAAAAATTAATGTTTTCTGAAAGCATACACACTGTTTTTCACGTGGGGGGTAAGAAAACAGACAACAACCAGTGTAAGTGGGAGCATAAGCTGTAGCATGCACTTAGGGGTAACCTTAATAGGTTCATAGGTTGGTACTAGGCTATCAGCCCTAGGGCCTATACAAGCCTAGCCATTACAATTCCCTGGCTATTTCTTCCCACACTATTTACTTCCCTGTTATTAGGTTAGATGATGCCTGTAAGTGCAGCCATCAGTTTGGTTCCTTTCTGGAAGGTTAAACTTCATGTTTCAAAGATGTACACAGTTTGTGTGTTCCAAGTTAATAGGGGAAGGGAGTGTTTTGTATTTATTTTTTGTTTAAGGTTATGCATTAAAACAAAAGGTCTTGAGAAACATGTGGCATAAGTTCAAATGGAGATGAAAAGAAACAACTGTACAAAAGATCAGCCAGCCAGACATTAGTTTATACATGTAACACAAAAGATGGAAATACACATTCAAAAAACTGTTGTGTATATTTGGTGAGAACAACAGCATTTTATCTTGATGGCTAGGCTGTCCATATTGTCTTGAAATGTGAATGCCCTTACAGGTATAGATAAAAAGGAAAGAGTATTGAATTATATTAAGAAGTGCAGAGTGCAAATAGCAATGCTGCAGGAGACAAATATGGAAAGAAATGAGAATGTGAATTTGACAAAGAGAGGATTTCCAAATGGATATTCAACAGAATATCAGGGACAGAGGAAAAGGGGAGTAATTATAGTAATTGCTAGAGGGGCTCCTATAGTGATATATGAGGAAAAAGGGCAACAAATGGTAGATTTGTGGTAGTAAAGGGCTATTGGCAAGGGAGGAAGAGTACATTGGTGTGTATTTATATTCCACCAAAAAATGGCTATTATGTTGCTTAAGAATATTTGGGAAGAAATAATCAATAGGCACTATTATTTATAGGTGGGAACTAGAATGTGATTTGCAATAGTGAGGATGGGGAGACCTAGAAGGGATAATAGAACAAAAGAAGTTAGATTTCTGAAGAAATTTATGAAAATATTTGGCATACATAAAACATAAGAGTGGGTGTGGGCAGGTCTAAAAATGACACCAAGAATACAATTTATCTTTCTTACGAAAAGCATAAAATTAACTGAGGTTGAAAACCTTAAAATTATCACATTGCCATACAACCCCGTCAAATGTAACTGGTGTAAGGGGTATACATACATCACATGCACTGGGAATCTTACTATTAAGGTTTTCAATTATAGTAATATAGTTTTAGATACAACCCATTTTCCCCTTTTAAAAAGGTTTGCCTTTTGTCTCTTCAACCACATTGAATTATGCAAGGACCTCAGTTGATTTTAAGCTTTTCTTAAGGAAGCTAAATTTTAATATTATATTCAATACAGAAACCCACTATTGTACCCTGTATTGCAACAGCTGGAATGTTTCATTGATTTCAAATTAAAATCTTTGCCAAAAAAATAATGGGAATAGATGTTAAAATTTAATTAAGAATGAATATACATTAGTAAAGGGTCTTTCTAATAATGTTGGCATATGCATCATGAAACCGGATAAAGGGAGAGGTATTGTCATCATGGATAGTGTGGACTACATGGGTAAAATGTTAAATATTTCAAATGGGTGTGAAGTATACATGGTGGCCTCCATTAATGAAGTAAATATTTCATATCAGTGTATATATTATGTATTAAACGATCTATTGATGCAAAAGATCATTGATAATTGATTTTATATCAAATAAGCATCCAAGAATCCCATCTGTTTTGGGGATAGGAAAGGTCCACAATGATATATATGACCCCCTCCTCTTTGGTTAGTGGTAACAGCAAATGGTTCAAAAACATACCCATTGGCTGTATATATATAGACAGAAAATTAAAATATTTTTATAATATACAAACACATATTATTAGAAATTCATGGGATTTTTTGGCTCGAGTTAATGAAACTGATTTTAGACAAGATATTATGTTTGTCACAATTGATGTTCAGGACCTTTGTACAGTTATTCCACATGAACAAGGTCTAGATTGGTTTGATGATATTTTGTTAATCCTCGATTTTTTAACAGCTGTCAACATCTGCATGCTCAGTGATTTGATGGGTTTGGTTTTAAAACATAATTATATTTATTATGAAAGAGAACTATTTAAACAGGACAGCAGATTGGCAATGGGGGCATCTTGTGCTCCTATTTTTGCAAATTTGGTGTTATATGCATGGGAGTTGAAATTTGTCATCAATACTTCATTTTTTCAGCATTATTTTTTGTATACAAAGTTTTAGATGACATCTGCATTCTATGGAAGGGCAACAAGGACCAGTTAGTAGAATTTATCAACTATTTAGAAAATGCTATTTCATTTTTTTAGGTTCACCTATGAAATTTTTGAACATGAATAACATTATTTGGATATCTCCATTTCAAAGAATGTTGAAAATTCTCAATCTTTTTTCAGAAATATACCACAAACCTAAATATTGTAATGCCTTTCTGCATTTTTATAGTGAACATCCTTATTTTCAAAAAATGACCCAGCTTCATATAGGCCCATTTTGGTTCTAAACCATTATTATAAAGTGTTTATGTCTATAATGGCTAAAAGAATGGCAAATGTGTTGTCAAAATTGATACATGTGGATCACTGTGGTTTTGTAGAGGGGAGGCAAGCATTTGACAACATCAATAGAACAATGATGATCCAGAGGGAAGCAGAATGTAAGAAAATGCCTATGTTGTTGGTGGGTTGTGATGCACAGAAAGCATTTAACAGAGTAAGCTGGAATTTTATGAGTAGGGTATTGGAAGCATTTGCGTTCCCTTACACAATAATAAGGTTAATTGGAAGGAAATATGAAGGATCAGTGGCAAGAATTAAAGTGGGAGCGTTCCTCTCAGATAAGCTGTGTTTTAACAGAGGAACCAGGCAGGGGTATTCTCTTTCCCTATAAAAAATGATAAGCAGGAGAGTTCTGTAGCAATACATTTTAACCAAGTACATGGGGGTAACATAGAAGGTCTTAAAGTGACTATTTTAGAAAAAATAAAAGTGTATGCTGATGGTGATGAATTTTAAAAAAATGAATTGTTGGTCAAGGAATCTATTTATATTTTAAAATACAATACTATGTTTCCTAGTGGGTTGAATTGGTAATCTCCAAACTCTGGACCACAACCATGTTGGGATTGTAAAATGCAGATCATGTCTCCTAAACCTGATAGATGTCATTGAAGCAGTCACCAGAACCATAGACAAGGGTAAGGTGATTTGCACAGCCTATGTAGATCTTGCCACGGCTTTCAACACCATCCCCCACTCTGGAATTATATATAAACCCAATAAACTAGGTATAAATTGCTATGTCACAAGATGGGTTGCCAACTGGCTCACTGACAGAACACACACTGTGAAAGTAGCAGACTCCAGGTATGACTTTGGACCAGTGATGAGTGCAGTACCACAGGGTTCAGTCCTGGGTCCTGTCCTGTTTTGTATGTACTTCCCTGAAGTAAACTTTAACATGGAAGGTCTGTGGCTAATGAAGTTTCCAGATTACTGCAAACTAGGAGCCATAATTGTAAATACTAAAGATGTGGACATCCTACAAAAGGGCCTCACTGAGACAGATGCCGGTGTCAAAGCCATGGCCTCAAGCTCAATGCCAAAAAGTGCATTGTCATCCCCTTTGGTAAAAACTCTGCAGCCAACAACTACAACATATGCGGAAGTATACTTAACACTGAATGTGTGATAAGAGACCTTGGGTCACAGGTGGACAGTGGACACACCTGTGATAATCACATCCCCACAGTAGTCAGGAAATCCTTCTACATGGCACACCTCATCACAAAAGGTGTCTCATGCAGAATAGAAGAGGACATTGTTCCCCTCTACTCATCACTCACTAGATCCATAATAGAGTACAATGCCCCTTTTGCTATGTACCTCAAAAGACATCTACAACAACTGGAAAGCCTGCAGAAATACCTCACAAAGAGCATTAGCAGCCTGAAATACATGCCATACACAGACCGTCTCAAAATGCTCCAGCTGTACTTTCTCGCATATCGCCTACTCAGAGGTGATCTCTGCCTAACATACAAAGCTATGTCAAACACAGAGCTGTTGGACATGCTCCATGTAAACCACTCACAATCCCACTGATCATCGGCCCCAAAAACCCAAAGTGAAATACAAAAGGAAGGAGTGTATCCATTTACCTTATGGATACCCACACCTTCAGGTTAGTGGCACCGCATGAGGCCTTGGAGACCATGCAAGTGCAACTAACATTGGGCAAAGCTGCTTATCAGATTGTAGCCTGCTACAGATCACCTACCTTGTCTCAGGAACCTCACTCAGTATTCCTGAGAACAGTGGAAAATATAAAGGTCCTACCAAACACCATTATATGAGGAGATTACAACTACCCAAACATTGAGTGGGAGAATTACTCATGTACAGCATCCTTTGCCCAATGTTTCCTAGAGTTTAAAAACTCAGATGCCCTGGAACAGCTGGTCACCATGCCCACTAGAGGTGACAACATACTGGACCTGATCATCACCAACATGGGGTACCAGTGTTCCACAACAGAGATAAACCCCTTGCTGGTAATATCAGATCATAAAGTAATCACACTGGACATCCACATCCCCCCCAGTCAAAGAAACCACTGTGAAGACATTTTCAAAAGCAAACTGCACACTTCTCAAGAACAAAGTGGAAAGTTCCAAAGCCCCCTTGCTATAGGATAATGCTATACAATCTGCCGAATCATTTACAAGTGCATTATATGAGCATCTACAGGGATGCATGGATCGAGACATCCCAAATATAACCAAGACGCACTCCTCCAAAAATAAGAAACCAATCTGGTGGTCGTTGCCCATAAATAAGCTATCCAAAAAAAGGAGGAAATGAACACATGATAAAGCAAACTTCACAAAAGGAAAGGCATCACTGATCATTATTGGGAAGAAACAATGATCGCTCATAAAATAATCCAAGGCCAGTTTCTAAAGACAAATTGCCAAGGAATGTAAGAATAACAACCACAAAGCCTTCGTTAGCTATACCAAACATTTAGGTGGCAACTCTCAAATATGCTGTCAGCTACTGCAAAATGGCAAAAAATACACTAAACCAACTGTCATTGTCCACATCCTGGCGGACAAGTTCAGTGCAAACACCCCCCATCACCCCCAAAAGGGCCTGTGTCCATCCCAGAAGAATGCAGAGCCCCAGACTTCATGGACATGCAGGTAAAAACAGCCCTCTCCAAAGCTAAGAACACAGCATCAATGGGACTGGATGGTGCCCCAGGCTGCGTCTTACACCAGCCCCAAAAGGAACTATACCCTCACCTACATTCACTGTCCAGACTCAACCTTACCACAGGCTATGTACCCAAAGAATGACATACAGCAACAGTCATCCAGCTCCACAAAGGGGGTTTATAGATTAGTACTAGGCTAAATGCCCTTGCAAGCCATTTTAAGCCTAGCCAGTTATTCCCTGTGAGATTCAAACCCTGTACCTTGTGTTTGTAAGGCAAACATCTTAACCATTAGGCCATCCTCCCAACCCCCTTAGGGCATCCTCCCAACCCCCAAACAGAACCTGGAAACTATTGCCCTATAGGCCTACTTAGCCTGGTCTGCAAAGCTATGGAGCAAATTATCATGGAACCCATAAACACAGACATTGGGAACCTCCAGACACTGGACTCTACCCAACTTGGCTTTGTTAAAGGCAGATCCTGCCTCCTAAACCTAGTTGACTTCTTTGAAACAGTTACCAAGGACATGGAGGTGAAAGTAGCCCACACAGCCCACCTGGACCTCACTAAGGCCTTTTGACACCATTTCCCACTCTGGCATCATGGACAAGCTTACCAGCTTGAACATTAACAGCTATGTCACAGGATGGGTGGCCAACTGGCTCACAGATCAAACACACATGTTCAGAGTTGCGGGTGCTATGTCCAACTCTAAACCAGTCACAAATGGCATCCCACAAGTCTTGGTCCTGGGACCCCACCTGTTCAGTAGATACTGCTCAGAGGTACAGGCAAGCATGGGAGGAGTATGGCTGAACAAGTTTGCAGATGACTGCTAACTGTGGTCCATAATCGACTCCACGGCTGACACAGACATCCTCCAGAAGGGTCTTACAGAGACAGATACCTGGTGTCAAAACAATGCCCTCAAGCAGAATGACAAAGAATGCATAGTCATCCCCTTTGGATAAAACAAAGTGCACACAAATTACCACATAGGTGGTAATCCAGTATTTATGGAGAATGTAATTATGGCACTGGGGACCCAGTTAGATAGTAAACTCTCCTTTGATGATCACATTGCCAAAGTGTTTAGAAATTCCTTCTATGTAGCCCACCTATTGTCACCTAATGTAACACACTTTGTCTAGTCTGATGATGTCACCATCCTACAAATATACCTGTGGAAAAGAGAACTCCCAGCAATATGTGTAGCGCGTTGTGTTAATGCGTACTCCTCTAGTATCATAAAGTAGTTAGGTAGGGGTTTAACTCCCAGTAATGTGTGTAGCATCTTGTGTTAATGCGCACTCCTCTAGTATCATAAAGTAGTTAGGTAGGGGTTAGAATCCTGCACTTCGCAACTGTATGAGTGTGTGTATTTCCTTGGAGAAGTGCAACCTATTTGGAGACTACTACAACATTTTAAAAGTGGTATACTTATCTTTGTCAAGTCTGATGATGTCACCATCCTACAAATATACCTGTGGAAAAAAGAACTCCCAGTAATGTGTATAGTGTGTCATGTTAATGTGCACTCCTCTAGTGTCATAAAGTAATTAGGTAGGGGTTTGAATCCTGCACTTGACAACTGTGTGTGTGTGTGTGTCCTTGGAGAGGAACAACCTTTTTGGAGACTACTAAACCACCTTAAAAGTGGTATACTTATCTTTGTCAAGTCTGATGATGTCACCATCCTACAAATATACATGTGGAAAGGCGAAAAGGCCAACTCCTAGTAATGTGTATAGCGCGTTGTGTAAATGTGTACTGCTCTAATATCATAAAGTAGTTAGGTAGGGGTTTGAATCCTCCACTTGACAACTGTATGAGAGTGTGTGAGTATCACTTTGGAGAGGAGCAACCTTTTTGGAGACTACTAAACCACCTTAAAAGTGGTATACTTATCTTTGTCAAGTCTGATGATGTCACCATCCTACAAATATACATGTGGAAAGGAGAACTCCCAGTAATGTGTATAGCACGTTGTGTTAATGTATACTGCTCGAGTATCATAAAGTAGTTAGGTATGGGTTTAAATCCTTCACTTGGTGAGTGTGTGCGTTCTGTATGTGTGTGATACTGTTGGTCAATGTGTTGTAGGTTTTGCTTTTACTACTGTAAGACATATCACAATGACAACAGTATGTGCATTGCACATGTCAGGTAGCTGTGTGGCAAATACATATATGTACATGTAACCTCAATTATTTCATAGGTGGGAACCCTGCTTTCTCCATGAACGCACCTGTTATCTTTGCCAGAGTGTGCTGCCACTTTCCAGACCTTAGGTCACATATGTATGCTTGTGACAAGCCCAGCCACTGCAGTGATCCCTGGCCTAGGTCATCCATGTCACACACACTCATTACAGTTTCTATTGAATAGTGTGAGTGAGGGTTTATGCCTGAGGTATATTTCAGACCTGTTCAAATGCAGCAAATTCTGTCAATGATGGCTATTCATTATAGGTGTACAACAACCTTTGTGGATATGCATGCAGACCCCCTTATTGCTTATGTGATCCACCAAGGGATTTCAAAATACCTTTGGAAATGTGATTACAAAAGGAGAGATGACGTAACACTTTACATATCGGTACCTGTTCAACATGTTGGGGGCTACTACCTATGTGGTACTGTGGGGATACTATGTGTTGTAAAAGTGGATGACTATGCTTTAGTTGGCTTATAGCTTTACAGCATGGGTTTGACAACAGGCATCTGTCTGTATGATACCCTTGTGGAGGATGTGTGTGTCATCTTGAGAATGCATTACAGGCCACAGTATGCATTTCCAGACATGGACGGACATATCCCTACTGTGTTTGCTTGTACCTAAGAGAGCTATATGCCAAAGAGGAGTGGTCCCATGAATGGGTGCAGGTGAATACCACTGGTTACTGGCATAGTATAGTACCTGAAGGATCCAAATGTTACTGTGTGTCCTACATCTGTGTGTCAGTTGTTAAGACATCATCTAACGATTGTTTATGGTCAGGCTGTTGAGGTTATGTATACTACCAGAATGCAAAATAATGACAGATAGTAACAGTATCACCCACAGCACAGTGTCAAACCATGTCATACACACATGTGTACACAAGTCCCAAAATGTGTGTAGTACAATGTACACTGGCCACCAATAGAAACTATGGAGTGTTAGCACTGTGTAATACAGGGCATGTCACCCTGACCATGTGTCCACTATGCATGTACATGTAGACAGTGCACCTCCACCATGTTCACAAATGTACACCTGCAAATATGTGCTGCACACATCCCACACATACTGTCCACTCTGTAACACATGCTGCCAATACTACACACATCAGCCAAGTGGCACGTGGGTGGACAATACACTATTGGAATTAACACTAGTGTAAACAATACTACATTGACAATCATAGCTTTAATGCATCATGCCTGCTCAGCTACACTTTCAAGGATATCATTACACTTTACTGCTGACAACATGTTAACATTGCTATACTGCTATAAAGTCAGCCTGTGCATCAGCACCATGTTAGCCTGTTCCTGCATCAATGTTACAGATGACAGGAGGTGGCACAGGTTTCATCATATGCACAGGGTGTGTTGTTGGTTTGCCAGAGGCCTACATTGAGCCATACAATCGACATGTGTGTGTGTGTGTGTGTGTGTGTGTGTGTGTGTGTGTGTGTGTGTGGGTGAGGGCCAAGAGTACTGGTATGGGCCAATGTGGATGTAATGTGTGCGGGTATGTGTTAGCCCTAGGTGTCTGGTTTATGTGTGTGTGTCTGCATGCACACAGTTCCACCATGTGGCTGCCATATACGGGGATTTGTGGGGCAGCCACAGACTGTACCTGCCAGGCTTTACAGATCACCATCTCTGGCCATGGATACGGTAGCAGTACCTGTCAGGGGTGCTACAGACAGTATCAGGTACTAAGCCAGACTGGGTACTATCCTCAGAGGTAGACATATGTACACTGGATCCATGTCCCTGCTGGGACTGGCCAGTGCCACATGCACATGGTCTTCTAGGATGGTCTATGGACAGCCCACCCCCCCAACATTGCTGGGGCTGGTACTGGCACTACAGGAGCGGTTGTGACTTGATGGACGTCCACGGTGACTGCCAGCTGCTGATGTTACTGGCATACATCCATGTCAACATCTCAACCATCCCGCACTGTCCTGACATATGGACATGACATTGCGGAGGACATCTAATGTCTCACCCCAACGTCTATCAGTGACCTCAGTGTAATTATGGATGGCACCTGCTAAGTCATGGATACTGTCAATTACATTGGTGTTATGTGCCCTCTGTGCCCTTAGTCCCTGTTGTCTGGTGTACTGTTCCATATGTGCCTGTGCCTCCATGACATGCTGGAACATGCGTGAGGTTGTAAAACCTGAGGCACGTCTCCCAGGGACATGATGACCAACAGTGCTCCAACGAGAACCCCTGAACATCTGCCTATGTGGTACCGTTCCAGATATCTGGCTATGGCTACTGTGTCCAGATACATGTGCTATAGATACCACACTGTCCTGGCCATTGCCCACTGTACACTGTCCCTCAGCTAAGGGCACTGGTGATGATGGATGTATTGGCAGTATGACTGTGTGCATAGATGGGGTGGACACGTGTGTACTGTCGATTGGTGGCCCAACAACAGACCCTGGCAAACATGCCTGTGCCTCAACACACCTATCTTCATTATCACTATTTGTGTCAGTGACATCAGGTTCCCTGCTGCAGTGAACCAGCCCAACCTCAGCACCTGTGAGAGGAAGACAGGAAACACACTTTACGACCTGTACATGATGTCACAATACATGAACACATGCACACATGCACACATGCACACAAATACACTACTCACTAAAGCAGACAAACACACACACACACACACACACACACACACACACACACACACACACACACACACACACCACCAGCAATCCAGGACATACTCAATAGCAGTTGATGGTGGGGTACAGTATCACAAGCCAAACAGTCATATCACACATGTCAGCATACAGGACGTGTGTTGCTCAACAGCATGCAGTGCGAGTGTAGACAGTCCTTGCTACCAACAGTATACATGGCTTTACACTTGGCTTTTCACAGCAAACATGCACAGCATGCATTATGCGTAGGTGTGTTACATGTGTACATGGACTACACCTTACCTATGACATGCACATTTTATTTGCAACAATAAATGTACAACACACTCACCAGCATGGGTCTGCTGCCTTGCTGTCACACCAGAGGGACCTACAAGGATATGAGACAGTTTGTCAGTGGCAACAACTGTGGCATTGCTACTGTGGGTTTGCAATCTTATAGTAGTACAACTGTTTACATTCACAGGCCTACAGATTATGTTCCAAATTATCAGTATTGCACAACACCAGGCTCCACATCTTCTAAGTACACAGTACACATCTCACATATGCATGATCTACGAATAGAGGTAACAGTAGTCTACAGATATGCCATGTTACCTGCACACTCCATGTGAACTTGCTGGGTGGCTCCAACCTCCATGACGATGCATATCTGCTGCTGTTGGTGTTGGCCAGTAGCCAACAGGCTCAGGAGCAGCTCCTCCACTCTGGTGAGGGGAGGATGGATGGTAACCCCACCACCTGTAGCAAGCTGTTGTCTACAGACATCAGACGCATGCTGCCGGACATGTCTAAGTAAATCACTGCACCTGCTCATATGTCCGGTCATGCATGCCTATGTCATTTACCCTACGGACAACATCTTGCCATAGTGCAGTCCACTCATGCTGGTCCTGGCTGGTTCTTGAGAATAACACTCTGTAGTGCTGGATCAGACTGCTTGTAATGATGTTGTCCTCAGCACTACTATGTCTCAGGTTGCAACAGTGGGCCATGATCCCTGGAAGACAATGAAACAATATGTCTAAGCAAGTCATATGGCACACTTAACATTATACAGTACAGATATCACTGAACTGCCATATATAGCAACCTATTAGCTGTCAGAGGATACACACTTTCTATACCACATATCAGTACTCGCCCCACAACTGCCTGACAGTGCCTGGCACACTCTGCATATTACACCATGTTCTGCACAGCAACAAAGTTAAATCACTATGTAAGACTATACAACAGTACATGGCACACTGTATGCAACACAATGCACCACCTAGCCACAGAAGGTATAGATCAAGCTAATGCATAACATAATATGTCATCCATTGCAATGATTGTAAAGTCCAGTTTCAGTATTAACAGTATACCACACTAGTTGTTGATGGGAAACCCCTGCCTAACATATGTGCACATTCGTGAATATGGGTGGCATACTGCTGTACTAGACTATACGTGTTGCTAGATATGCACCTATATCCTGTAACACACATATGACAGAGGGCATGTTACAGGCATACCCACACACACATCAGACATACTTACAAGACACAAAGGTATGGCAACCCAGATGAGCTTTATGTGTGTACCATACAGTACTGTGTGTCAGTACATACAAAACCTTAAGCCTGAGGTATGTAATCTGTGAGGACTACAGGGAGCACACAAAACAGTGGTTCCAAGCAATGTGGACATACATCATACTGTGCTGTTTAGGCCTACAGCTTCAGGTAGTACTACTGTTCATACAGGAGTTGGATTCACCAGCAGTACCAATCAACAGGCATACATGTACTGCTTTAGCCTCCAATGACACACCCCAGTCAACACCAAGGGACTACGTCAGACCGTATGCCATACTGCTTTTTCTGCCTAGCAATAGCATACACACCTTTTGCTGGGATCAAAGCTAGGACACAAAATACCATGTCAGAAACAGTTTCCCACTAAGCTATCCCACATATACACAACTTTGACACATTCACCAACACATTGACCATCACACTCAGTCAACCTCACATAGCATGTATTGCAACAAGTACATGTGGGTGTGTATAGGGTCATAGGTAGGTACTAGGCTATTGGCCCTAGGGCCTATATAAGCCTAGCCAAATGGTACCCTGTCCTTTGCCACCCAAGGAAATTAATTTTGTGTGCCCCTGTCAAGCAGAGCCACAGAGGTGATCCCTGGGGTGTATTACCTATCTCCCATCCAATCATCAAGATTATTCATGAAGAGTGCTACTGTGGAGCTTTGTTTGCTATAGATAGATAGTTTGTTCCAGAGTATGGGAAGTCTCTGAGATAGGAATCTATCCCTCCAGCATGTTCTGTTTATTGTGGTGACAAGGTTTAGGTCCCTAGTGTAGCTCAGAGGGATTGGGATTTCTTTACGTGGAGCATGTCCAACAGCTCTGGGTTTGACATAGTTTTGTATGTTAGGCAGAGATCACCTCTGGGTAGGCGATATGTGACAGAACAAAGCTGGCATTTTGTGAAACGGTCTGCATAGGGCATCTGTTTGAGGCCGGTAATCCTCTTTGTGAGGTATGTCTGTGACCTTTCCAGTTGTTGTAGATGTCTTGTGAGGTATATACCAAAAGGGGCGCTGTACTCTATAATGGGTCTTATGAGTGATGAGTAGAGGGGAACAATGACCTCTTTTTCCCTGGATGAGAAGCCTTTTGTGATGAGGTGTGCCACATAGAAGGGTTTCTTGACTAATGTGGCACTATGATCATCAAAGGGGAGACTACTGTCCACCTGTGTCCCAAGGTCTCTTATCACACTTTCGGTGTTAAGTAGACTACCACCTATGTGGTAGTTCATGGGTACCGAGTTTTTACCAAAAGGGATGACAAATTCAATTTTCGGCATTGAGCCTGAGGCCATGGCTTTGACACCAGGCATCTGTCTCACTATATATGACTCTCTCTCTCTCTCTCTATATATATATATATATATATATATATATATATATATATATACATATACATATACACATCCATTGGTGTACATATACATATAGGCACATATACAGTTCACCTTTCATGGTGGGAATATCAATTATGCAAAGGATGTGAGGTATACAGTAATGTAATGATATTGCACAGTCTTGTGAGAAATGCATTGAAGGTGTTCTCAGCCCATGTAGCTTTAGCAGGCCTCACTGGTTGCAACACTGCAAATTTAACAAATCACACTCACAGTGTTTAACCACCGCATGTCATATACCAGCACTGTATGTTGTCTTGTTTGCCACACACTACAACGTACATACAAATATGCACATAACAACCTTCACCAACATATATATGTCCACCCTTCACATACAGTTGCAGTATGTCCCTTGCTCTATGCACATGTACAGATTTTAATATATCTGACACATATATATCTCTCCCTATGTGTGTGCCATACACACACAAGGTCCACACTGTTGTAAGTCCCTGGACCTCACGGCTGACCTGTTTTGGCCTTGCTGCAACATGAACGGGTGTCACATGTGAGGACACAGTAATATTAGAGGGTGTGTATATAGCTACAAATGCTAGATTAGCATACTAGCCTAGTATAGCAGTTGCCAATGCTAAGCTACACGTTAATATGACTATCATGCATGTGTTACTCTGTCACATCCATGTTTATATAGCTGTTTGCACTACTCCCCCAAACAGCCATTGCCCACACTACTGTACAGAACACAGATAACATGGATCAGATGTTTCACATTTAATGCTGTGCTACATATGTCACAGTTATGTCCCCCTGCACACAGCTACACACTGATTTATCCATGGCAGTAGTTATGCTGGACATCTGTGCATAGATACGTACTGCTGCCACATATGGATGTTTCAAAGTATGTAGAGTACTCTTCAAAAACATCTACTACATGCCAGTAAATACATATCTGTTACATACCTTTCATTTGTATGTGTTGGTATTATTAATTTCTGTGTTCCCTTTTTTTTGTTTGTTTGCTTTTGCTTTTGCTGTTAATGTCTCTCTCTCTCTCTCTCTCTCTCAGTGTCTACAATGGAGTGATTGCGTGTGTGGGCAGCAAGTACAGCCTGCTTTTATAGGTATCTGCACATGTGTATGTGATGGCCTCTGCACCAGTTGGTGGTCACCATTTGTTAATTGCATGCAGCCTGCTGTGTGGTAATTGCAGTACTCACTGTCATAGCAACCCAATGCTATAAATTGCTAATTCAGGTAGGTGTAGCCCTTTCAGCTTTACAAAGTGGGGCTCATACATGTTTGCTGTGGACACCGTTGTTTAAGTCAGAAGGTTGGTATAGTTCTTATATCTGAAGCTAGGGATGTAGCCAGTGATTTAAATGTTGTACTCAGACCTGAATGTTTCCACTTCCAGTACACACTTGTCAGTGTAGAATTGTACTCACCCCTGCAAATGCTGACACAAGATACATGGGAGTATGTAGTTTATTTTCTACTTATACAATTAACTGCCATACAAAAGTAGTTATTGAGATGTATTATTTTGGCACATGAACTGTTTGTGAACTGCTATACTGTGAATATTAATGTACTCACTTCTGAACAGTGTGTGCTTTTTTAGTGTTGACATTAGCACAGGCTGCTCATGAAAACTGGACAATTCCAGTACTGAGTATGCCTACCTACATCCTTGGTAGACCCTGAACACACAGGTATATTGTACATTTGTGTAGGGATGCAGACGTACAGAGAGCATTATGTATTATTGTGTGAATGTTATCTTGCTGGACTTAAAGGGTTGCTGTGTGCCTGTTAGTTTATCAAGGCAAGTAGTCTATCTGCATAGCTCCCAACTGTGGACCTATCCAGATGGTAGCCAGATGTTAGCCTGTTATTCTTTGTCTGTGCAACACACAGGTATTTTCAGCACTGGTACAGTGGCATTGTTACAGTCAGTTGCTACCAGTACATGGCTACATCCTTTGGTATTTCAGTGTTGTACTCCTACATAAGGGTATGCTTGTAGAACTCCTTCCAAAGCTATTTGCACAGTGTGTAACAGCAGAAAAGCAGATATGCCTGTGTGTTTCTGCCTCTGCCAGGCCTCTGAAACACTCAGGTACATATTGAACAGAGTCAGGGAAAGGTAGGTAAAAGTGAGGTACACCTTCAAAATAATTGAGACAGTAATTGGATTACTACACCTTTTCTGAAGTACAAGCAGTGTCTAACTCTTATTGTCATTATTCATTAAGTGTAATACCCCACCTTTCTGCCTAATGTAGTACTTTTCAGAGGGATTCAAAGGGACACAGCTAACATATGTTTCAAAATCAAGGACATCCCTGAAAAGTAGTCACAGTTGGGATGTATGTCCTCTGCCCTAATCAGATATGCCACTGTTTGTCCTGCTGTGATACTGTGTGGGGGTTGGAAAGTGCTGCTGTAACATTATTTCCTGCTGGAATGGCTGGTTCTCTTATCACAATCATGTAATGCAATTCCACAACAACTGCTGGTAAAGTTCCACAGAACAAGTTTGTGTTATGGCATTCCTATTTTTCCTTTGCATTCACTCATTCTGATGCATAATATATTTATTTTAGCACCAACTTGCTGTATGTCTACCATGGCATAGTGGTACTTCATGCAGTCTAGTGTGTCCAAGGTCCGGGGTTCAAGACTGACAGAGGTGTTTTATTTTGCTGCTGAGCAGAACAAGGGCCCTGACATACAGAGTAACTAAGGCACTTTTAAGCAGTTGTAAGCGGGTTTGTGCGGGTTTGCGCGATGCTTATCTAAGCGCACAAAAGTGCACACTCGCTCAAACCCACTAACTACTACTTAATAGTGCTTACTCCCGCTAACCCCCACGCTCATTTCTTTTAAAGTAAAGAAAATGGGGAGCTAGGAAAGTGATGAAAAAGGGGCACAAAGAGGGAAAGACAGTAGGGAAAACAGCTCAGGATGTGCAGGATGGGTGTAGGGAAGGTCCATAGCTGCCCATTTCTTTAACAGCAACAGCTGTGCATATGCAATAAATTTGGAGGGAAATATGAAACCTTACACCCCTGAGTGAGGGGTGAGGACAACAAAGTATGTTGTACTTCAAATTAAATATCAGTTTATGTGTCCAGCAGACATGTGTGCAAAATGGGCAGCTATGTATGGGGCATAATTTTTTTTGGGAGCAGATTGCCCTTTTTTTTTTCAGGTGAGAGTGGGATGTGGAGTAGGGGAAGTAGGTATATTTGGGGAGGTAGGTTGTGGAGGTAAACAGACAAGACAAACAAGATGCATACAGGGGCAGAATATGACACATGTGATGGGTGAACACCATTGACGGGGAAGGATGTTTGGAAATCGCAAGCCCATGAGCCCACAGATGGCAACAGTGGAACAGAGATCCCCACCCATGGGCAGTAACCACTGCACCTTCACAGCCCAGAGGGTGGCTGTCCTGGGGGCTGCATAGGAGGGGCAGGCTCACCCATGAGTCATGCCACTCATGCCTCAAGCTGGCGTAGAGGATCAGTGACAGAACGCTCAATCTCCCTATGCACCACAGCCTGGACCATTCAGAGGGTGATAGGTGGCCCTCCTCTGCCCACGCTTGCACAGGGGGACAAGCCCCATCCCCTGCAGCGCTTCCACCCAAACGTGGCACAGGGCCAATGGAGGAGGAGGTCCCAGGCTGGGCACCGGACCTGCTGGTGCCAGGTGCCATCGCCAGCTGAGGTGGCACAGGTGGGTCCACTGGGACCGACCTTCCCATATGTTCTGTGTTTAGGAGGATTTAATGAAAATATGGGTTAGTAACAGTCAACAACATTCCCAATTAGTTATAACAGCATGCAGAAGTATTCCCATTAACCCAACACACCAGAGTTCCAGTAGCAAGCATGACACATGCATATATAGAACAACAGTGGACATTACAGCAGCATGCAGGTTTAATTGATGGCAACATGCCACCAATATTGTGGTATTTGAACAGGGCACATGCATCAAAATAAATGCAGATATTTATAAACCAGTAGGACATATGTCCCAATAAATGTTTTGAGATTAGACATACCCATTGAGGTGTGGAATTGCATTTTTTATGCACATACAGTAGGGTGGAAAATGATAGCTCCACTAACAACTTATATATCCTTCTAGTTTACACTACATTCCTATTAACTGCAGTTATATGTCCCTTACATGTATTATTACACTACCCAATTGTCCTTAAATTGGGAAATGGGTTTTGCTAGATCTTTACATACATGGGCTGTATCTGACATACAAACTGTCCGGGATGCAGATGTTACTGCTACATATTTTGTGAGTTGCTCAGACACACTACTGCTGAGATGGTACACTGACAGCTCTACTTTCCTATACTTATCTAGATACGTTTAGATGAAATTATCAGTTATATGTTAGCTCCCTACATTTCTGCCAGCACAATGACATTTCTGGGGAACACAATACCAAGCTACTCATGTGCCAGATTAACCTGTACATGCTGGGCATGAACCAACAGTTGAGGACTGTAAATATGCTTAAAAGCTACTGGCACTCCCTTCATTCACTTTATATGGGCCTACCCAACTGTGTGTTAACAGCGCTGAATAGAACAGTACTATTTCTATAATGCAAGAGTACAACAACATATCAAAGAAAATGACACAGACACACTCCAGGAATTATACCTTTATTAACTCATTCCCTCCAGCAGAGTTCTTTTAAGTGTGTACCTGTAACTCCCAGTGGGGGTGGCTTCAGCCCTGGAAAAATGAACATATCACCTTACAATTCTACCAAATACTAACTGATCGAGGTCATACATTAATACAATTGTGTTTGCCATCATGCATGCTTCATGATAAGATATTCTGATACCTTGTATGTAGTATGGTTTTGGAAATATTAATGCAAATATGAACAGGCAATATTTGACACCTAGAAGCGCAGTAGGAGGTAACTGCAGAAACGCCTGGAGACATCACTCAGCTGTAATGAGTTAAAGACTTATAACACTTTTCTAGAGGCTCTCTCATTTATTTTATATAACAGTACAAGCAGAATAATTATTAGAGAATTATTATACCTTTATTTATTGTGTTAAAACACAAACCAAGTGCAAAAGAACAAACAAGCAAAACCAAAACGTGAGGTGCGAGTACCAATCCGAGACACACCGACAGATTCCACAAAAATACTCCAAAGATCTTGAACGCCAATTTATTTTAAAATAAAATGCATTTTCGCCACTACAAACAAGAAGCAGCTTCCTCAGAACAACATCACTAAAAGGCGCCAAAAAGCATTTTAAATATGTACAGGAAGTTCTTTAAACGACATCATTTCCTGTCTTGGCACTCCTATTATGGAACAGACAAAAAATAAGTATTATACATTAAATGCAATAAAATAAGAAATATATATGCAAGAAAAGCATTTAAAATATATTAAATTCATTTCTTATTATTAATAAATTCCTGAAGATACCTAATTACTACTTATACCTTTAAAAATTTATTTATTATACAAAATTAAAAAATTAAAAATAATGAAAACATCCAAACATTTATCTACACTATATGTCTGCATGACAATTAATTCACAGGGATAAAAACTTTTAAATTTTTATATTTTTTATATGTATCTTTTTATGTCACAGGGAAATCCTATCAATTCGTATATTATATATTATAATATATTCATATTTTTTCACCTCAAACACCAGGCCTATCTCATATAACTTTTTAATCTAAGAACTGCTGAGATATTACAGTTCTCATTTAAACCATGTGAATTAAAAGCATCCAATTTAATTTGCCATTCCAATTCACGTAGCTCTAACATGAGAGAAAGGGGGCCACCTCTCACATTAGGAAGCATTTGGTCAACACCGATAAAGACAAACTTGTGGTCAGGGTAATTAGAAATGTGCTTAGCAAGGGCATTGTCAACCTTGCTATTTCTAATGGCATATATATGCTGGTAGACACATTCTCGTAACTTTCAGTCGGTCTTACCAACATAAAATGCTGGACAGCATTGGCAAAAAGCCACATAAACAACAGATTTGCTCTCACAGTTAATTTTCTGATGGATATAGTATCTTTTCCCATTTATAGAAAAGGATTCCCCTGGTCTAAAAAATTTGCACCAATTACAAGCTCCACATGTTAATGACCCCTTACTTCTATTAAATTGGTTGGTATGTGGTTTTCTTTGTAGCAATTCTGTCAAATTTTTTCCTCTCCTATACACCACTTTTGGCAATAATCCTAACTTTTCTGAAAGGAAGGTATCATTACTAATAAAGTGCCAATTTTTAAAAATTATATCACAAATTGATTTAGAATCAATACTAAAAGTGGTAATAAAACAAGTTGAAAAGTCAACTTTCTTATTTACTATAATATCAATCTGAGTTGGCCTTGATGTCATAATCTCCTGTGATACATTTAATGAACTAACACTTTGGATTTCATGACTTTTATTTTCTTCTAATAAAGGTTTGTAAAAACCAGTTGATCGTTTGAATTCTATCTCCTCAATAATCCCATCAATGAGGATATCAGGATAGCCTCTATTAAGGAAAAGATTCTTGAGAAAATTACATTCCTGTTTGAAGGAATGGACCGTGTTGCACATGCGTACGGCCCTCACTACCTGTCCCTTCACTATAGATCGTTTCTGCCTTAGTGGATGTAAACTAGTAAAATGAAGTAGGGAATTGCAGTAAGTAGGTTTTCGATAGACCACAGACAAGTATCTGTTATTTATTGTGTCTTTGGTCAATCTCACATCTAAGTAATCAATTTCAATTATAGAAAACTGATGCGTGAATTTGAGGAAAGTTGTTGTACTATTCATATAATGTAATAAATTTTCCACATCTGATGCATCGCCATGAAATAATATAAAAATATCATCCAAAAAACACGTATACAAGCAAATTTTTCCTTTCAAATCAGCATTTTTTAGTAAATACTTGTTTTCCCAAAAAGCCATAAAGAAGTTTGCCATGCTTGCCCCACAAGGGGAACCCATGGCTACTCCTTGTTTTTGGAGGTAATATTGATTGTCAAAAATGAAAAGATTAGACCCAAGAACTATATCTAAAAGTTCTGTGATAATATCTATTTCATTTTGAATAACCTCCAATTCTTGTAGCATTAAAGCTATCCACTCTATGGCTTCCTGATGGGGAATAGATGTGTACAAATTGACCACGTCGATAGTAAGAAAGTTATCACCTTCATCATATGTGATGTTATTAATATTACTGAGAAAGGACCACGAGTCTTTACAGACAACCGGAATATTCTTAATGTATTTACCCAAAATATGATCTATTAGCCTAGCACATGGGTAAGTCATTGATAGTCTTCCATCCACCAATGCTCTCATAGGGGGATTCCCAAGATCCTTATGGATCTTGGGAATTCCAAACATAACCGGAGCCTTAGGAAAAGAGATATCCAGAAAATTATATAAATCAATATTAATCTTCCCACTTAGAAACATATCTCTCAAATATCCTCTGATCCTATTATAGGTGACATTCATTTTGTTAGGGGAAGAAGGCCTGTAAGCTGGTGAATCCAGAACTAATAACATTTTTTCAGTATACATATCATTATCAAAAATGACCAACCCTCCCCCCTTGTCCGGTTTAACGGCTCGGACCGGGAGTAGGTTGAAATTATTCAAGGCTGTTCTCTGTTTCTTACTTATGTTAGAACTGGTAGGTGGTTTTACAGTCCCAAGACCATCCTTAATGTGTCTAATGTCCACCTCGCAGACTTTTTCAAAAACACGTAACCCTATGTGCAAAGGGGGATTGAAAACACTAGGTAATTTTAAGCATGGCGTTGCATCACTGATTTCATTATTGAATAGTAAATTCAAATTTAGTTTCCTCACGAAACTCTTCAAATCAATAATAGTTTTTGTAAGATCAAAATGTGCGCTAGGAATAAAAGTATTACCACGTGCCAACAACTCAATAAGTTCGGGCTGTAAACTAACACTTGAAAAGTTATACACTTTAAAATGTATTATTATTTTTATTATTTTTAATTTTTTAATTTTGTATAATAAATACATTTTTAAAGGTATAAGTAGTAATTAGGTATCTTCAGGAATTTATTAATAATAAGAAATGAATTTAATATATTTTAAATGCTTTTCTTGCATATATATTTCTTATTTTATTGCATTTAATTTATAATACTTATTTTTTGTCTGTTCCATAATAGGAGTGCCAAGACAGGAAATGATGTCGTTTAAAGAACTTCCTGTACATATTTAAAATGCTTTTTGGCACCTTTTAGTGCTGTTGTTCTGAGGAAGCTGCTTCTTGTTTGTAGCTGCGAAAACACATTTTATTTTAAAATAAATTGGCGTTCAAGATCTTTGGAGTATTTTTGTGGAATCTGTCGGTGTGTCTTGGATTGGTACTCGCACCTCACATTTTGGTTTTGCTTGTTTGTTCTTTTGCACTTGGTTTGTGGTTTCGTCATGGCTACTGATGGTGAGAGAAGCCCAAGTACACCTAACATTTTTGGAAGTAACAATTTGAGACAAGGTTCGTCTGATACTGATATAGGAGCTTTACTCCTTTCTATTTCACAGCGGATGGACTCATTACATTCACGGATTGATTCTTTTGAAAATAGAATCAATAATGGAGCAGAGGGAAATGGCTTACCGGTAATGCGTGGTGATCACATCAATGTTGACTTACATGCAATTTTACCTTCTACATCGGGGAGTGATCTCCCTATACCTAATGCTCAGCGCATACAATCACCAGTTTCCAATACTGAGGATACCTACAATAATATTAATACTGGTCCGAGGCTTATTGGCATTCCCATGATCTCAGACTGGATCAACAATTTGCAACCTTTTGCATTTACACCAGTGTCAACGGAGGAGCGACCGGCTACGGGCATGTAGGTTCAGCCTGTCTGTATAAACACTATTATTGACAATCTAAAGAAATTGGATATGAAATTGCTTAAATTAAAAAAATTGCAACTTGAAGTCTCATACTTCAAACAATGTCTAAGTGAAAACATCATCCCTAAGGGGTTGCGGAGTGTTTTTTCTCCGTCGGGTCTTATACAAGACCCTCTGTTTTATACAGACTTAATGGCGCTGTTTGAACGGCAAGGAGTACAGTTGCTTGAAGTGTTAACTAAGCATTACAATTCTAATATTACTAAACTTACAGAAGAAATCAGTGAACTTGATGATATCATCAAACTTGATTCTGATTTTTTAAGATACAAGTTTGATTATAATAGAATATTTAATAGTATAGATGCACTGATGGTAAAGCTGAAACAAAATAAATCTAAAAAATTGTGTAGGGACAGGATGACTTACCAAAATCAACAAGCCTATCCGAAATTAAAGATACCTCCTTTACGAGAAGTACCTACAGGGGTTAATAGTCTGGATACTTTTGAGATGGGTGATCTTGATCCACCTTCTGTGCCTATTGAAAATAATGACGAGGAAATTGCACAGAATAATGGAACGAGATCGAGTAATAGGATTAAAGCTAACAACTCTTATAAAGGCAGGAATGGTAATAATAATCAAAATTACCAGAAAAATAATAGTAACCGAAGTAATTTTTTAGGTCCACAGCCCCAACGGACTTATTACACCAGGAACAGAGCTCGGAACAACTGAGTTCTGATTCATCCTTTGTTGAGACAGAAAATTTTGAAACTGTTAATGACATACAGATTGCGGTTCAAGAATGTCCCATCATACAAACTAACCTTAAGGGTGATTTTAAAGTGTATAACTTTTCAAGTGTTAGTTTACAGCCCGAACTTATTGAGTTGTTGGCACGTGGTAATACTTTTATTCCTAGCGCACATTTTGATCTTACAAAAACTATTATTGATTTGAAGAGTTTCGTGAGGAAACTAAATTTGAATTTACTATTCAATAATGAAATCAGTGATGCAACGCCATGCTTAAAATTACCTAGTGTTTTCAATCCCCTTTGCACATAGGGTTACGTGTTTTTGAAAAAGTCTGCGAGGTGGACATTAGACACATTAAGGATGGTCTTGGGACTGTAAAACCACCTACCAGTTCTAACATAAGTAAGAAACAGAGAACAGCCTTGAATAATTTCAACCTACTCCCGGTCCGAGCCATTAAACCGGACAAGGGGGGAGGGTTGGTCATTTTTGATAATGATATGTATACTGAAAAAGTGTTATTAGTACTGGATTCACCATCTTACAGGCCTTCTTCCCTTAATGAAATGAATGTCACCTATAATAGGATCAGAGGATATTTGAGAGATATGTTTCTAAGTGGGAAGATTAATATTGATTTATATAATTTTCTGGATATCTTTTTTCCTAAGGCTCCGGTTATGTTTGGAATTCCCAAGATCCATAAGGATCTTGGGAATCCCCCTATGAAAGCATTGGTGGATGGAAGACTATCAATGACTTACCCATGTGCTAGGCTAATAGATCATATTTTGGGTAAATACATTAAGAATATTCCGGTTGTCTGTAAAGACTCATGGTCCTTTCTCAGTAATATTAATAACATCACATATGATGAAGGTGATAACTGTCTTACTATCGACGTGGTCGATTTGTACACATCTATTCCCCATCAGGAAGCCATAGAGTGGATAGCTTTAATGCTACAAGAATTGGAGGTTATTCAAAATGAAATAGATATTATCACAGAACTTTTAGATATAGTTCTTGGGTCTAATTTTTTCATTTTTGACAATAAATATTACCTCCAAAAACAAGGAGTAGCCATGGGTTCCCCTTGTGGGGCAAGCGTGGCAAACTTCTTTATGGATTTTTGGGAAAACAAGTATTTCCTAAAAAATGCTGATTTGAAAGGAAGAATTTGCTTGTATACGCGTTTTTTGGATGATATTTTTATATTATTTCATGGCGATGCATCAGATGTGGAAATTTTATTACATTATATGAATAGTACAACAAGTTTCCTCAAATTCACGCATCAGTTTTCTATAATTGAAATTGATTACTTAGATGTGAGGTTGACCAAAGACACAATAAATAACAGATACTTGTCTGCGGTCTATCGAAAACCTACTTACTGCAATCCCTACTTCATTTTACTAGTTTACATCCACTAAGGCAGAAACGATCTATAGTGAAGGGACAGGTAGTGAGGGCCGTACGCATGTGCAACACGGTTCATTCCTTCAAACAGGAATGTAATTTTCTCAAGAATCTTTTCCTTAGTAGAGGCTATCCTGATATCCTCATTGATGGGATTATTGAGGAGATAGAATTCAAACGATCAACTGGTTTTTACAAACCTTTATTAGAAGAAAATAAAAGTCATGAAATCCAAAGTGTAAGTTCATTAAATGTATCACAGGAGATTATGACATCAAGGCCAACTCAGACTGATATTACAGTAAATAAGAAAGTTGACTTTTCAGCTTGTTTTATTACCACTTTTAGTATTGATTCTAAATCAATTTGTGATATAATTTTAAAAAATTGGCACATTATTAGTAATGATACCTTCCTTTCAGAAAAGTTAGGATTATTGCCAAAAGTGGTGTATAGGAGAGGAAAAAATTTGAAAGAATTGCTACAAAGAAAACCACATACCAACCAATTTAATAGAAGTAAGGGGTCATTAACATGTGGAGCTTGTAATTGGTGCAAATTTTTTAGACCAGGGGAATCCTTTTCTATAAAAGGGAAAAGATACTATATCCATCAGAAAATTAACTGTGAGAGCAAATCTGTTGTTTATGTGGCTTTTTGCCAATGCTGTCCAGCATTTTATGTTGGTAAGACCGACCGAAAGTTACTAGGACGTGTCTACCAGCATATATATGCCATTAGAAATAGCAAGGTTGACAATGCCCTTGCTAAGCACATTTCTAATTACCCTGACCACAAGTTTGTCTTTATGGGTGTTGACCAAGTGCTTCCTAATGTGAGAGGTGGCCCCCTTTCTCTCATGTTAGAGCTACGTGAATTGGAATGGCAAATTAAATTGGATGCTTTCAATTCACCTGGTTTAAATGAGAACTGTAATATCTCAGCAGTTCTTAGATTAAAAAGTTATATGAGATAGGCCTGGTGTTTGAGGTGAAAAAATATGAATATATTATAATATATAATATACTAATTGATAGGATTTCCCTGTGACATAAAAAGATACATATAAAAAATATAAAATTTTAAAAGTTTTTATCCCTGTGAATTAATTGTCATGCAGACATATAGTGTAGATAAATGTTTGGATGTTTTCATTATTTTTAATTTTTTTAATTTTGTATAATAAATACATTTTTAAAGGTATAAGTAGTAATTAGGTATCTTCAGGAATTTATTAATAATAAGAAATGAATTTAATATATTTTAAATGCTTTTCTTGCATATATATTTCTTATTTTATTGCATTTAATGTATAATACTTATTTTTTGTCTGTTCCATAATAGGAGTGCCAAGACAGGAAATGATGTCATTTAAAGAACTTCCTGTACATATTTAAAATGCTTTTTGGCGCCTTTTAGTGATGTTGTTCTGAGGAAGCTGCTTCTTGTTTGTAGCGGCGAAAACACATTTTATTTTAAAATAAATTGGCATTCAAGATCTTTGGAGTATTTTTGTGGAATCTGTCGGTGTGTCTTGTATTGTGTTAAAACACTTTTTTCAGGCTCTCTCATTTATTTTACACAACAGTACAAGCTGGATAATTACTAACCTGCCTGGTGGCACAGCCTTAGCAGCCTATCTGCATAGGCTTGCTGATTCGCAGCACGGACACCTGCAGCTGTGAAGTCAATGAAGTGATATTGAGACATACCTATCCATAGTATGGACTAGAATAGCAATTCTTACATACTTAATTCCATGGCTACTTACTCAGTAGTGGGGCATTTTCCATCTCACAGGCCTCCTGGATTCACTGGTCCAGTTGACCAGCCTTCCATCTCTTCAGGTCTGTGTGGTGGTGTCTGACCTGCTCACCAGTCCGAGGGACACCTGTGGCACTGGTGAGTTCATGAGCTAGATGGTCCCAGGCTTATGCTTTGTATTAGGTGCCCTGGTACTGGCCCCACAGGAGTCTATCCTCATGATTATGGACAAGGAGCCAAACCATTACTTTTGACTCCTCAGTACCCCAACGTTGCGCTCAAAAACGAGAGCCCTCTCCATCACCGGCCATTGCTGCCTGCAGATGGGAGCTACAACCAGTTATGGCAAGTATTCCTGCCTATGAAGCTTAAATATGCATCATTTCCCACACTTATTTGTGATTGGCCAGTTTTGAAAAAACTCAGCTGATGGCACACCTGCTTAGCAATGGGTAAACTTCCATTGATATATATGTGTGTGTTGAAAGTGCATGCTTCTGAAAAGCTGTCATGGCTTAGTGGTTCAGTACTGTGGTTATGGTGCACAGTATCCCGGGTTCGAGGTCTGTCATTGCTTTTTATTTTACTACTGGCCAGACCAGCTAGGAGGTGTGGCTGTGTTTAGCCGACTTTGCTCAACTTTACCCAACATTGCTCTATGTTGCTCTATGGTGTTCTACGTTGCCTGACGTTGCGCTAGTTAACGTGATGCGCAGCTACGCACAAACATGTTCTGTTTGCGCTAGTTTGCGTGATGCGCAGCTCCATGTAAAGCTATTGCGCTAGTTAAAGCAGTGCTAAGCTATGAGCAATTATTCTTAAATATACTTAATACTGGTAAACTTTGCTTAGCAGGGCTTCACATTGCTTAAGATACATTACTTATGCATTCATCAGTATGCATAACCATTTCACCTTCATATATATATATATATATATATATATATATATATATATATATATATATATATATATAAAATTTGTTCACTACTACATAGGCCATTTCAATGCTTTTTACTAAAATTTAAATGATAAATGTCAGGAATTATTGTTATATACAGATTTCCAACAGAAAATAAAAAGGGGAGTGGTGGGACTCGAACCGGGAATGCCTCCTCTTTGTAGAAAGGCTCTACCACTACGCTAATGCTATTTTGCTTAATTTGCATAGAAGTTTCTTATTATCCTCTTCAATGTCTAAACTGCTAACTGTAGCTAAGCAATGGGCAAACCCGCGCAAACATGCGCAAATACAGGCAGCTATATTGAGAATAATAAAAAAAAATAAAAGTTTTACATTTTATAATTGTACAGCGGTTTAGAAGGTGGGGGAGTGTATTGTTGGGTATGTACACATTTAAGCGGACTCGCTCATGTCAGTTGACATTTCCCAATTGAGAGACTTGCAGGGGCATGGATTTTTGGACTACTCGGCAGTCCGACACACCCCCTGCACTTGTGCATGCTCCATGTTAGCCTTAGAGTTGAGGCAGCATGCCCTCATTAATATGCATGGCGCACTGCTGTCTTACTCTCGGACTGGCATTTCCATGTAAGACTAATTTAGTCTTACACGGAGGATTCGTGAATCCTGGGGGAGATGTTTTCATCTATCACAGCAAAAAATTCTAGATTATAATTTTAGGTGCTGAAACTATGTGGTCAACAAGGAAGACAACAATACACCAGTTTACAAAAACTCTTATTTTAAAGGCTATACTGATGTTCTTACATGTGCCATGATAATTGGTTGCAAACAAGTAAAAATTTAAAGTGGTGCTAAAAGCTGAAAAAAATCCCCAAAAATTAAAGTTGTGTTTTGTTCAACTGAAAAAATCACCCTTATAGTAGGAAGATCCTGCCGAGGCTGGAACAATGGATACAAAAGGTATTTGTATTGGAAATGTATTACTATGCGTAAAGATCACTTCTGTCATGACATCAACAGTCATATATCTACCCATCTCAGAACCTGAACATAGCCTTAAAATAGGCAGGAATACCATGACGAGCTTATGTTTTGCCATACTACTGTAGTAGTTAAACAGCAAGGCATGAGACATAAATAAGAAATATCTCAGTAGCCAAGTACAGATGCTAGCGACAAAAAGTATTTTCTCACCTAAATACTGATCTGTCATAACAAGATGTGAAAGAATGTCCCAGCCTGATTTGGATTCAAAAATACTGTTTTATGCAATTTCACATCTTAACTTCCAAAGCAATTTTAATATGCTGCTCCAGTCCTTCCTTACTAACCTACTGTCTGTCTAAATATATTAGCAGTGAAAATTCTTCATGGCTATGTCTTTTGGAGTCTAGATCTGCAAATATTGCTGGTACATTTGAAAAAAAAATCCAATACCTATTAAATTCACTTGTACGGTGTGTATCACTTGCATTCGACAGAAATCTGTAGATTCAAAGTCAGAGCACAGATAATACCGATTATAAAGAAGACAAATTTATAGATGACCAGTATGGCTTACCTATGAGGGTAAAGTCTGAGTGGGTAAACATTACTAGTAGTGGGTGCTAGACTGGTCATTACCAATATCACACAATGGCCTTGTTTAAAAAAATATCTTGCTTGTTTTAAGTTGTGTTACACTTCAGTGCTCTTTGTTTAGTATTATCTCTTTATGAAGATGTGTTATGTAGAGATGTCTGCTTGGCATATTGCCCATATGTACATACTTACACACACACAACACACAGTTGAAGTGTAGTTTTAGGCACTTGCATAATGACTTATAATTAAATGTTGTGCTCCTTTGCCCGGGTATTTAATACAATAATTTTAACTGACTGTCAAGCGATAGATGAATACATAGGGAATGGTGATAGATACATTGTTCTGATCCTCTGGAATGACGCAGTGATGTAAAACTTTTTATTCTGAAATTTCTGCCAGTTTTTTAAAATGCAACAAATTCACATCTGTTAAACTACCTACTGAATCTTTTTGCAGGGATAATTATGTTTTACGAGTATGAGTGATTCAAATTGAACATTTTGATCTGTGATATAATAATGATACTTCATAAAACATTACTAGTGCCTCATTATCCAGTATACCTCAATATATCACAGAATCACCCTGTGATGGTAGGCTAGAAGGATAAAGCCCTTACTATGGCCCAGGAAACTCAAGTTTAAATAGCAGCTCAGGAGCTTGACAGTGCAGAGATGATTGGCATACCCATCCTTGATCGGGGGGGGGTTGGGCTCAGGGGTACATGAATTCTAGTTGATTTCTGTGGTGAAAACTGAGAAGACAACTGTGCAGCATCTTGCATGGATGCACTGGACAGTCTAGCTGATGTCAACCCCTTTCAGAAGTGAGGGGTGATACAGTGCAGATGCCCATTGCATATCTTGTCCATGGATTTTCAATAGACATGCGCAAGGGGGTAGGGCAAAAAATGGCCTCTCCCCAATGACTGCCTACATGATAGCCCCTACTGGCCAATCCTCCCCAAGGTGATGGAGGAAGCATAGGTCAATTGGCTGAGAGGGTACTGATGATCAGTAGATGGTGGGGGGGGGGCATTCTACCACAGTATCAAGTATCTAGAACTAAAGTCAATACTCCATCTAAGTACATTAGACATTAAATATTATGCTAAAATGTTCACAGCAGACTGAAGAAAAAGTGGTAGAAGTAGATAAGAAGGCAATTTAGATAAAAGAGAAGCCATTGTCATTTACCACTTTAAAAACTTGCTACTTGAGATTTAGCTGTTATGCCCTATTCTCAAGTTTATGTCATGTTGACCTTTTTAATGCACACAGTTTGGTTTAGGTTGAAATATTCCAAACCACTAAACATCAGTCAAATGACTATACTGTTCAACTTAGAACCATTATCAAAAATGCACCAGATATGGATGGACTTTGAATGATAAAGATTTTGTTTTGAGTACAGGATTGTTGGAAGAAAACAATCTTTCTTCTTAAAACTGTAAGCTAGAGTTTAAAAGTGTTTCCTACAATTTTTGAAAATTATTCAAATCTTGAAATTTAAAATTGTGTGTCAAACAAAAACAATACGAGTATATATGTAATAGGTAGAGTAAGCGCTAGATACAAAAACATAGTACCAACAGCCATAACCAGAAAGGAGCAAATTCCCATCAAAGACAGGGATGATATACGAGAGGTCATTCTGGAGTAGCATTTTTAGTTTTTTACATTGTGACCACAATTTTATGGCAGAATTTTCTAGTTGCTGTAGAATAGTTATTCAGTTTTGTGGAGAACAATTCTAATTTTGGCCTAATTATGGTGCAATGTGACACAGCTGACAATATGAAAATTTAGTCACTGGAAATTGGCTTCACATTTCAAACAGTGAGTATGTAAACATAACAGCACTGTGAAAAAAATATGAAAATTCATAAGTTAAGCAGAATGAAATCAGAAGTATGATTGTGGTCATATGTAAGAGTGCGCAGCCTTAGGATCACAACTGCAGAAGATTTTACTTTGAGGACCATCAGAGCTCTGAATTTAGTCTGGTATCACAAGTATAATGAGTTAGTTAATACAATAAACTGTACTCTATTTTATTTTTATTATTTTATTATTATTAGTATTTTTTTTTATTTTAACTATTTTATTTTTTTTATTTAATGTATTTTTTCAATGTATTTTTATACCTGCACATTAATCCATGGTGTGCATGTACTGTGTGTGTGTGTGTGTGTGTGTGTGTGTGTGTGTGTGTGTGTGTGTGTGTGTGTGTGTGTGTGTGTGTGTGTGTGTGTGTCTGTGTGCGTGTGTGTGTGTGTGTGTGTGTGTGTGTGTGTGTGTGTGTGTGTGTGTGTGTCTCTCTCTCTTCTCTATCTTTTGGCCTGCTCAATGTCCTTTGCAAATATCTAATGTCTGTAAAATATTTTTACTCCAATAGGCCAGCTGTAAAGGAAACACTGATAATTGTTCCTGGAGAAGACATTCCAGCAGCCTGGCCTGAGATTTCAGTAGATATCCCAGGAAAGACAAGAGCACTGCCGCTAGATAATAACAAAGGTAAAACATATATTGCTTCATTACAAGTTTTAACACAAATTTCAAGAGGTCATTCTGAGTTTTAAAATTAAAAGGGATTTTCTTCCCAGCTGCCAAGTACAGAGGGAAAAAGTCTCAAGTGCAACATAAATTACTTGAGTTTGAGTAACAGATTAGGTACTTTAAAAGCTGGTGGGGTCATGAGAGTAAACAACTAACACCATCCTGTCCATCCTGGGAGGAGGAAATGGTGGTTCCATCTGGGTAATCTGTATTATTTACCTTCTGCCTATGTCTGCAGGGAAGCTAACTGGACTTTAGAAATTTACTCATGAAGATGTGAAAATGCAGCAGATAAAGGAGGCAATTATTAACAGTTAGCCAATCTTCACTTCATTAAAGTCTTTTGTTATGTTATCCATACTGAGATGAGTGTGTGTGTGTGTGTGTGTGTGTGTGTGTGTGTGTGTGTGTGTGTGTCTGTGTGTTGGTGTGTGTGTGTGTGTGTGTGTGTGTGTGTGTGTGTGTGTGTGTGTGTGTGTGTGTGTGTGTGTGTGTGTGTGTGTGTGTGTGTGGCGTGCAAGGACTCTTACAGAAAAATGAAGAACCTCTAGCTGTGCAACAAAATGAGCATCCAGTAACTCTTTTTTGTTGGCACAGCATTATTAAGCACCGTTCAGAACTGCAGAGTCTGTGCTGCCTTCTACAATTGCACTCAAAATGTCAAAGCAGAGATTATTTTTCAGATAATGTCAGTTTTATCATAAAACAAGGTAGGAATTTGTCTCAATTCAAGGGTCACCATTACTTACTTTATATACATTACTATTCTGTCTATCTGGAAGTTATGCAGTCAAAGAATGATTCTATAGTTATTAATTTTCTTTTCTTTCCTTTTCACTCTATTGCTAGAAGTTGTGTTAGATAATGGTCTTTGGTTTCAAGTGATGTTGTATTCAATTGGGAATTCAAGCATAGTATATACACACTTTAAGTCTACAAAGCCTACAAAGCACTTGGTGGGTAAAAAAAAAAGAAAAAAAACATTGCAAACAAACTATTTAAACTTTTGAAGAAATATGATATTTCACCAGAACTGAAAATTACTATCCTTTGATTCTTGAATATAAAAAAAAATTGCATTTGCATTCACAATCTCAGTGTCTTGTTGGCACAGCATTGGAATCAAATTTACCTTTATCATACAAAATGCTCCAGCCAGATGATAAAGTCAATGTACTTGACCTGCAATGAAAATTAATCAGCAGGAAGAGACACTGTATTAGAAATGACATTCCAGAAATCTGTCTTCTCTAAACAAAAGTTAACAGAATGAGAATGTAAGCACCTTTAAAGTCAAAAGGCTTGCCAAAAGCCAGCAAATATTCTGTACAGACAAGAGTAATATCTTACTATTTGCAAGGAAATGACTTGCAAGTATATCATAGGAACATAAATCATCTTTTAAAATACCCAATTTACCAAGAAGTATGTTTTCAAGTTCTGCAGAGTGTCAGGAATCTCTGTGTAGAGTACAATATGACATTTCTCTATCCTTTAGTAAAACTGGATATAAATAGATAGGATATAAATAGACAGAAATATTAGTAGTATAAATATAACAACATGTTGACTTTGGAAAACGCTAAGCGCATCTTTAAGTGTACTACAACGTGAAGAGGAAGAACATTCTGACAGAGCTACAGTCAGAAACTACCACGTATTTAACAAGATAACAAGGTCTTACATGCCAGTTATTGGGGTATAAGATGGAGCGTGCTTTAGTGATAAAATCTAAAAGCTAGTCCCTTACCTGAAGGATCATCTGAAGGAAAACTCTGGAAGCATGAAGTGTGATAACACACTCAGGACTAATCTGAGGAGAGTACCTTGTGGAAGTACCTGTTTAAACAGCTGGAATCAAGGTTTTGGAGCGGCCTACAAACTTAGACTTTCTTTTCCAAAGACAATCTGTATCCTGAAGTGGATGCTTGGAATGAACACTGTTGGCACAAAGTAACTAAATGTACTGCATTTGTTTTGTCTCAGACTGGAAGCCGAAAGGGCAGTCATTTTGTTTTGTTCATCTGTGTGGACTACTGAATAAAGAGTGCATGGACACCTTTGGCTTACACTGGTAGTGAGTGCATGGACAGATGCTCAAATAGTTGCCAATTTTCAGATCCTCATAATACTCTGTTGTCAAGTGCAACCCATTTTTGGGGGTACAAATTCCTTAAAGTACTGTAACTTGTGTGGCATAATTTCTTGCTGACCCCAAGTATAGATGACGTGTTATAAAAAGTTGTTGAATCAGAGGTGCGGTCTGATCAAAAGCTGGTTGTACTGGCCTATTTAGCTGCCAACCACAAGATTGTGCTGCCTTTGAAGAATGAAGTATTAAAAATTATCTGGAGTGCTGTTTGGTGGCATTTGAATGGTATGCCGCCACAAAGAACTGGATCTGAACAGACTGGACAAAAATCTTGCCATCCTGACAGACAAGCACTAAAAACATAGCTGGACATGGAAGAAACTGATTACACAGGTTAAGACAAACTTTTAAGAAAGAACTTTTGGTCAAAACGCATAGAAGGAACACGATTTTATTACTGGACTTTTAAGGTGGCTAAACTGGTAACTGCACAAATGCATGATGTAAATTATATTTTAAAGCTTTAACTTGAATGTGATACCAAGAGTAATTTTAAAATACTAGATGGTAAATGTATTAATTTGTTACAAATGGGGGGTAACATTGCTAAGTTATGTGCTACAAACATTGAAAAGAAAACTACTCTCAGAATCTGAAAACTGAAATGAGTGCTTGAAATTAAATTGTTCCTGTGGAATGTGATAGAACAGCATCTAGGATAACTGAGCCAACATTATACATTACAGCCAAGCAAGTCATTTGTACTGCACGTCTAAAAGAAATTAAGGCTCAAGCCCTGCTAGGCTCCGGAAACGTGATTTCCCTTGTCAAGACTTCCCTGGTGAATAACAGCAAAACTAATAACAAATAAATAGTGGGGATAATATGCATTCATGGTGATTGAAATGACTATCCCTTGCACATGTAGACATTTTGACATTTCTAGGAAGGTTCTGGCTGTAATCTCTTTTTTGGCTCATTGTGTAATATTAAGAAAACTTCTCCCAGTTTTAAAGCATTATGGGAGTTTGAAAGGAGATGTAATACACAGACACAGTATGACAGGGTGATACATTGAATAAGAAAGAAGTAAATGGACACCCACTCAATATAATAATGGGGACAAGGCAGTGACACTAATATACAGAGACCCAGAATCAGGACCACTATAGGGGAATTAGTATAGAAGCTGCAAAGGGGCTAAAATGTCTGTTATCAAAAGCAAGCTGCAATGGAAGAGTAGCAGAAATCTAAAACTATATAAGATGTTAGTTTAGAAACAGATGGTAAACTAACTGAGGTCTGAAATAAAGATCAATGCAAGATAAGAATCCTCTCAGAGACTTACAAGGCATGTTAGCACAGAAACTGAGATAAACACAAAAGTAGACCACCTATATGAAGACTCTCATAACAAGTACTAAAAGGAGCTAGGCATGAAAAGACAGAGTTCTGAGCCAATTCTGCTAATGTTAAGAAGAATTTTAAAACAAAGGCTAAACCTTTACAAAATTCATCCCTATATCAATAAAGAATTAAAACTGGTGCTAAATTTTATTTTGAGATGTGCCTTGCCATGGGGTGCAAATAGAGAAGAAAAAGAAAGTGAGAAATTGGTATCAACTCATAGTATGGTTGACGGAAAATATCCTAAAAGAAAAGAGACCATGTAGGATGCACCTGTTCTGACAGCAGTGATTTTTTGCTTAGAACTTACCTTTGTGTGGAAAGATGTAGGAGATACGGTGCCAGTGTTTTGGGGAAGAAGTTGCACCCTCCAGCTCAAGGCAAGTTATTGAAGAAAGTAACCCTCATTTAGTGGATTTAGAGGTAAGTCACTTATTTTTTTTTAAAGTTCACTGGGAAAAATAATACTATAATTAGGGTAAGTGCGAACATAACAAAGTCTGTAATAGAAAACACTTAAAAGGACATTCCTGTTCCTTCTTACTGCTGTTTTGAGTTAAAATATGACCTGTTATATAGAGTAAGCACAGAAAGAGAAGAGGTTCTACATTAATTACTTTTACCAAAACCTTACCTGTAGCCATGTGTTGTGAGGTCTCCTGGGGATGGACAAAACTAGGTCAAAAGTATTAGCCATATTGTCCAGAATGCCAGAAAACTGCATCCCATCCTGCAAATAAAAGTGCTTTAATCCAATGCATATTAGAGTGGTACCATTTAAAGATACTGCTATGGACATCATAGGTCACCTGTATGATCTAGCAATGCATATCAGTATATAGTACTCATAATGAATTATGCTAGCAAATGTCCAGTACTATTACACACAGCTAATACTAAGGCTATTGCCAGGGAACTGGTGCTGTCACTGTCCCTTAAGCAATACTGATGCAAGCACACGTCCAGGGGACTGCTTCAGTTATATTAGTGTTTTCAATTCAAACAGGGGAAGATATCCATCTACCATCTGCAAACTGGGTAATAGACAGATTGACTAAAACAGTAAAATCCATGTTAAGTAAAATTATTGACAAAGATGAGAAAACTGGAATCAAGTGTTACCCTACTTAGCATTCACAATTAGAGAGGTGCTACAAATTTCAGCTGGGTTTGCCCCCATTTAAGCCTGTACAGCAGGCATCCAGAAGGCCTCCCTGACATTGCTAAGGAAATTTGGAGACAGGAAAACACAACATTTAGGTATGTGATCGAACACTTTGTTAGTTTGCAGGATGGATTAATGCTGGTTTTGCCCATAGTAAGCGAGCACATGCAGGGAGACCAGGAAATGCAACAATAAGTTTGCAATAAGAATGCACAGCAGTGAAATTTTAACCCAGAAGTCCAGGTGCTAGTGTTCTCTAAGGAAAACAGATATCTGCCCAAACAGGAGGGACCATTTATGGTGATGGAAAAAGTAAACACAATGAAGTATAAGGTCAGCGAGTCAGGCAAAATTAAAAAAAAATCTAAATCTGTCACATTAATATACTGAAGCCTTGGAATGAAGAAGATAACTTTGCACTGAACATAAGCTTATAAACAGTACAAAAGCAGAATGTAAGAGAATTGTTTAAAAAATAAAGGACCATTTTCATAAATGCCTGGCAAACTAAACTGACAGTAGATAACATGGAAACAACACCTGGCGTGAAATTAGACTGAGACTTTGCAGAATACCCAAGTCACAAAAACAGTAAGTGAAGAAGGTAAAAAACAGTCAAACTGCAATAGAACACTCACTAAGTGATAGGAGTAGTCAGATAGTGGTAGTTCCTAAACCTGATGGAAGCAGCAGATTTTGTAATCACTTTAGAAAACTGAATATCATTTCAAGTTTGATAACTATTGTATGCCCAGAATTAATGAATTGATAGATAATCATGAAACATGATGAAGGGGGGATACTGGCAGATTCCACTTACCCCCCCCCCAGCCAAAGAGAAAGCAGCCTTTGTAATGCATAATAGTGTATTTCAGTACACAAATGCTATTGTGTGGCCTACATGTCTCCCCTGCCACCTTTCAGAGGTTGATGGATAAAATATTGAAGCACCACTCCCAATATGCTGCTGCATACCTGGATGACTGGGCCTTTCATTCAGAGGACTGGGAGTCTCACTGACCAAATGTGCAGGCTATGCTAGAATCTAGAAGACAGGCTTGATGGTGAGTGCTAAAGAAAAGTAAATGACCATGGTAGAAGACAAGTATTTGGGATATCTTATAGGAAGAGGGGCTGGTGAAACCACAAGTATAAACAGAGGCCATAAACAGCTAGGCTGTACCCTCCATTAAGAGACAGAAGGCTTTCCTTGAATTCCTCAAGTACAATGGAAGGCTTGTGCCTTATTTTGTGATTATTGCCTGTCATTTGACAGCTCTCACAGCAAGGAGAGTTACTGTCAAGGTGTAATGGCCTCTTGAAACAAATAAAAGTGTTTAACTAAAACAATTCTATATTCTGAAACTGTGTGACTCCGGATTTTACTACAGTATTCAACACACACACACACACACACACACACACACACACACACACACACACACACACACACACACACACACAAAACTCAAACATCAAAGCTTCGATAAAAAGTGAAAGTTTTGACATTACTGTCCACTCTGCCTTACCTTACATGCAATAATCCAATACTCATCTATTTTTCTATTTGACAAACCAGTCTATCGATCATATTTACCAGCAAAGAATTGCAAGATTAAATGAACTCTCAACCAAAAATGCTGCATGCTTACTCTGTCTTTATACTGATAGATATCTCTATTCATCTCTATATTTTTTACATATAGTTAGATATAAAATAAAGTTCCAGGAGGCATTGTAGGCTGGACTTGTATAAAATCTAGGTTTATTCAGTAATCAACAATGACAAAAAACAGCCCTATCGGCTTCCAGTTAGAAAGAACACAAACACAGTACATTTATTTGTTCTTACCAACAATTTTTAGTCCACACAGCTCCTCCTTGAAACAGGAAAAACAGGCAGGTCTCTCCCATGCGCAGTTTCCAGCTCAGTAAAGAGTTACCTCCACAAGGTACAGTCCACAGGTTAACCTCACTGGGCTGTCACACTTCATGCTGTGAGTGTCTTCCTTAATTTGATCATTCAGGTAAGGACCTAAATTTCTGATTTTAGCTTCTCCCTCTTATACCCCAGTAATTGGCAATTTTGTGTGTGTGTGTGTGTGTGTGTGTGTGTGTGTGTGTGTGTGTGTGTGTGTGTGTGTGTGTGTGTGTGTGTGTGTGTGTGTGTGTGTGTGTGTGTGTGTGTGTGTGTGTGTGTGTGTGTGTGTGTGTGTGTGTGTGTGTGTGTGTGTGTGATGTGTGTGTGTTCCCACACCTAAGCCAATTGGTAGATTTCTATAATTCTAGAAATGTTTGCCACTAGATCTGTTGGTTCAGCACTGGATTTCTGAGTTACCTCAGTAAACCAAAGTATACATCATCCACAAGTTAAACGACTACACTCCATAAAATACTGTTCACAATGTAACCTAAGAGACAGACATTCACTGGTAACCTCAGTAGAGTATATTTTGTGTGATCCTCTTATTTTGCTCTGCTGCAGAATGACACAAAATCTGGCACTAGTATGCGAGTAATGGCCAATGCTAAAAGTGCTATTGGTTGTAGTTATATATCATAAAGAATATGACTATCACTGGGCACACAGTGAACAGAAGTAACAAACACCAAGGAACAGCTTTAGTGTTTAACTGGCTCAACAGAGTTATGTTCTATGAATGTGGACATAAGCATGCGGCCCCCTACACAGCAGCATGGTACGTTTTTGCTTATCTGTCAGATATGTCACAACTGTTGCAGCAATTTATCCTTATGAAGATGGTGGCATCCAGTAGTGGAGATACAATCAGCAGAATATTGCAACAAAATAGCTACTGAAAAACACAGAGACACACAGAGCTGTTTGGTGTTCAGTCTGCAGATTGTACCCTGTTATCAGTGTTTTAAGATGTGATGCAAGGCATCTGTTACCTCTGTGGTATGTTATAACAAGGTATTACATGTGAGACATAATGCACATGCATGCTGGTATGTTATAACGAGGTATTACATATGAGATATGTACTGCACATGTATGTTTGCATGTTGTAATGAGGTGTTCCTTGTGAGACATACTGAAAATGCATGCTGGTATGTTATAATGAGGTGTTACATGTGAGATATATACTATACATACATGCAGCCATACAATAAGCTGCTGTGTTGTCATTCTAAGCCATCCGTGTGCTGTATCTTGAAGGAGCCACATTATTTGATCTGTACCATCACATGGTGGTACAAGTAGCTTGAAGCAACACATTTTGAAAAACATTAACAGCAGTTTCTTTATATATCTGGTGTAACATGAAGCATGCCAAGAATAATTACACATATTACTGGATCTCTTTCTGGATCTGTACTGTAGTGCACCAGGAACCTATGATTACCTAGGTATCTAATGTGACATACCCATAGCTTGTTTTGTGCGCAGTCTAATGCTGTTCTTCAGTTAATAGCTGGATGATGGAGTGAGGACATAGCACCAGCTTGTACACACTGTTACTTCTGTAGCAGTCATATATAGTTAAGTATGTGATGTTAATAAAACTATGTAATGAGCATAGTGTGTGTGTGTGTGTGTGTGTGTGTGTGTGTGTGTGTGTGTACACACATATACATACATATATACACACAAACACAGATATTTACATGTACTCTTTTCCCAGTCCATCAGAGTTATTTCCCAAACACCTTCCAAGCTTGCCAGATCAATTACAGATAGGGGTAGTACCAGGAGTGGAGATTCACCTCCCACGTGAGTTATTTCAGAGTCTGATTCCTATGCTGCCATTGCAGCCCCACCCAGGTAGTACAGCAAGAATCAGAGGATGGAGACATTAGTCAAGTTACCTAGTTAAGAAGTAAAAAACAAAGCACTTCTTCACAGCGTAAGCAATTTATTAATGAACAAAGCTTTCAGACATCAAGTCCTTCATCACACTGAAGAAGGACTTGATGTCTGAAAGCTTTGTTCATTAATAAATTGCTTACATTGTGAAGAAGTGCTTTGTTTTTTACTTCTTATCTTGGTTTTTGGTGTACCTCTTCACTTTATCAGCCTAAACATCTTTGCTTTTGTGCAGGTTACCTAGTTGCCAATTATCACCTGCATGGAAAGGTTTAAAATGTGCATTGTTACCTTTAAAAATAGCCAAAACATGCCTCACCAAGATGAGGTCCAGACTGCATAGCATATGACTTGTAATCTCTGGCTGCCCAGAATTTCACCCACATCAAAATAAGCCCGCATTTGTCAGTGCAACCTTTCCTATAGTGATGTTCACACACACACACACACACACACACACACACACACACACACACACACACACACACACACACACACACACACACACACACACAGTATTTCTCAGAAGAGGGGATAAATCGTAACATTTCTGAACCACCTTCCTCCATCTCAGACTTTTAAGGTATTCTGCCAGCAGTTAGCCAAAATTAACAAAATAAGAACACAATACTGTTTACCCTTAAATAAGCCAACATTTAACTACTCAAAGAGTAGTAATCAGATTTGAGCAGTCACCTACAATTGTAGGCACAGGAAAAAGGCAGAAAGCTTGTAACCAATAAATAACCCATCAACCACAAGCAGTCAATGTTGGATAATATATTTTTTTTCACTTTAAATAAATAAGTCAGTATATTTATTTTTCAAGTAAATATCCAAACAATAAATCTCCTGTATAAAATACTGAAAAAAAGGAGATAGTCAGAAAAAAGACTGTATAATAGCTAAACTAGAAATTATCTGCTTCTGGCTAAATATATATTGTGTCCTTACTATTTATGGCTTTAAGTCCAAATTGGAATTTTCAGACTCCTTTCAGGCAGTATTCCTGAACTCTGTCCCACTGTATCCTCCAGCAGTAACCTCTTTAGTTTCTGTACTTCAGCAACTGTTACTGACTTGCAAATTGACATGAAGTAAGAATCTGTCTCTGCTTGTACAAGTCTCAAAAAAGATTTCTTGAGGTTCAGCTTGAATGTTGGTAGATTCAGTCTTGTTTCTACAGTTACAAATCCAAGGGCCAAAAGGGAGAGGATGGGCTATGCAAGCGGTAGCCCAGTAAGGAAATTGCATTTGACTTGGCTCAATTTGCAACCGTATAAATATCTGTAAATTACAGTTAAAGAATAACAGATATAATTATAATCCATATTACATATTTCTATTAAACATTATACATTTACTGAACAAGTAAATACAATGCAACTTTTTCTTCTTTCGTCTGTTAAAGGATTGGTCACAGTTTTTAATTTAATATAGCATTAATACAGCTGGATTACTTTTCTGCATTTTTCTTTGTGAGACTAGTAACATTCTGTATGATTATGACAACTTTTCCCACCCAGTGTATGAACATTTTATTTTAATGTTATAAGTAGACTAGTAACTACATTTTTAGTCAAACCCAAAGAGGTTGTGTATGCTAACAAAAATATTTGCATGGGCAGAAAATAAATATTAAAGAAATAGTAAATAAACCAAACCATATAAAATTACCCTAATATAATAATCTTATTCTGTTAGCTTTCTCATATGTCAGTGTGTTCTACGTCAGCATGCACAAACTCCTTCTGGTAGTACACAAAATGTCTAATTAAGATGCGTATGCTAATAGTTAAGCTCTTCCAAAATTAAGCATTTGTTGTAAACTCTGCAAAACATTATGTTATTTAACAGCATTGCATGTTTCCTATTGACATATATTAACGTTTCTTTTTCTTTTTTCTTTCTTAGTATAAAGTATGTAAGTTGAGAAAAGGCAAATATCAAAGTTCATCAGTCCTTGCCAACTTTTTTAGACAGAAGAACCAAAGATACAGGAAGATGCACATGCTCACATGAAGGGGAACATGGAGAGAAGATTCACTGATGTCACTCAGTGGCAAAGGGGAAAAAGATTCATAGCAGCAATCTATGCTCTACTTAAATGTACTTGCTGTTCAGAGAGTGCCATTTCACTTTTTCAGTAATGGTCATATTGCAATGTTTGCCTTTCTTTCTTCTCGTGCATTCCGTTCCTCCTTCTTCTCTTCTTCAGACTTTCAAATTTTTAGTTTTCCAGTATATGTATACATGAAACTTCACACACACACACACACACACACACACACACACACACACACACACACACACACACACACACACACACACATATGCATACATACCCACACAGTCTCACACACACAGTTCTATGGTTCTGCGATGATCGGCCAACTGTACCATCACTGTGCACTGTTCTATTGATCACCATGACTATCATTGTGTTCTGTTCTGTATGTCACCCATTTGTCAAGCCCCTTTCCAACAACTGAAAAGAAAATATATAAAACACTGTTCTTACAGGAGGTAAGTTCCCTCTGTACCCCCACACTCCTGCATATTTACATATGCTAACTCTGTGATTATACAATAGTTGGGATATAAAACACTGTTCTTGCAGGAGGTAAGTTCCCTCTGTACCCCCCACACTCCTGCATATTTACATATGCTAACGCTGAGAGTATACAATAGTCGTGATATAAAACACTGTTCTTGCAGGAGGTAAATTCCCTCTGTACCCCCACACTCCTGCATATTTACATATGCTAACTCTGAGTTTATACAATAGTCGGGATATAAAACACTGTTCTTGCAGGAGGTAAGTTCCCTCTGTACCCCCACACTCCTGCATATTTACATATGCTAACTCTGAGATTATACAATAGTCGTGATATAAAACACTGTTCTTGCAGGAGGAAAATTCCCTCTGTACCCCCACACTCCTGCATATTTACATATGCTAACTCTGAGATTATACAATAGTCGGGATATAAAACACTGTTCTTGCAGGAGGTAAGTTCCCTCTGTACCCCCACACTCCTGCATATTTACATATGCTAACGCTGAGAGTATACAATAGTCGGGATATAAAACACTGTTCTTACAGGAGGTAAGTTCCCTCTGTACTCCCACACTCCTGCATATTACATATGCTAACTCTGAGATTATACAATAGTCGGGATATAAAACACTGTTCTTGCAGGAGGTAAGTTCCCCCTGTACCCCCACACTCCTGCATATTTACATATGCTAACTCTGTGATTATACAATAGTTGGGATATAAAACACTGTTCTTGCAGGAGGTAAGTTCCCTCTGTACCCCCACACTCCTGCATATTACATATGCTAACTCTGAGATTATACAATAGTCGGGATATAAAACACTGTTCTTGCAGGAGGTAAGTTCCCTCTGTACCCCCACACTCCTGCATATTTACATATGCTAACTCTGAGATTATACAATAGTCGGGATATAAAACACTGTTCTTGCAGGAGATAAATTCCCTCTGTACCCCCACACTCCTGCATATTTACATATGCTAACTCTGAGATTATACAATAGTCGGGATATAAAACACTGTTCTTGCAGGAGATAAATTCCCTCTGTACCCCCACACTCCTGCATATTTACATATGCTAACTCTGTGATTATACAATAGTTGGGATATAAAACACTGTTCTTGCAGGAGGTAAATTCCCTCTGTACCCCCACACTCCTGCATATTTACATATGCTAACTCTGAGTTTATACAATAGTTGGGATATAAAACACTGTTCTTGCAAGAGGTAAATTCCCTCTGTACCCCCACACTCCTGCATATTTACATATGCTAACTCTGAAATTATACAATAGTCGGGATATAAAACACTGTTCTTGCAGGAGGTAAATTCCCTCTGTACCCCCACACTCCTGCATATTTACATATGCTAACTCTGAGATTATACAATAGTCGGAATATAAAACACTGTTCTTGCAGGAGGTAAATTCCCTCTGTACCCCCACACTCCTGCATATTTACATATGCTAACTCTGTGATTATACAATAGTTGGGATATAAAACACTGTTCTTGCAGGAGGTAAATTCCCTCTGTACCCCCACACTCCTGCATATTTACATATGCTAACTCTGAGTTTATACAATAGTTGGGATATAAAACACTGTTCTTGCAGGAGGTAAGTTTCCTCTGTACCCCCACACTCCTGCATATTTACATATGCTAACTCTGAGTTTATACAATAGTTGGGATATAAAACACTGTTCTTGCAGGAGGTAAATTCCCACTGTACCCCCACACTCCTGCATATTTACATATGCTAACTCTGTGATTATACAATAGTTGGGATATAAAACACTGTTCTTGCAGGAGGTAAGTTCCCTCTGTACCCCCCACACTCCTGCATATTTACATATGCTAACTCTGAGTTTATACAATAGTTGGGATATAAAACACTGTTCTTGCAGGAGGTAAATTCCCTCTGTACCCCCACACTCCTGCATATTTACATATGCTAACTCTGAGTTTATACAATAGTTGGGATATAAAACACTGTTCTTGCAGGAGGTAAATTCCCTCTGTACCCCCACACTCCTGCATATTTACATATGCTAACGCTGAGATTATACAATAGTCGGGATATAAAACACTGTTCTTGCAGGAGGTAAATTCCCTCTGTACCCCCACACTCCTGCATATTTACATATGCTAACTCTGAGTTTATACAATAGTTGGGATATAAAACAATGTTCTTGCAGGAGATAAATTCCCTCTGTACCCCCACACTCCTGCATATTTACAGATGCTAACTCTGTGATTATACAATAGTTGGGATATAAAACAATGTTCTTGCAGGAGATAAATTCCCTCTGTACCCCCACACTCCTGCATATTTACATATGCTAACTCTGAGTTTATACAATAGTCGGGATATAAAACACTGTTCTTGCAAGAGGTAAATTCCCTCTGTACCCCCACACGCCTGCATATTTACATATGCTAACTCTGTGATTATACAATAGTTGGGATATAAAACAATGTTCTTGCAGGAGATAAATTCCCTCTGTACCCCCACACTCCTGCATATTTACATATACTAACTCTGAGTTTATACAATAGTTGGGATATAAAACACTGTTCTTGCAGGAGGTAAATTCCCTCTGTACCCCCACACTCCTGCATATTTACATATGCTAACTCTGAGTTTATACAATAGTTGGGATATAAAACACTGTTCTTGCAGGAGATAAATTCCCTCTGTACTCCCACACTCCTGCATATTTACATATGCTAACTCTGAGTTTATACAATAGTTGGGATATAAAACACTGTTCTTACAGGAGGTAAATTCCCTCTGTACCCCCACACTCCTGCATATTTACATATGCTAACTCTGAGTTTATACAATAGTCGGGATATAAAACACTGTTCTTGCAAGAGGTAAATTCCCTCTGTACCCCCACACTCCTGCATATTTACATATGCTAATGCTGAGATTATACAATAGTCGGGATATAAAACACTGTTTTTGCAGGAGGTAAATTCCCTCTGTACCCCCCACACTCCTGCATATTTACATATGCTAACTCTGAAATTATACAATAGTCGGGATATAAAACACTGTTCTTGCAGGAGGTAAATTCCCTCTGTACCCCCACACTCCTGCATATTTACATATGCCAACGCTGAGATTATACAATAGTCGGGATATAAAACACTGTTCTTGCAAGAGGTAAATTCCCTCTGTACCCCCACACTCCTGCATATTTACATATGCTAACTCTGTGATTATACAATAGTTGGGATATAAAACACTGTTCTTGCAGGAGGTAAATTCCCTCTGTACCCCCACACTCCTGCATATTTACATATGCTAACTCTGTGATTATACAATAGTTGGGATATAAAACACTGTTCTTGCAGGAGGTAAATTCCCTCTGTACCCCCACACTCCTGCATATTTACATATGCTAACTCTGAGTTTATACAATAGTTGGGATATAAAACACTGTTCTTGCAGGAGGTAAATTCCCTCTGTACCCCCACACTCCTGCATATTTACATATGCTAACTCTGAGTTTATACAATAGTCGGGATATAAAACACTGTTCTTGCAAGAGGTAAATTCCCTCTGTACCCCCCGCACTCCTGCATATTTACATATGCTAACTCTGTGATTATACAATAGTTGGGATATAAAACACTGTTCTTGCAGGAGGTAAGTTCCCTCTGTACCCCCACACTCCTGCATATTTACATATGCTAATGCTGAGATTATACAATAGTCGGGATATAAAACACTGTTCTTGCAGGAGGTAAATTCCCTCTGTACCCCCCACACTCCTGCATATTTACATATGCTAACTCTGAAATTATACAATAGTCGGGATATAAAACACTGTTCTTGCAGGAGGTAAATTCCCTCTGTACCCCCACACTCCTGCATATTTACATATGCCAACGCTGAGATTATACAATAGTCGAGATATAAAACACTGTTCTTGCAAGAGGTAAATTCCCTCTGTACCCCCACACTCCTGCATATTTACATATGCTAACTCTGTGATTATACAATAGTTGGGATATAAAACACTGTTCTTGCAGGAGGTAAATTCCTCTGTACCCCACACACCTGCATATTTACATATGCTAACTCTGTGATTATACAATAGTTGGGATATAAAACACTGTTCTTGCAGGAGGTAAATTCCCTCTGTACCCCCACACTCCTGCATATTTACATATGCTAACTCTGAGTTTATACAATAGTTGGGATATAAAACACTGTTCTTGCAGGAGGTAAATTCTCTCTGTACCCCCACACTCCTGCATATTTACATATGCTAACTCTGAGTTTATACAATAGTCGGGATATAAAACACTGTTCTTGCAAGAGGTAAATTCCCTCTGTACCCCCCACACTCCTGCATATTTACATATGCTAACTCTGTGATTATACAATAGTTGGGATATAAAACACTGTTCTTGCAGGAGGTAAGTTCCCTCTGTACCCCCACACTCCTGCATATTTACATATGCTAATGCTGAGATTATACAATAGTCGGGATATAAAACACTGTTCTTGCAAGAGGTAAATTCCCTCTGTACCCCCCACACTCCTGCATATTTACATATGCTAACTCTGAAATTATACAATAGTCGGGATATAAAACACTGTTCTTGCAGGAGGTAAATTCCCTCTGTACCCCCACACTCCTGCATATTTACATATGCCAACGCTGAGATTATACAATAGTCGAGATATAAAACACTGTTCTTGCAAGAGGTAAATTCCCTCTGTACCCCCACACTCCTGCATATTTACATATGCTAACTCTGTGATTATACAATAGTTGGGATATAAGACACTGTTCTTGCAGGAGGTAAATTCCCTCTGTACCCCCACACTCCTGCATATTTACATATGCTAACTCTGTGATTATACAATAGTTGGGATATAAAACACTGTTCTTGCAGGAGGTAAATTCCCTCTGTACCCCCACACTCCTGCATATTTACATATGCTAACTCTGAGTTTATACAATAGTTGGGATTTAAAACACTGTTCTTGCAGGAGGTAAATTCCCTCTGTACCCCCACACTACTGCATATTTACATATGCTAACTCTGAGTTTATACAATAGTCGGGATATAAAACACTGTTCTTGCAAGAGGTAAATTCCCTCTGTACCCCCCACACTCCTGCATATTTACATATGCTAACTCTGTGATTATACAATAGTTGGGATATAAAACACTGTTCTTGCAGGAGGTAAGTTCCCTCTGTATCCCCACACTCCTGCATATTTACATATGCTAATGCTGAGATTATACAATAGTCGGGATATAAAACACTGTTCTTGCAGGAGGTAAATTCCCTCTGTACCCCCCACACTCCTGCATATTTACATATGCTAACTCTGAAATTATACAATAGTCAGGATATAAAACACTGTTCTTGCAGGAGGTAAATTCCCTCTGTACCCCCACACTCCTGCATATTTACATATGCCAACGCTGAGATTATACAATAGTCGGGATATAAAACACTGTTCTTGCAGGAGGTAAGTTCCCTCTGTACCCCCACACTCCTGCATATTTACATATGCTAATGCTGAGATTATACAATAGTCAGGATATAAATCACTGTTCTTGCAGGAAGTAAGTTCCCTCTGTACCCCCACATTCCTGCATATTTACATATAATAACTCTGAGATTATACAATAGCCGGGATATAAAACACTGTTCTTGCAAGAGGTAAGTTCCCTCTGTACCCCCACACTCCTGCATATTTACATATGCTAACTCTGAGATTATACAATAGTTGGGATATAAAACACTGTTCTTGCAGGAGGTAAGTTCCCTCTGTACCCCCACACTCCTGCATATTTACATATGCTAACTCTGAGATTATACAATAGTCGGAATATAAAACACTGTTCTTGCAGGAGGTAAGTTTCCTCTGTACCCCCACACTCCTGCATATTTACATATGCTAACTCTTTGATTATGCAATAGTCGGGATATAAAACACTGTTCTTGTAGGAGGTAAGTTCCCTCTGTACCCCCACATTCTTGCATATTTACATATGCTAACTTTGAGATTATACAATAGTCATGATATAAAACACTGTTCTTGCAGGAGGTAAGTTCCCTCTGTACCCCCACACTCCTGCATATTACATATGCTAATGCTGAGATTATACAATAGTCGGTATATAAAACACTGTTCTTGCAGGAGGTAAGTTCCCTCTGTACCCCCACACTCCTGCATATTTAGATATGCTAATGCTGAGATTATACAATAGTCGGGAAAAGGAAAATGTTCATATCCCCACACTCAGTCTCATTGGAATACTCCTTTTCTGTCAGTCCGTCTTTATTTCTACTTAACTGTCCAATTGTTCAATTTTAAAATTCAGTGTTTAAGAACCCTTGTTAAATTAATTTTTAATAGTGTTCATATTCTGTTTCTGTGCCTTCTGTGTGGAGTCTGCATGTCCTCCCCGTGGTTGGGTGGGCGTTCGAAAGACATGCGTAAATGGGCATGCCTTCGTTGAAGGTTGGACGTCGAGCTGGCACCTCGGCATTCGTGAAAATCTACTGCCAATCATTAGCGGACAGGAGTTCTGCTGTGACGACCCCTAACCAGGAAAAGCCAAAAGACAAACAACAAACAACAACATTCTGTTTCTGAGCTTTCTGAGTAGTCTGCCAGTAAAGATCAGCAATATTTTCAAAAAAGTATATATTTTTATTTTAACATACATAAGCCATGCTCTGCACTAGTGTGCTTTTCCCACTGTTGTAGGTATAGTCATATAAATAATGTACAGCTATGTTATTCATTCTTTAATTAATGAAACAGTCATTATAAAGATTATGAATAATTTTTACCAACTGCTTTATAAAGCCAGCTGGATTATGGCTAATATATTTCAAGTAAAACAGTAGACAGCTATAAAATCAGAAAGCTTGACACAGGATCATGGTAGAGTTACTTTTCAAAATATTGCTTGCATATTTTTTTCATAGCAGCCTTCTATGACTCTTTGCTATGATTCACAGTGGAGGAAGTGCCTCTCATAAATGCTAAATGCTTTTTGTTCATAAACTACAAAATTGCCTTTGCAGAATGTTAAAAGGACTTCTATTATGAAACCTCAGAAGAATAATGCTCTCACAACCCTAAAACCTGTTGTTAATTTGTAACCAAATGAAACACCTCAAAATAAGTATTTTTTGTAGGGAGAAGCTATATAACTATAGTACAATCCCAACCTTTTAGCTAAAAAATGTTAAAGTACATTAGAAGTAAGGGACTTTAGCCTAGATACTTAGTTATAGTCAAACAGCACACCCTGCAGAGGTTTTACCTAGCAGAATAGTCGTCTACATAAATTTAAACACATTATTTTCAGCACTTCACGAAAGGAACACTTTTGGAAAGCCTGTACTATCATTAAAATGCATGATCATACTTAAATGATTACAGTGACAACAAAATAAGCAAGCCATTTGATTTTTAATCGTGCAAAGTAAAAAAAGTTTCATCTGGAGTGCTCTATGGCAAGTTTTATAGCCTCAAGCTGGAAGTTAATAGATGCTGGGAGAATGCATATCTTATGAATGTTATTCTGTAGCAATACAGGAATCCAAGAGTCAAAAAATAGATGGCTGCCCTGCAGCCAGATTGTGGAATAAATCCCCACACTCCATGTATGAAATAACCTAACTCCAAGACTGCACTGCCTCTGAAGTAGCAGGCATAAGGTTTTGTATGAATCAAATTCCATAAACACATACCTACTGTCCCAATGCACCCCTCAAGATGTTATACTATATACATGCATTAACACCTCTCATAAAGTATGTAACGCATACTTAATGCAGTCTCTTCCCTATCACAGCATTTTTCTCTTTCGTTCATTTTTCCCATTTATCCAGCTCTTCTTACTTCCCTCCCTATCCTGTTATTTTTCTATCAGTGTGTCTTTTCTCCACATTAGTTAAGACTATAACACTGTGTCACTTAATGAATAACTTATTTACTACTTGTAGTATCTATAGATATTACCTTCACTAACTTCAAATCGCTTTCACATTTACTCTTTTTATATTGTACTGGGATATTTTGGATCTCACATTCTATATTTACTCAGCCTCTGCTAATGATTCCACATGTACCCTATCCACATTATTCCTGACTTTTATGTACTTTACATTATGTTGTATCACACCTGGACTTCGGTGAACAAAATGATTGTACTTGTGAACTTTATCTTATAGTATCTTACTTGTAAACTTAAAATTATTGTACTTGTGTGTAAGCTATGAAAATGTTCATGCTGAGGCTTCATTCTAAAAACCTATATTCTTGTAATGGACATTTCATTGTATTTGTGTGTCTACTGCTGAAAATCCTGTATGAAAGTTTTTCTCCCTGGGCCTCCACTGGAAATGGGCTTCTGTCCAGTCAGATTTTCCCAGTAAATGAATGCTAACAAATAAATGTCTGCTCTATGTCCATAGTAGTGCAACCTTCAATTCGTATGCATTCGGTGCTTCCCGCATTAGGCATGATGGAAGAGGCACAGCTTCCACCTGCCCCCCACCACCACATAAAAGCATGTGCTGTACTTCTTAACTTAATTACTTTGTTTATTTTTACATTTTCATATCAAGATTGAAATAAAAAAAAAACAGCATAAGTGTAACTGAAGTAAGCGATAATCAAGTACTTGTCCTGTACCCAAGAAAAACTTTCAATGTAACCATTTTTAACTGTGCTTAAAGATTATTGACACGATGTAAAATTGTTTATTTAAAACAACATATGCAAAACATGAACAAACAGTTTAAGATATAAGGGCAGTACTTTGTTAAGAGGAAAATAGTAAAGTTCTACTCCTAGGAAAGGAATGTAAACACTCTTCCCTCATCAGCGTTATTTTAGCTACTGGGAATAGTATTATTCATATCCAAGACTGTGCTTTATAAGCCATTTGATGTACCATCATTTTAATTAATATATTAAGGCTGCAAGGTCTGTCCTAAAATTGGGTCTACGGCAGGTGTTCACGTTAGTAGCCTGCTTTCTGCCATTTGCTTAAAAAACAAAGAACTCAAACTCCCAGTTGTCGCTCTCTCATTTGTCTGTAGCCCTCGTCACACCTGACCTGATAAAACCATACAGCTCTACCAGAACTTAAACTCTGACCCTAAAACTCCCACCTAGTTCCCAACTTGACTCTTAACTCCCTTATCCTAACACTAAGACAGTGGTTTTCAAGCATTTGGGACAAAAACGCCTGTAGTGCTCCCATATAAATTCCACTAAAAATAAGTTACATTTAGTGTCCCATTTGAATGTGTACACTAAATGCACTTTCTATTACCATATATTTTTTACTAGAAGCAACACGGCACATCATATGTTTTCCTTGACCCCTAAGTATCCAGACAGCTGTGTTTGTATTTTAACAAGAAACATACTGATGACCAAAAAAATGTGTACCACACGTAGTAAGAGGTGGCAACAGAGCAAGTCTAGTAAGCTATAAAAACTCTAGAACAGCATCGGATCGGTCACTACAGAAAGAAGTGTGCCGCTCGCTTCCTCGTATCACTACTCGTCCTTCTAGTGTGATCAGACTTTTCCTTCTTAGGTTGATTGCAGCATAATACATACTATGTCTTTTATTTATTTATAAATTCTGTTTGTCTCATAACATCTTAATCTTAGTTGTCTAATTCTACCTGCCTCCTAGTATTTTAATTCTCTCTTCCACTTCCCACTTCTGTCACTCTAAGAGATTTTGACTTTTGTTTCCTGCACTTTTTCTGACAAGCCTGTATTCTTTTTACAGTCTAAAATTTGAAATGGTTTTCATTTCTTTCTTTAATTAATGACTGCTAAGGAACATTCTAGCAATGCTTTAAACTCAAACCATTCACTCCATAGCTGCCCTTTTGATTTTTGCCCCTTGATACATTTTTTTTCTATTTTCATCACTCCTTTTTTCTTTTCTTTAATATGACAAGTGACTTCATCTTCTCATATCATCTTTTGCTTCCAGAGAGTCCTCTGGTGTATTAGAATGGATTTCTGATCTATGCTTTGGTCATTATCTTTCTACAAAACAATGTCCCATGTTTTGCTTCATGTTGCAAGGGTCATATGCCAGCAATGATATTTAAATTCAGCATGCATCTCAATTTGCATTTTTCCACAAATATGCATTTTTAAAGTTAATTATGTGATTCCTAATTACAGTGTATTTTAAGAAAGGGAGGAAGCATCAGTTTCTGACCTAAATAAGGCATAAGTATGCCAAAATCATGAAATATAAGATCCTTTTACCCTAGTGGGAATTTGGTCCTTTTATCTGAAAATCCAAGGTATCATTTTTCCAAAGACAGTAATGTCATGATGTCAGTATCTGGGTGTCACCTCCCACAGCGCCTGACTGCTTTATAATGCCAACCATTTTATACCAGTTATTTTGCAGTTAGTCATCAATATTTAAATCATTCTGTAATAATGTAGGCCATGCTCATTTGTTTGTTGATATATATATATATATATATATATATATATATATATATATATATATATATATATCTATTGCTATGAATTAAATGGTTGCATTTCTCAGACTGACAGTTGCAGTCTCTGTAATTAGTACTAGGTTGATTATTTTTCAATACTTGAAATAAACATAACCACAATTATACAGGTGCTCTCAAATCTGTGTTACCCTTTTGTTATGGCAATACAGTACATAAACTATGTGTTATTCATGTACTAACTGCACCTTAGTTCTGTTACTAAATAAATGCAGATATAAATAAAGAAATTAATGACTAACAATGTAGTGGAAGACTCTGATTTTGAAACAGAATTATTTTGATATGTTTGATTGAGTTCAGGTCACTGAATATGTAATACACATTTTAATTAAATGTAATTGAAAGTACTAGCTAACACTGTTTCAGACTCAAATGGAATCCCAGAATGATGGTACAGATGTGAAAGATACACTGGAACTACTATTCTGTTCTTGACAAAAGCAGAAAGGTCTATGATTTCTCTAAAATCAAAAGAAATACAAGGAATACAAGTGTGTACTCCTGGTCACTGCATTATTGAACTCAAAGATCATCCCTGAGGGCTGTTACCATTTCCAAGTTTCTCTTTATAGGAAATTTTTGTCCACTATATTATCCTCATGGCACTGCTACTCAGTGCCCCATGTCCACACTGGGTCTACCAGCAACTTTGCACCCACTGGACTTACTCCACCCACTGCTGTGGGTGGTTATGGAACCTAATGATATCCTGAGGCTCTTGGCTATCTACGCTCCACTGGGGTGGTTTTAATTTATGCCTTTCCTCTATTTTCCTCCTCCCTTTGCAGATTTCTGGTGATGCCTGAGAGGCAGGTATGCAGTGGGGGTGTACGGCGTATCACCCTACCTCCACAGCTGCTCAGTCATGCTCGCCAGCTTCACCTTCCTGAGCTATGCCCCCCCCCACTCACACACACACACAAACATACACACAGACACACACACACACACACACATACACACACACACACACACACACACACACACACACACACACACACACACACACACACACACACACAAAACATCCCTAGCCTCTGCCAGGAATCATTGCTGGGAATGTCCATGTAGCCACCCACCCTCCATTGGGCGGGGCCTGACCATCCCTCCTGTGCCACTCCATCAGTCACCTGAGCCGCCACTAATCGAACCCTGATCGACTGGGCCGTAGTCAGGGCTTCATCCCTCTACACTACCAGAGCAGCCCCTATGAGAAATTGGCAAACATTGTGTCAGTATTTGAGGCAGGGAAAAGAACTAATCTCTACCAGACCAGTCAGCTTAAAAAGTAAAAGATATATTTTGAGTATCTTTTAAAAATATAATAGTTTCTTCTCTCTGAAAGAAAAAGATCATTTATACACATACAAGTATTAATTTATTGGTGTTGTATCAAGATTCAAAAACATCATGAGGCTCGAAGATTTTATACAATATGATTATATGTTTCAAATCTCACTCTGACCACTTCAGTGAGCTGAATATCTCACTGCAACCAATCTGAAAAAAAAGTAAAAACAGTTTGATGGCAAAAATTGGAGTACCTACCTAAAATATTCTAACTAACCACTTGGTTAGATGAAAACCTGATATTGCTTTCCCATGTTTTTAAGGAACAAATTTGCCAATGACTTATGTAACTCCTTAGCTTTTTATTTTAGCATGATTTGATGCGGACTGTTCCAAGACAAAAAAACTACAGCCACCAGTCCTTACCATAACAGCCCTAGCAATTTCAGCAGAAGGAAAGTTTTGTGATTTGAAATGGATCAAAATCTATACTCAGTCTAACTAATCAAAGCTGACTCATTTTCCACTGAAAAGGAAAGACTTGTAAACGGAAGAGCAAAAACAGGTTAGACTAGTAAAACTCCAGGACAGGAAGAATATTCCTACATTAATGTCATGGATATATGTGTCCAAAAAGAAGAAAGGATAGACGTCTCTTTCAAGGAGAAATCATAGCCAGTAATGTGTATTTAATGTTTAATGGTCAGGCATTAATAACCAAACAATGGGTAAATCTGAGCTTATCAAAGATGGATTTCATGTCATTGACCGCTGCCCAACAAAGTGACATATTTTGAAAAAGTTCACAGTCATCAGCATGTAGCAAAATACAGATTAAAAATGAAGAATGTCACTTGTCACATTCAAGCTGATGAAACATTCTAGAAACTTTGTAGTTGTTGGGTAACTATATACCCCTGATATATACTGCTGCTGTCTTTCTAAAAGGCTTTGACTTCTTGCCAAAATAAACGGAAGAATGTATTAGGAATATTATGACAAAAGTCATAAATATCCCCAAGCAGTACATGTTAATATGAAAGCGACAATATATTATTTGTAAGCTTCAGTGTCTGCAAATTGTTAAAAAGAATGTATAAGAGAAGTAACACCAATACATTATTATTAAACTGTTATTTTGATTTCCAAGTGAGAGAAGAAGCCAATCACAACTTATGCTTGAATATCAGATTCAATCTGGTATCATATTTAAAGTAAAAATGTGTTTAAGTGGCTATATTTTTCTATAACTATTGTTATATTAGCTCCCTCGATGTGTAATATGGTATGATGGCACTGAATATTGTGATAAATGGAACTACTTTTCTTCCATTGTGTTATTATTTTAATAAATGAGGTCTTGTATACATAGTTGTTGCTTATTATGGTATTTTTACAGCATACCAATTCCACAGTCTCACCAAAGTGGAGAAAAGGTGGAAAAACACAAGTGTACTGCCAGCTCTCACAATACAATACACAGAGATGAAACTCACCACAACACATCTTTTCAATGAAGATGCCCTACAGAAAAGAAATGACTCCTAGGTTGGCAGCTCTATCTATTTATTCTGCTCTAAGGAAGGAACCTTTCAACATTCCTGTCCACTTTGTTTTTATTACGTATGATGACAAGGCACTTATACGTGAAACAGGAACAAAAGCCTTAGGATGTAGAGTGGAGGATATTAATAATAATACTATTGTTTATAATAAAATAGTTCTCTGGTCATTAAACAATATTGTCATCACTGAGCCATTAGGAAAGCACAGAAAAGTATGTTCAATAAATAATAATATCAGCATCAAGTCATTTGGGAATGTATTGTCCAAGGAAAACAGAAAAATACTCAGAAGAAAAAGGTGGGATACTGTTAGTTATCTCAGGTAAGATTAATATGAAGCACTTAAGAAAATATATCAGATGTATTCAGAAAGAAGACAAAAGGCATGCTCCAAAAGACAATTATGCCACAAAAATCACAGTGTCTTTTGAGACTAAAACAACCAATAATCTTAGCTAAACAGGCATATTCACTAATGCTTCTGACTCTTTTGGTGGTGTTTTCATAGTAGACTCTAGGCCATTGATAATAATAACAATATATCAACATTAATGTAAACAATAATTATCCAACCTCTGTTTCTGAGAAACAGCCACTCAAAACAAAGAAGGTGCTATATGTTTACGCTAACAATTACAGCTTTTCTCCATTTCACAGGATATTTCAAAAGCCATACCATGGCCAAGAATGAGTAGCAGTCATGAGGTGGGTGGGTTTACAGATGATGAAATAAAATATCAGACTCTGAGTTGAGGCAAATATTTCTTGCTCTGTTTAATTAAAGCTTAAGAACAGGTGCAATTCCACAATAATGAAAAGAAGAAAACCCCATCCTTTTATATAAAAACAGAAGAGATAGCAGTGTTCTTAGAAATTATACATTGTATGGAGTGCAGATATTATGCTTTCATATCTGGAAAAAGATAAACTCGTTAAACACTTCCCAAGCATGAAGCTTCGTTTTATCAATGCTTAGGGGTGCAATAGTTTAAGTACCCCTTAATGCTGCTAATATCAGTTCTCACACTGAGGACATTGCTTGCCAACAAAGACCAGCATCAGAAGGTGACAAAACTAGTAAAACACACCTTTATATTTTTTTTCTGTAACTGACAGTGTATAAAGTAGATAAAGCTTCATGTACTATAAAGAATTATGATTATGTCTCCAACTGTGTTCTCGCCAAGATTTACCTATAGAGCTTCACTCTCAAAGTGAATTTCTTGACATCTGTTTCAAACAATTTACTATCAAAATGTCGATCGTCCATCGTCGAATGTACATACTGTCGGCTCCTTTATGCGAAAGCCAGTAATGCCGATTCCTCAAGATATCGACAAAAAACACCGAATGTCGACATTTCTGACTGCTACACCACAAAACAAGTGCTACCATTGGTCAAAAGGGGGGCGAGATTATGCATTTCAGAATATCGGTGTTCGACATTATCAACAATCGCAGTTTGGAGTTTGCATTAGTGGTGTCAGCAAGGGGCGATCGACATTTTAATAGTAAACCGTTTCAAACACATAATACACTGGTTATGATCAGAGATCCAATCATAATCCTCTATCATGGGGGTTAATAAAGAACCCTACCTATCGTGGTAAGGGCTGCAGTAACAAAAAGGCCCTCTTTCGGCAAAGCAAAGACTTTCAGTTCACAGACACTTTAGCCTCAGTGAGGAAAGACCTCATTATTGGTTAATTTGCATGTGTCTGAATCACAATTAACTACCATGAATGCACATCAGCACTTTTCCTGCAGCAGTTAGCAGTGGCAACCTCATCATGTTAGCACAGGCACCCCCCCCAGTCACTCTCCCACAGACAAACAGCAGTAAAACCCACACACACACAAACATACACATACGCGCACACACACGCACACACACACACACACACACACACACACACACACACACATGCACATGCACACACGTGCACACATGCACACGCGCGCACACACACATACACACACGCAGACACACAAACACATGCGTGGGCACTCACACACACACACACACACACACACACACACAGACATACACGCATACACACACACACACACACACACACACACATGCGCACACATACACACACACAAACACACGCGCGCACACACACACACACACACACACACACGCACGCTACAAACCCATACTTGTCCCTCTCTTGCCAGAATGTCCCGAAGTCTACTTTTTCCCTGCCCTGGTAATTCATTGCTGATTACAATCAGTCTTTAATGTCAAACATCCATGTTTTATACTAATCAGTAAATGGATGATAGTGTAAAAGCTGTTATCCTAATGAGTTTTTAAGTTTTTAGGAAGAGTAATTAAAAGCAGTCCATGCTTTTGGCTTTGTCTTGATGTCTTGCAATACAAAGTTGAGGGGTATACTTAACGTTCCTAATCCATTTCCCTCATATGTCTCAAACTGCAGCAGGCATTGAATAATGACAAAGATCCTCATATTTCAAAACAAAAACTGCTGCAGTGCAGTAACTTATCAGTCATTACAGTACATTAGTGCTGAAGGCTGCAAGGTCTGAACTTTTTACCACCACCCCTTTGTAGTTGCTTTCATTATTGTTGTTTTTTTTTTTTATTTAGTTATTTATTTTGAATGTGGTATTCCTGCTGCCTAGTGGTGGCACAGCAGACTGGTATCTTGTGAGAATGCTGGCAGAGTACAGGGCTGAAATACATTTTAGTGCCCTTAAGTTGTGCTACTTAATAATATCCCTGGTGTCTAGTGCTTCCCTGCATCATATCTTCTTTATTTTTCAAATAAAGTGCCTTTGAGACTCACTGTATAGAGTATTCCTGATGCCTCATGTTCCCCCCAACCCACGTTACATGTACGTGTCATTCATCCATTAATTTAAAGAGTTTTCCCTACTGGCTAGTGGTTCACCCCCCCAATCCCTTTTTTATTTATGCACTGTTCAGGCATGAGTTTAAAGAGGTATCCCTATTTGCTTGTGGGTTTCCCCACCACTGATCCCTGTTCTGTTTAAGTGCCATTCAGGCATGACTTTATAGAGGTATTTCTGGTGGCTAGTGATTTCTCCACACCCTAGACATACCTTTCAACTGTCCAATTTTTCACCCATATTTTAGGTCTATTTCTCATAGAATTTGGGGCGTTTTTTGGCAAATCAGTGAGGATTGATTTCACTATATAATAACACATATTTGAGTTTCAAACTTCATAGCCTTCAGAAAATGCATGGTAACAAAACACCTTTTATTCTAGCAACATTCTAATATTTAAAATATGCCCCTATTGTTGGGCCTTTGTCCTCTCCCACATTATGTTTCACTTTGTTCAGATTTCTTATGTTAAGAGGTTGAGAGGTATGACCTGATCTCCTCTATTTAACTGACATTCAGGCATGAGTTTAAAGAGCTATCACTTGGGTCTAGTGGTCCCTCTGACCCACTGTTTCAGGTTTTACTTATTAGTCTAGAGGGGTGTGCAATTATGATTACCCCCCCCCAACAAACGCACACAGATGCACAGACAGCCCCCTCCACATCCAATCACAGTCAAAGACACACTCATACATTCACCCATACAGACATAGTACATGCACCTAACATACCATCTCACTAACTCTCCTATCGGTACCCTCCCAGGCAGACACACCCTCACACATACTCTCCCACAGGCAGCCCTCATACAAACTTGTGCACACACACCCTTACACTGCCTAACTGCTAAACTCCTCAGCATTTACCTTCTCCATAATGGATGATCATGGCTTTTTGTCTGTGTTTATTACTAAAATAAGTCAGGCGCAGCCTTGCTACTTTAAGCAGCATTGCTCAGCTGCAAAAATGTATTATTGCAGGCAGTTCCAGAGGAGAGCACATGGTTAATTAGCATATGCCTCCCCACCAGACTGCCTCATTAGCATGCAGCAGGGTGAAGGACAAAGTCTGACACAGTGGTCCACATCTTCATGCAAAAGCACTGTTAAAGGGCTGTCTAAGAATTCAAAACATTTACTGTGACCTCAGTGTTACATTTACAAACTCAGCTCTCTGTCTGCATACATCATCAACAGATTGAATAATGTTGCTGACAAACTGCAATCCTCTGAAGTCTTCCAATATGCCCATAAAAAGTTTATAATTAATTCACAATAACCTTATATGAAATTGCTAATGCTGTGAAGCAGAAAGATGTTGTTTTCTTAGAGTCAACATGCCTCGTAAGCATCCATCCATCCATAACCCCTTTTTTTCCATGTTTGAAAATGGGGTTGTGGTGGCACATCAACACTGACCACAATCTAGAACCAATGCTTACAAAACCAGGGGGCTAGCCCTGTTGTGGTAACAGCTGATCACTTTCAATTAATTACTTACTTAATTACAAAATGTCTTAATGTGTCATTGTAAAGCCTTTTGAAACCAGTTGACTAAAAGGAGACAGCATGTTAAAATAAGAAATGCCACTATAAAATTGCCAGATAAGTGATGGCATCAGGGTCTTCATATTACTTGCATTATGGTTGTGACTCGTGAGCTAAAACAATGTTTGCAGTGTTTTTAAGTTGGGGCAGGGCAGAAACTGTCATGATCTAGGGACTGCACCAAAATCTTCACAGGAAGTGATAAAAACATGAAAGGAGAGAAATTCAATAAGATGTCCAAGCAGATATCTCTTGGAACCAAACATTGAGCAGGACAATCTCTAAATATTGAACACTGAATTATTAAGATATTAATTGCAGAAAATTGTGTTTAAAGAGACTATTTAAAAATAATGCTTTACTTAAAGTATGGTGAATCATTATGAAAGACTACAGTAGAAGTGATAAATATAAGATGTTAAATGTCTTAATCTAGTGGAGAGCAAACATTAGAAATTATTTAGAAAGGCAAATGGAAGCTGCAACTCATGCAAGCTAGCCAAGCTGAATAGAAGAAATATTCCTTTTCAGTTGGAAAAACTTAAAATTTTTTGAAGAATTTAAGCCCCTTTAGTCAATTATTTAATGTGAACAAACATATTTTCTGAATTACAAGCAAATAATCCAAAACAAGAATCCAGGCACCTCGAAGCCGGAAATAATCCAATAATCCAAGTTGAAGTTTAAAAACTTTTTAATGTGAGCGCTTTCATTCACATAAATAAAATGAACTTCTTCAGACAAATAAAAGGCATTCAAAAGAACATTTAAATACATTTCCTGATTCATGACATCACAAACCCGCCCTAAAAAGTCATGTGATTATCAAGTTATGTTGTATCTTTCAGCTTTTCATGGTTAGGGGTCGCCACAGCGGAACTCCAGTCTGCTAATGATTGGCAGTTGATTTTTACATGCCGATTTGCCAGCCCTGATGCACAACCTTCAACGAAGGTACGCCCATTCACGCATGTCTCCATGCAGAAGATGCTCTAGCTGAGAATCGAACTGGACAGCGTCTTACTGTGAGGCGACAACGCTACCGCAGCACCACCACCGCGGATCATGTGATTATCAAGTCATATGATCAAAAAATTCACATGATTCGTTCACAAACATATTATTATTCTTATTTGATGTAAAAAATGAGTATCTATCTCTCTCTCTCTCTATATATATATATATATATATGTGTGTGTGCAAATATGTTAATATATTAACATATAAACAGGAATAAACACCATAAATGTTGGTGTTCTTATTCCATATTTATCTTAAAAGTGACTTTAATTTTAAAACACATTTCAAGGAGCAATAATCATTTGGTCCAGGATATGAGTGTGCATTGAGCCTTAATTGCCACAAAAGCTGATGCTCCTTTAACCTCAAAGTCCACAGAACCCCCCATAGTTGGGTGCTACTTGCTCAATTACTAAATATTTAAACTGGTGACTTGGTTCATTCATTATGTGTCTAGCCAAAGCATTTGTAATATTCTGTTTATTTATGGTATATTGATGTTTGTAAATTCTTTGTTTAAAGTGTCTCTATGTTTTCCCCAGATAGAAGCAGACACATGCCTGGCACTGTGCAAGGTAGACTGTCCCTTTTGTGTTGCAGTCAAATCTCCCCTGCACCTCATATTGTTCACCCAGAACAGTGAATGTTGATGTTAACTGTATAAATGTACAATAGGGACATCTACCACATTTCTTCATACCTTTGTTGGGTATATACGGTTTTGCATTCCTTTCCAGGATAGATTTAATGTTGGGCCCCCTTCTATATGTAACTTTAGGTTTATCCATTAATTTGGTCCTAAAGGTAGCATATTCGTTTATAAGGGCCCAGTTTTTAATTAAGATGTTCTTGAGGGCACCTGCATCCCCAGAAAAAGTTGTTATAAAACTAACACTAAATTCATTTTCTATCCTAGGATTCATATCTATTATGGTACTCACCCCCCCATTACATTCCAGTATATTCCTATTCAAAATGGGTATAAAATGGCCTGTCATTCTCTTCCTTTCCACTTCAACCATGATGTCATCCAAAAAACTAGGTGGGTAACCCCACTTAAGGAAAAAGTTTCTCAAGTTTTGACATTTGTTGTTAAAATCTTGGTTAAGGGAATTCATCCTGGCAGCTCTCCTGAGCTGCCCTTTTACCACAGCTCACTTTTGATGTACAGGATGGTTACTGGTGAAGTAAAGAAAATCATTAGAATATGTGGATTTTCTGTATATGCGGGCTACATATCTATTATGTACATTATCCTTGTTTAATTTCACATCTAGATAGGCCATTTCATGTTCACTGAAATTGAATGTAAATTGTAGAAAGGATGTCATGTTTGACATCTCATCTAACAATTGGTTAACTGTTTCTAGATTACCTTTTATTAATAGAAACATGTCATCCATAAACTGTGTATACCATCTCACATTGTACCTGAATGTATCATTGGGAAACAAAAATTTATTTTCCCAGAAGGCCATGATGCTATTTGCAAAGCTGCCCCACAGGGTGAACCCATAGCAACCCTGCTTTTCTGAAAATAGTAGTTCTTAGTGAATAGAAAAAAAATATTTTCCAAAATTAGTTCTAATAGGTACTCTATTAGGTTTATTTCGTCCCCATCAACACCTTTCTCCATCAAGAATTCTCTCACCCAACTAATATCCAGAGCTTGTGTTATTGCAGTATATAGGTCCTTGACATTGTCAGGAAATCAAATTCTGAATTATACTCAATTTCATTCAATGCCTGTAAAAAAACAAGAATCCTTGCAAATTTGAGATCCGGTGGCAAGATATTTCTTTAGCATCCCATCCACCAGTTTAGCACAGGCATATGTAATGCTGTTTCTACCATCCACTATGGGTCTCAGTGGGGGGAGGTCGCCTAGATTTTTATGGATTTTCGGGATTCCAAATATTACAGGTGTCAAAGGGGCAGCCATTGTCAAATAGTTACTAATGTCAAGACTAATCTTGCCTTCCAGAAACACATCATTAATGGTGTTCCTAATTTTCAAGAAGGCTCTATTTACTTCATTTACAGAATCTTTTTCATAGGCTTCGCTGTCTAACATAGTTAGCATCCTCAAGGTGTAATCACTTTCCTACATGAAAATTAGACCCCCACCCTTATTGGGTCGCATCACATGTATATTAAACAGCTTCAATTCGGCAAGATCTTGTATTTGGGAGAGATGCAGGTTGAATTTGTGTTGTTTATAACTTGTTCTAATCAAAACATCCCTAAAGTCCATTTCCCATAGTTTCTCAAATATCCCTAAAGTAGCATGCAATGGGGGGGGGGGGGTTAAACAAGCTAGGAATTCTATGTTTGCTTCTATTCAAAAAATTATTACCCAACAAATGGTGTAAATTTAATTTACGTAAATGTACTTTCAAGTCAATAAGAGTCCTGGAAATATCCACTCTTTTCGTGGGTACAAAGGAATGGCCATGGGCTAGCACCTCTATTAATTCTGATTTCACATGTTTTGTGGTAAAGTTATAGATTTTAAAGTCACCCTCTTTGTTGGTATAAATGGTGACCCCCTCTACTACCATCTGTACTATTGGTCCTGTTTACTGGCAAAATTATCTCCTCCTCCGAGTTTGTTTTCTCTATCGATGAAGCTTCCTCAATTGATGGGTATGTTGCCAACCTTGGCCATTGGGAAAACCCTGACCCTGAAATGGTTGATTTGAGTTAGATTGTACTTCTCGACCCCTCAATCTGCCATTCCAATTAGTTGACCCTTCATCCCCCACTTCAGTTGTATTACCCTGTTCTCATACATTTTCATGGTTCTCGTCCATAGGGCTATTGTCCCCAGTAGCCCCTATAGGCTCGATGTTACGCCAGGTTTGTGAGGGGGGAGGGGGTGAATAAGCTGTTCCATTAGAGTATTCTTTTCAATCCCTTTCAAGCTTTTTTAACTTAGATTCCCTCAATTTCTGAATAACAGTGTCTATACTGCAGAATATATGACTAAACTCATATTTGTAGCAGCCAAAATGGATATCTGACTTAATGTTCATCTCCACTATATTAAGTTCCTTTTTCATTTAATCCATTTGTAAACAATAATGCTTTATAAGAATTTCCAAGAACTCTAGGCCCTGCTTATCAAACAGACCCAGTAACTCACGATGAAAGACAGAATCTTTCAACAGTCCAGTAGGGTAACGCCACTGTCTTAAGCCCTTGGGGATGTGCCGCCTTCCTGAAAATAAGCAACTTCCAACTGAAGTTTCCTATATTTCAGAAGGTTATAATGAAAGTCTTTCAGTTTATTCACAATATTGTTCTCACTGTTTTCTAAAGTTTCACTCAGCTGGTTGTTGCAGCTGTTAAAAAACGCTGGAGCATTGAGCCATTCTTGTAAATTAGGTATAATATTCACGGCTCCTGCATCAGCGTTATTCAGTTAATTTGCCATGTTGTTAGCATTATTGTTATTACCGCTACTTCTACGGCTGTTGCTTTCACCATTTCCAGGCAAAGCAACTGAAGTAGAGGCCGTAGTTACATTTGAATATGACAAATTGGGTAAATTTGAAAATGAGGACCTACCAGAGCCCAAAAAGGAAGGTCCAGGTGGTGGGTTTACATTGCTGCCAGCATCAGTGTTAATTCTTTGGGCCAGATCATTCACCCGGTTGAAAAGTTGTTCAACCAGCACTGTTAACCTTCCAATAGCACTGGTTTCCGATTCAGTACCTCCAGCTGCCATTCTCTTCCTGTTCCATGTTGAACACACCAAAACAGACTCAAAAGAAAGAAACACAAACAAATAATCCAAAACAGGAATCCAGGCACCTCGAAGATGGAAATAATCCAATAATCCAAGTTACAGTTTAGAAACCTTTTAATATGAGCACTTTCGTTCACATAAATAAAATGAACTTCAGACAAACATAAGGCATTCAAAAGAACATTTAAATACATTTCCTGATTCATGACATCACAAACCCACCCTAAAACTTCATATGATTATCAAGTCATATGATCAAAAAATTCACGATTCATGCGCAAACATATTATTATTATTATTTGATGCAATAAATGTGTGTGTGTATATATATATATATATATATATATATATATATATATATATATATATATATATATATATATATGTAAATATGTTAATATATTAACAGGAATAAACACCATATAAATGTTGGTGTTCTTATTCCATATTTATCTTAAAAGTGACTTTAATTTTAAAATACATTTCAAGGAGCAATAATCATTTAGTCCAGGATATGAGTGTGCATTGAGCCTTAATTGCCACAAAAGATTATGCTCCTCTAACCTCAAAGTTCACGGACCCCCCCCCCTATAGTTGGGTACTACTTGCTCAATTGCTAAATATTTAAACTGGTGAATTAGTTCATTCATTATGTGTCTAGGCAAAGCGTTCGTAATAGTCTGTTTGTTTATGCTATATTTATGTTCGTAAATTCTTTGTTTAAAGTGTCTCTCTGTTTTCCCCACATAGAAGCAGACACATGCCTGGCACTGTGCAAGGTATACTACCCCTTTTGTGTTGCAGTCAAATTTCCCCTGCACCTCATATTGTTCACCCAGAATAGTGAATGGTGATGTTAACTGTATATATTTACAATAGGGGCATCTACCGCATTTCTTCATACCTTTGTTGGGTATATAAGGTTTTACAATCCTTTCCAGGACAGATTTAATGTTGGGCCCTCTTCTATATGTAACTTTAGGTTTATCCATTAATTTGGTCCTAAGGGTAGCATCTTCGTTTATAAGGGCCCAGTTTTTAATTAAGATGTTCCTGAGGGCACCTTATATACCCAACAAAGATATGAAGAAATGTGGTAGATGCCCCTATTGTACATTTATACAGTTAACATCAACATTCGCTGTTCTGGGTGAACAATATGAGGTGCAGGGGAGATTTGACTGCAACACTAAAAGGGTAGTCTACTTTGCACAGTGCCAGGCATGTGTCTGCTTCTATGCAGCGAAAAGAGAGAGACACTTTAAACAAAGAATTTATGAACATCAGTATAGCATAAATAAACAGAATTTTACGAATGCTTTGGCTAGACACATAATGAATGAACCAAGTCACCAGTTTAAATATTTAGTAATTGAGCAAGTAGCACCCAACTATGGGGTGTGGGGTCCGTGGATTTTGAGGTTAGAGGAGATGAGCTTTTGTGGCAATTAAGGCTTAATGCACACTCATATCCTGGACTAAATGATTATTGCTCCTTGAAATGTATTTTAAAATTAAAGTCACTTTTAAGATAAATATGGAATAAGAACACAAAATTTATGGTTTGTATTCCTGTTTATATGTTAATATACTAACATATTTACATATGTGTATATATATATATATATATATATATATATATATATATATATATATATATATAATATATAAATTTTTACATCAAATAACCATAATAATATGTTTGTGAATGAATCATGTGAATTTTTTGATCATATGACTTGATAATCACATGACTTTTTAGGGTGGGTTTGTGTTTTCATGGATCTGGAAATGTATTTAAATGTTCTTTTGAATGCCTTTTATTTGTCTGAAGAAGTTCATTTTATTTATGTGAACGAAAGCGCTCACATTAAAAAGTTTTTAAACTATAACTTGGATTATTGGATTATTTCCAGCTTTGAGGTGCCTGAAGTCCTGTTTTGGATTATTTGCTTGTGTATCTTTTCTGAATTAAGCAGGACTTCAGTTTACATTTGTGCTATTTATGATATGGAGAGTTGTATGAAAGGTTGGACACTAAAGAGGGAGAAAAGGACCTGTACCGATTGGCTAGACAGAGGGACCAAGCTAGTAAAGATGTGCAGCAGGTAAAGGTGATAAAGAATAATGAGGGAAACATACAAGCGAGGAGAGTGTGTTGAGCAGATGGAAAGAGTACTTTGAGGGGCTGATGAATGAAGAGAATGAGAGGTAGAGAAGGTTTGATGATGTGGGGATAGTGAATCAGGAAGTGCAACGGATTAGCAAGAGGGAAGTAAGGATAGCTATTAAGAGGATGAAGAATGGAAAGGCTGTTGGCCCAGATGAAATACCAGTGGAAGCATGGAGGTGCTTAGGAGAAATGGCAGTGGAGCTTTTAACCAGATTGTTTAATGAAATCTTGGAAAATCAGAGTATGCCTGAGAAGTGGAGAAAAAGTGTTTTGGTACCTATCCTTAAGAGTAAGGGTGATGTGCAGAGCTGTAGTAACTACAGAGGGATAAAATTGATCAGTCACAGCTTGAAGTTATGGGAAAGAGTAGTGGAAGCTAGGTTAAGAAGGGAGGTAATGATTAGTGATTAGCAGTATGGTTTCATGCCGGGAAAGAGCACTACAGATGGGATGTTTGCTCTGAGAGCATTGATGGAGAAATATAGGGTTTACTATTGAAATTTCGAACGGCACTACATCGACTGTACTATAGTCGAACACGGAAGTTCGAAAATAGTAATTTCGACGACAAAAAAACAATCTAGGACTGTGTTTTAACATGGGTCGAGGTAGGGGAGATATTTGTAGTTCTGAATAATTGTGAACACCTACCTCGACCCATGTTAAAACCATTCCTAGATTGTTTTTTTGTTGTCGACATTACTATTTTCGAACTTCCGTGTTGACTATAGTACAGTCGATATAGTGCCGTTCGACATTTCAATAGTAAACCAAAATATAGAGAAGGCCAGAAGGAGTTGCATTGTGTCTTTGTGGACTTAGAGAAAGCATATGACAGGGTGCCTAGAGAGGAGTTGTGGTATTGTATGAGAAAGTCGGGAGTGTCAGAGAAGTATGTAAGAGTGGTACAGGATATGTACGAGGGAAGTGTGACAGTGATGAGGTCTGCAGTGGGAGTGACAGATGCATTTAAGGTGGAGGTGGGATTACATCAAGGATCAGCTCTGAGCCCTTTCTTATTTGCAGTGGTGATGGACAGGTTGACAGACGAGATCAGACAGGAGGCTCCGTGGACTATGACGTTTGCAGATGACATTGTGATCTGTAGTGAGAGTAGGGACCAGGCTGAGGAGACCTTGGAGAGGTGGAGATATGCTGTAGAGAGGAGAGGAATAAAGGTCAGCAGTACTAAGACAGAATATATGTGTGTGAAAGAGAGGGAGGATAGAGGAATGGTGAGGATGTAAGGAGTAGAGTTGGTGAAGGTGGATGAGTTTAAGTACTTGGGATCAACACTTCAGAGTAATGGTGAGTGTGGAAGAGAGGTGAAGAAGAGAGTACAGGCAGGATGGAATGGGTGGAGAAGAGTGGCTGGAGTAATTTGTGACAGACGGGTACCAGTAAGGTGAAAGGGAAGGTCTACAAGAGGGTAGTGAGAACAGCTATGTTATATGGGTTGGAGATGGTGGCACTGGCAAAAAGGCAGGAGTCAGAGCTGGATGTGGCAGAGTTAAAGATGTTAAGATTTGCACTGGGTATGATGAGGATGGACAGGATCAGGAATCAATATATTAGAGGGTCAGCTCAGGTTGGACAGTTTGGAGACAAAGCCAGACAGGCGAGATTGCATTGGTTTGAACATGTACTGAGGAGGGATGCTGGGTAGATTGGGAAAAAGATGCTAAGGATGGAACTGCCAGATAAGAGGAAGGCCTAAGATAAGGTTTATGGATGTGGTGAGAGAAGACATGCAAGACGTTGGTATGACAGAGCAAGATGTAGAGGACAGGAAGAAATGGAAACAGATTATCCACTGTGGTGACCCCTAATAGGAATAGCCGAAAGAGAGAAGAAGATGTAAGGACAAACTTGTTAACTATTTAGTAAAAACTAATTTTGGAGACCCTTTCCAACCACAACACAGGCCAGTGGGCCCATATGCAGCATTTATGTATAAAAGATGTAAAAATAAGTGCAATAACATTCAGCTTTACTTTGATAAAGTATATTACATGAAGGGGAAAAATACAGGAATGAGCAAAATAATAAATGAATACAAGTTCCTCACATCTCCTCATACTAGTTCAACAAGAAAGATCAAGAAAACCATCACATTTTATTTATAACAAATTAAACTATTCTGGTATATGTGACAGGCAGTTTAGCTCAGGGAATTAAGACTATTTTCTGCTAACGAGTTGGATCTTCTAGTCCTAGGTTTTATTTTTTTCAGTCACACCATTTGCATATTGCGTGACTTGCCTCACTTAATCAGACAGTGCTCCCAAATTTTCCTGAAAAGAGGCACTTGTGTCTGGTTTGCCTACTTACTTAACAAAATAAACAATATAAGCAAGTGTTTCTATGGGGCAGAACTATCACATTTAGTAACAGATAAACTGATGAGTCATAGGTATGGGGCTCCCTTTAATAGATTAAGACATCTAAAAGGCATGCAAGTAGCATTTAAAGCAGCTGATCTATACAACCAAAATAGCAAGCAGTGTGATCAAATGGTTCCTCTACATGTGATACTTATGTTACTTCTGTAGAAAATTAAAAATTCCACAGTGAGTAATTCAGTACATAAAGGGCATTTACTGCACCACTGCTTTTGTTGTTTGTTTGCTGAGGTATAGCTGTAATAAGATCTCTTTATGCAGTATTATTAAGCAGACCAAGGGTCACTGTGCATTCATGAGAATAACAGATCAATAGTGAATTGTACACTTGATACACCGCAGCTAATGCTCCTCACTTTAGCACATGACTGGGATCCGGTTTACCTGCTATTCATGCTATTGAATAGATCAGCCCCCACAAAGGGGTGCTGAAAAGCTTATGGTCCTGCTGCAGAAAAACACAGAACAGGTGTATCTTTTTACCTTTAGGTCCTAAAACCATGGTGAGTCATTTATACAAGTGACTACATACTGTTTTTATGTGGATCACATTTCTTTGGTTTTAAGTGATTTTATGACAAGTACACATCAAATGTAAATGTTTCATAATGTTTCGATTATTTAATGAAATTAAAAGAAAGTGCTGTTTGTTTAAATACCATTACTCTATTATACACACACATGTGTGTATATATATATATATATATATATATATATATATATATATATATAATTTATATATATATATATATATATATGTGTGTGTGTGTGTGTGTGTGCGCGCGCGTATGTGTGTATAAATTTCTTAAATGTGCCAAATGTACCCTGTACTTTTTAATCATTAATAGTTATGTTCTGAAACTGTCATCTCTACATTTTTTCTTTGCATATTATGTGTTTTGTATTCCAGACTTTATTTTTGCAGCAAGCATTATTAATAAGTATTCACCAAAACTGTATATTTGACAGCACAATGTTAACCAACAAAGTTATACAAACTATACTGTGAGTACATCACCTGGATCATAAAAGTAGTTAGCAATGCAAATCATGCAAAGAATTCTTTCTGGAAATGCAAGGGCACAAGTGAGATGTAGAAGTACACATATTAATATGGGGCAATTATGACACAAGCAGATGCTTTACACAATTGTACCTCTTAGTGCTATAGTATGTAAAATGTATGTTACAATGCCAAATCTCTGATGTTTACACATCCCACACATGTAACTGACCATCCAGGTATAATCAAAACTCCCATGTATGTTTCTTGATTCATTGTCATCTGTTTCCTCAGATGATACCTCACAGTAGGGTCGTTTTGACCCAGGAACAGTACTATGTATTTTTCTGCTTTGTACCTCAGCTGCTCCTTTCTGTCCACATGATCATTCTTTCTAGATGCTTCCTTAGAATCTTCCTTGGTCTCCAATGCAATCCCTAACTTTGTGATATTGGATAAAAGGTTGGTTCTGTTCTCCATTTCACAGGATATGCTTCAAAGTGACACACCAAATTCTTCTTCACCCAGGACAGAACCCTGTAATACTCCATTAGTCACCTTCTTTGTTTCTGACACTGCCCCTCTCATAACAGTCCTCTTTTTCCTACCCGTCAGTCATGTAGTAAACCCATTCCTTAGTCTTGAGCCCCATACCAACCCCTCCCATCTTCTGAGCAGCCATCTGTGAAGGATCAAGTTGAAGGCCTTGCAAAAGTGCTGGTAGTCCATGTTGCAGTTTCAGTGACTCATCAGGTAACACATTTGCCTTTGATGTTAGAAGACCATAAGGCTTTGGGTTCTATACCCACCCCATGTGACTGAACTCATTTCCCAGTACTAACACTGCAGTGCAGCATTAGTGGGTGTTGTATTCCTGAGTGTTACCTTCCTTCATATTAGATATTAAACCAAGGCCCCCATCAGCCTTAGTTAGTGGATACTAAATTAAACATAAGATCACAAAGTACTTATCAGAAAGGCTAAGGAGAATTTTCCAGTTCCACTGCCTATCCTGGCCAAATTTCCCTTGCCTAGTATAAATACCACCTCAGGTCTCCCCAGAAAAGATTTTCTAGCTTAGTGTGACAAACCCAATAAACAAAGAATGAATGAGTGAGTGAATGATTGCATGAATAAATATTTCATTCACTTCCTCCATTTTTCCAGCCTTCCATGATCTCCCTTTCATCTTTCCTCTGCCTGGCCAAGTCTGTCCCTCCACCCCTTCCTTCTTTCTGCTATATACACAAGAAAAGTCTTTGTTCTAACTACTCAACCCCCTTTTGCCAACTTCCATTCAACTTGTGCCTCTTCTGCTTCCATATTTTTTGTTGCTCTCCACTTGCCTCCTTCTGCTGTGTCTCCTCTTCCTCCCCACCCTCAGTTCCACCTCTTGTATGTCCCACTATTTGCCCTGGTCACTAGCTTCACATTCCTTTGCAGTCACACCGGACTTCTTTTTTTGCCTTTTGGGCTCCTCTTTAAACTCTTATCCTGAGTGTAGTATCCGTGACACATTCCTGCAGCTTGTTTGATCCCTCATAATGTCCTTATTCCCATAAATCATCTTTGATCTTTTTCAGAATTTATTATAAGCCACTCACCCAAAAGCCCAGACAATCATATTTGACTATGTTGATACTCTTCCCCCCACTCTGAATCACAGAGTCCCAAGATCACTGCTGGGTAATGGCACTTCTCCTGTACATCCTTCACCTCTTCCTCCTTTGTCAGGACCACAACCTGAATTCTGTTTTACTGAACCCCTCATGGTAAACTCCCACTCCCTCAGGACTCTGCAGCTCAGAGTGTCCAGACTACACCTGAAAGAATCAGATACTCCACAGCTGTAACCCTTTACCTGCTAACAATCTCCTTTGTTTTCCCTAGTCTGCCATCCTCCTTCCTTCAAGTATCTGGAAGATAATCCTCTGACATCTCATGGGGGAGAATACTCTGACATCTCATGGGGGAGAATACTCTGACATCTCATGGGATGCTTTGTTTTATGTAGAGCTCATCTCCGACCCCATCCCTTTTATGTAATTCTTGAACAATGTATACACAGAAACGTCTATATTCTACCCCCAGTAGTATCACCCTTTGCCATTCCTCCTACATCACTGCATGCATTTCACCATTTTATTACCTAGACTCTTTGTAGTACACAATAATACTTCATAGTCAGTCTCTTAGTCACCCCTATTTATTTGTTCTGGTATGTCCTGTGTCCACTTTTCCTACTTTCTCCTACCTAAGAGCCATTCCCAACACACACTGTACCTTCATCATATCCTGCCCCTTCCATGTTAGCCTAAAGGTGTAACCAATGAGATGTAGCCATAGCCAACCTTAGGCATAGGCCAACTAGACGGCCACCTAGGGCACTGCTCTAGTAGGGGCATTTTTCCAATATTTATCTGGCGTAGGTAGACCAGGATAGGGGCACCAGGTGGTGTTGTGGGGGGGGGGTGCTGTGGAGCCCTTTTGCCCTTTTGCCTAGGGCACCAGTTGACCTAAGGCCGCTCCTGGATGTGCTTTCCACCCAGGACTGAGCACCCTGCTGGGTTAAGATGAAGTCTACATCTGACAAAGCAGCTGCTCTCCGTGACAGGTTTCCTCCCACCGCCTTCCAGTCTCAGACATTTTCCTTTGTTTACTTTATAACCAGTTAGAAGTGTAGGTTCTGGCGAAGCTAATGCCAGTTCTCAGTAAATATACAAGCTGAAACTGACCAAGCTAGAAGAAAAGAAAGAGCACTGGTTTAAAGGAACCACACACTATTCCTTCATTAGACTGCATTAGATATCATTATAGAAACCTCTCATCTTCTCTCTGTGTTCCCTTTTTAAATTTGATCACATACAGAATACATCTCCTCCTTAATTACAAAATAGTACCGACTCTTGACACTGCATTTCTGAGGCATAACACATTTGTCTACAGTAAATTTGATAAATAATAAATAATGTAATCAAAATTCAAACACATTCTACAAACTCATTCTACTAGCATTTCCCTGACAACTCTTTCTGTAGAAATAGTGCCTCTGCTGTAAATCCTTATAGTCAGGAACCTACCATTTGCTTCAATGACACCCGTGCCTCATTTTTTGATCCATGAAAGACACAGTCCTTTTTAGCCTTCTGTTTCTTTACAAAGCTAGTTGTTTAGAAAACACCCATACTAGGGTCCTACATTTACACCAACAGGTACATGTGATTCACTGGAGAGATAGGTTCCAAATTCAACTTATTCCCAGTCTATGTAATAAATGACCACAATGGATTAAGCAAAGTAAATACGATTCACTGGAGGCAGAAGTTCCAAATTCAACTTATTCCCACCCTAAGGAATAAGGTACCCCAACAGGTCAAGCAAAGTACTACTTTGTTCTATTTAAGGCTCGTTTTGATGATTGAATGGGTAAACATAAATTTAAAACTGGGTTATTATATACCATCTTTGATTTGAGAGGTGAGTACTATCAAGTGTTTATAAATTGTAGCAAGAATGTTAAAGGGTGTTGACTTAAAGGTGCAGATAGCTAGTCCTCTTATGGTGCCTGTGATCGCTTGTCTAGTATTGTCCCTCTGTTCCTGAATGCTAGCTACCTACTAGATACTCTCACACTCACTCTGTATCAAACAAAGTATGTGTGTCCTTCACCACACATAGCTTACACACTGATTAATTTCTGAAGTAAAACAAATCAGTTATGCCTGACAGTCTGCCCTTTGATCATACAAATGTTTCCTTCAAATTATAAAGATCTGTGCTAAAAGCAAGCAGTAATTGTCATCCTACTCACACAACTCCATAAGTTTTAAGTGCTGCAGCCCATTATCATATGCAATAAAAACTAAAAAAAGAATGACTATGGATACAATGTAACAGAAAATAATTCTTCCCCAAATCATAAATCTGAATCAAAGTGATTTTATTAATGGAAGGTAAAACCAAGATAACATTAAAAGAACATTTCCACTACTGCTCCAGGTTCCATATCCACGTTTACCTTTTGTAGTACTCGGTTAGACACAGAAACATCTCGTCAAGTAGATATGTCTACCTGCTCAAAGGCTTACATACTTTTAATTTCAAAAAGTAAACAAAAGCTGTGTCGGTACAAAGAAATTTATTATAATACAAGCCAATAGTAAGCACTTTCATCTCTTATGCAAGAGACTTCTTCAGACTATGGCTTTACCATAAAAAACATATGCTTTAAATACTACATTAATTAACATTTTAAAACACCATTTAACATTTAAAAGCACAGTGACATGAAAATGCACAGTAACCATGCATACATTAATGCTTCAACCCCTTTCTTTTTAAATACATTACAAACTCTTCCCTGTTATTTAAACCTGGAGGGAAACAAGCATTTAGTTTAACTTGCCAACAATATTCTAATCAACCTAGTTCTTCTTCAACATTTACTGACTTAATATTTTGATGCACAGTGTCCAAAACTATAGAATTAAAATTAATTTTACATTTCTTATCAACATAATGTTTGTTCATAGCATTTTTTGTATCTCCATTACTAATAGTATAATTATGTTCATAAATTCTTTTGTATAGTTCTCTCTTTGTTCTTCCCACATAAAATTATCTACATTCTGAACACATCAATAAATAAATAACATTTTTTGATTTACAAGTAAGCCTCCCTGGGACTTTGACTACTGTTTTCCCCACTAATAATTCACTACTATCAGTAAATAAATATTGGCAATAGTTACAATTATAACATTTAACCATCCCTTTTCTTACCTCAGCTTCTTTAACTTTATTTAGTTTACTTTGAAAAAAGATCTTTAAAGTTTCTAGCCCTTTTCTGTACAAACTTGGGTTCATTCCCTATTTTCTGCATAATTTCTCTATTTCCTTTTAAAATTCCCCAGTTTCTCCTCACTATATTCTTTATAGTATTCGAATCTGTACTATTTTGTATTGCTAATGGTATACTATAATTTTATGTGTTTTATCACCAACATTCATATTGACATTATTTCCAATATTATTCCTCTTAATTAATTCATCAGTGAACAACGTTTGTACTTCATCTTGAGGGTATCCTCTTATTTCCATCCTTTTACGAAAATTTAAAGTTTCAAACTCAAACAATTTATTATCTTTAGTTAAATTACTAATCCTTTTAAGTTGTCCCTTAACAATATTAACTTTAGTTCTTTTAGGATGCAAACTAGAATAATGCAAATACATATTATTTTGAAAATCTTTCTTATAAATCTTAGAAATTAATTTATTATCATATTTATATATTGTCAGATCTAAAAAAAATATTTTATCTGCATTATAACTATATGTAAATTTTATATAGGAACAAACATTATTAATGTAATTTAAAACGTTATTTAACTCATTAATAGTACCATCCCACACTACAAGGACATTGTCAATAAATCTTAACATCTTGACTATATGTTTACTATGTTCACTTTCTAAAATATTGGCTATTTCCCAACCATGCATAAACACATTAGCATAATTAGGGGCTAGAGCAGTACCCATCGCAACACCATTTGTTTGGACATGTATTTGATCATAAAACTCTAAATAATTGTGGCTCAAAACCAAATCAATCATCTCCATTAATAATCCTACTGTACTTGGGGAGAACACTTTAGATTCTAATAGTTCTACCCTTATTGTCTCCATTCCTTCTTTATTCGGAATCATGGTATTCAAAGAATTGATATCTAATGTAACCAGTGTATGCAAATCAGACACCTGAATCTCGTCCAGATTTTTTATACAGTCATAACTATCTTTTATATAAGTTTTACCCCTTGGTACTACCCTCTGTAGATGCTTGTCAACAAACACTGACATCCCTTCAGTTTTGCTATTTCTACTCACCACTATGGGTCTTAATGGTGGGGAATCTAGGTTTTTATGGATCTTTGGAATACCAAAGATCCTACTTATTTTTGGGTTGTTATTAGATAGATTTCTTTTAGTTTTCTCATCAATTCTTCCTGTGTAGAACCATTCTTCCACACAGGAATCAATTAATGAAAATCCCTTTCTTACTTCTGATATATTTTCAGGTCTATAAAAAAATTGTGTCAGACAACATTTCTTTCATTTTATTTTCCTATTCATTTCTATCCATCAATACCATAGAACCACCCTTGTCAGCTTTAAAAATTAAAACATCTTCATTTTTGACTAAAGCATCTAAACATTCCTTTTCTTTTTTTGTTAGATTATAATATCTAAAATTCGTATCATTATCTAACATTTCAAGCATCTGAAATTCACATACATTAAGGAACATTTCTAATTCGTTGATTAACGGTGGATTATAGCAACTCGGTTTATACATTTCACAATTACGTTGCATTTTGTGCACCAAGTAAAATTCTCAAATTTAATTTCCTCACATAGTCCCTAATTTCATTGATCATCACCAACTTATTCGCTCTTTGCGCTGGAGCGAAATTCCACCCTTTACTTAACGCACAACAATCTCCATAAGATAGTTTTTTACTGGATAGATTAATAATTTTGAAATTTACAGTACCTAAGTCTTCCAGTATTGTTGTTTCCTGTACCATTTTTTTTCCCTGGACCCTTTCTGCCATACCAGTTTTTTTTGTGGCCGTTGCTGCTGTTTATTCGAATAATTAAATTTATCATTACTTCCATCTGCCATCACTTGTGCCCACAATCTCACTTTGCTTTCAAACAATTCTCAAAGAATAAATTGTCCCACTGAAGATGTTTCAATGTAGAGAAATCTTTTTCTAAAAGATGAAAACATTCCTGAATATTAAAAGAAGAGTTTGTTGTTCCTTCACACAAAACACTTCCTTCCACATTGAAAGGATTAACAGGAGGTGCTAAACAACCATTTAAAATCTCTTCTTCACAGTTACTACTGAAACCAGCTCTGCGATAGTTTCTCATGAGATGGTCTACTGTCCCTTCTTCATTTACAATAAACGAACCACTTGGGGTATCATTTAACACACAGCCTGCTGATACAGCTGCAAAGCTCGTTCCTGGAGCAGTACTAATCTCCATAACTGACATGCTGCAACAATGTCAAACACTCCAACAAAAGCAGCAAGCAAATAACTCCAAAAATCCAAAAAGTAAACAAAAGCTGTGTCAGTACGAAGAAATTTATTATAATCCAAGCCAATAATAAGTGTTTTCATCTCTCATGCAAGAGACTTCTTCAGACTATGGCTTTACCATAAAAAACATATGCTTTAAACTGTCTTCCGGCTTTTCCCAGTTAGGGGTTGCCACAGCGGAACTCCGGTCCACTAATGATTAGCAGTAGATTTTTACGTGCTGGCTTGCCGGGCCTAATGCACAACCTTCAACGAAGGAATGCCCATTCATGCATGTCAACACACAGAAGACTCTCTGAGAATCGAATGTGCAACGTCTAACTGTGAGGTGACAACGCTACGGCAGCACCACCACCGCAGTAAAAAAAAAAAAAAAAAAAAAAAAAACATGCTTTAAATACTACATTAATTAACATTTTAAAACACCATTTACCATTTAAAAGCACAGTGACATAAAAATGCACAGTAACCATGCATACATTAATGCTTCAACCCCTTTTTCTTTAAATACATTACAAACTCTTCCCTGTTATTTATACCCGGAGGGAAACACGCATTTTACTGATATTAGTGAATTATTAGTGGGGAAAACAGCAGTCCAAGTCCCAGGGAGGTTTACTTGTAAATCAAAAAATGTTATTTATTTATTGATGTGTTCAGAATGTAGATCATTTTATGTGAGAAGAACAAAGAGAGAACTATACAAAAGAATTTATGAACATAATTATGCTATTAGTAATGGAGATACAATAAATGCTATGAGCAAACATTATGTCGATAAGAAATGTAAAATTAATTTTAAATGTATAGTTTTGGACACTGTGCATCAAAATATTAAGTCAGTAAATGTTGAAGAAGAACTAGGTTGGTTAGAATATTGTTGGCAAGTTAAACTAAATGCTTGTTTCCCTCCTGGTCTAAATAACAGGGAATAGTTTATAATGTATTTAAAAAGAAAGGGGTTGAAGCATTAATGTATGCATGGTTACTGTGCATTTTTATGTCACTGTGCTTTTAAATGTTAAATGGTGTTTTAAAATGTTAATTAATGTAGTATTTAATGCATATTTTTTATGGTAAAGCCATAGTCTGAAGAAGTCTCTTGCATAAGAGATGAAAGCGCTTACTATTGGCTTGGATTATAATAAATTTCTTCGTACTAACACAGCTTTTGTTTACTTTTTGGATTTTTGGAGTTATTTGCTTGCTGCTTTTGTTGGAATACTTTTAATTTCATTTAGTTCTCTCTGTCTTGGCTTTATACACCTAGCTATACTACCTTGTCAAAATAGAGCCATATATCCTTGCAAAGATTGGTGTCTACAGCGGCAAAGTGTAATCTTCCTTTGCCTTTATTTTTAAGAAAACTTGCAGCCCTTAACTGAATTACTCAGACGTAGGTTTCTTAATCACCTTAGATTTTCCCAAATTAGTTTCCATGCAGAGTCCATTCTACAAAAAGATTTTTGCTTTTCATTTTTTTTTTCTTATTTTGCCCCTTCATTGTTTCATAATAATCTACATTTATGAATGTATTTTTTCTGTGTGGCAAATATAGATCTAAGTCTGAAAATTCCAGGTGAAATAAAACTAGTTAAAATTAACTTTTTTGAAATTCCTTTAATGAGAAAACCACAGTGTAGGATTATTTCTCACATTTATAGAAAACCTACTTCTACTATTATCTATGCTCAAGGCAAAAAATATCTGATATCTAAGTCATGTATTATCAGTCTTTACACATGGAGATTTTTTTCATTTAAGGAAGTTATATAGTTCAAGAGAAGACTTTTTAGCAAGCCACAAAGATCATGCAAAGGTGTATCGTTATAGGCTGTAATATTCAGGAAGTAAGTCAAGGTTTTATAAAGTTAGTAGTTTGGGTAGGAACATGTTAATTGAGATCAAAATTGGGGTTTGGGAAAAAAAAGATTAGTAACAGCAATAAAGCTCAGGGGAACAGAGTTATAAATTAAGCTGATATGACCATTGCTATTAAACAATCCCCCAGATTCTCAAAAGCTTGCATGGCGTGCAAGATTGGTGCAGGAGCCCAAGCAGGCAGTATGTCCGCTGTGTGATCCAGGAACAGCCTGCAGGGGCATGCATGAGCGCTTCTGCACTAAACGAAGCCCTTGAATGCAAATCACCCCATTTGCAGGAGAAATCCATGCAAATGAGGTGAATTTGCGATTCAGGAAGCTTGCGACCATCTGTGCAGGACTAGTGCAATCAGCAGAAATGTACTCGGTTAGTAACCAAGTGCATGTCTGCAAAATCTAAAATGGAGCTATGAAAACCCCAAATAAAGGCTGCATATCATGTAGTAAGCATGCCAATAGCCACGTATAAGGCCATTTGCATTGCAAACAGTACAAAAATGTAAAAAATCAACTTTTAATTCCTATTAGCCGATCCCGGCTATTTAAGCGTAGGGCAACGGTACGCAAATGGGATTGGGGGGGGGGGATAACAAACAAACATAAATTAAGCATTCTAACTAAAATCAGTATTCTGCCATGCAAATCAATGGCAGGCAGAAGACAATATGGCCAGTGAGTAGTGGTTGCTAAGGGGGGAGGCTCAGTGTGAGACATGTAACTATGCATTAGCAGGCAATTCTATGCAAATGAAGGGAAGGATAGTGAATCCCAGTTTTCCCCAGGATGTGAGGCAGGTCCCAACAGTGTAAGAGTATGAATAGCTGGGTGCAAGCCTAGGAGGTAGGTGACATCATGGGGGGGGGTGTCAGGCATACTGTCAGTGGATTGGAGCTCTGTGGCTCTGGGTTGCTCCTAGCTAAGTTAGGGGATATGTCTAAACCTGCCTAGCACTCGTTATAAAGCCTAAGTGAGTGTGCGCTGCATGCACCAGGTCGTATAGGAAGAAAAAAGAGGTTAAACAAGGAAATAGCAGTAGTGTGCACATTTGAGCACTCTGTTTCTGCGAACATGGGCTTAAACAGGAAGGCAATGGGAAGGGAAAACAGCAGTAGGAAGGTAATCAAGGAGAACTAGCTTAGCTGGCAGGTGAATTGTATCAGAATCAGCCAATTACACAGGCAGTAGACCAGCCTAGCCCAGAACACTACTATAAACTAAGCAAATACCTTCCCTTCTGGTTTTTCCCACACTCTACACCACCGGTGTATACAAGTGGGGAAATTTTAACTAACAAACCTACAAAATGATAAGGGCTGCAGCAGGCAACATAGAACAACATGTGCAAGAGGCTGAGGTTGCTGAGGATGTGAATGCTGCTGAACAACCCACAGTGAGGAGACGGAGAAGAGTGTACAGACCCAGGGTAACCTACCAAGGCTACATGAGCTGGAGATAGTGGAGCACTATAGGGTGGACAGAGACCTCCTACAGCAATATGTCGAGCTGTGCCGGCCACACCTGTCACACCACACTGACCGAGGGAAACGCATTCCCAGTGGATACCAAGGTATGTGTAGGCCTAAGTATACTATCCACAGGTACCTCCCAAAGCACAACTGGGGATATCATAGGGATCTCACAGGCATTAGCATTCAGAGTATTTCACCAGTTCCTGGATGCCATGTCAGCACATGCCAGTGAACACGTATATTTCCTCAACACCCGTGAGGTGTTGACCAGCAATATGCATCTTTTCCACCAAATAGTAGAATACTCTGGGATAGTGAGTGCCATTGACTGCATGCACATACATATCAAAGCACCACCCGGTGAGCAGGGTAGGGTCTACATCAACTGCAGGGGCATCCCCTCCATCAATTGCCAGGTCGTATGTGATGCCCAGGGCATTATACTGAATGTGTGTGCAGCCTGCCCTGGAAGCTATGACGATTCCCACATATGGCATCTGACACAGCTGTACCAGAGATTTTCCAATGGGGACATCCCCTATGGCCACCTAGTGGGGGATGCTGGGTATACACTGGAGCCGTGGCTGATGACACCCATCAGAAATGCACACACACCTGAACAACAACACCATAATGAAGCACACACACATGCCAGACATATAATAGAGCATGTGTTTTGGATGCTCAGGTCATGGTTCCGGTGTCTGGACACATCCGGTTGAGCTTTGCAGTATTCATCACCTACGTGTACCCAAATTGTTATGGTATGTGTTATGCTACACAATATGATCCTGCAGAAACAACTACAGCAGGAACAGCATGTGGTAGGGCCACACAGCTCCCCACCAATGCCAAGGCCTGCACAGGCACAGAGTGACCTGGAGGAGGAACAACCTGAGCCTGCCCCAGTAAGCAGAAGGAGGCATGCCCAGTATGCCCTGGCCTTGGCAAAGAGGCAATGCATAGCACATGCACTGACACAGTAGGAACCCAGGGAATGACACCTCTCTCTGACTCACACATACAGTAAAAGGGATGCCAAACATGACACTACTTGTGCTCAACCATGTATAGGAAGTGTACTATGTGCATCCAACATAGACACCCCACCAGCAATATCCATAAGCCTGGCACACCCGCAAGGTAAGTCAGTCAACCTACCAATTGCCATATGGAGAAGAATGTGTCATTACCTGCAGCTATGGTATGGTTGTGAGCATACAAGGGAAATGAGAGGCTGGATGTTATAGCAGTAGGCAGTAAACACCAATAGTGGCACCATGGCATCTGTAACACATACTGGAGTCACCATAGTAGCCAGTACTACACAGGGTGACAAAACCCACTGCAGGAAATGTGCAGAGCGACATGTGTGTCCATATGACCCACACATGAAGTCAGGATGGTTCACATATCCAACAACAGTGTCAGGCAGCAGGACAGGTGTAGACAAACCCAAACAGAGCCTGTGCCATGGCCCCAGAATGATGGCTATGGTTAACCCCCCCCCCCCAGGCCTACACAGACAGACCACAACAGGGCAGCCAGTGGGATGTTAGTTCTGAAGGGTAGAAAGTCAGACAGTAATATGTAGGGCAACCAAAGCCACAATCTGTAGTACACTGGTATGCCTCTAGCCAGCATGATAGGTAAGACTACAGACTGAAATGGAGTACCCGACATACCAGTACAGTCCCAGCAAATGTGTACAAGTGTCAGGTGTGCCCCCCATTCTATGCAGACATATAGTAACAGTCCGGTGTGCCCCCCAATCCGTGTAGAAATAGTCAGGAGTGCCCTCACTCCCAACCTACATAGAAATATAGTAACAGTCAGGTGTTCCCCTCCCAATCCTATGTAGAGCTGTAGAAACAGTCAGGTGTGCCCTCCCCCCGCTATGCAGAAATGTAGCAGTCAATGCCAAATGATGGATGGATGCCCTGCAGAGACAGCATGCTAACTGTTGGTGTACAACACAAAGGTCAGCACTGCAGTACAAACTACCCGGACTTGACCCACACATGCAATACAGATGGCCATACTGGACATGCTCATACACTTAGAGAAATGAAGGCAATGTAAGGCAACAACAAACTGAAAGGTCATACTGGGCATGCTCACACACTTAAACACATGACAGCCGTATCTGCAAACACCAGTGGACCAGACATATCTGGCAGTTGCAGTTGTTAATGCAGACACCCGTCAGTATGCACCACTCATGCCTTGCACCCACAGTGGATAGGAATACAAACATATATGTAAGGACAACACACTATAATAAGTCAAAGGTAGATGGACATAGATATGTGGAAGAGGGTGACTGTGACAAGGAGCCATCCAAGCCTTTCCCACCCACACACAGCCAAAGGGCCCCAAACACATGAGGTGCAGATGTCACTCACTGCAGATACTAGCCACCAGTATCTCTCAGCATTACAGACCACGTGGTGTACATGCCAGCTGTGCAACATGACTGTACAAGGAAGTAGTCATCTAGCAACTGTATACACGTACCTGTGAATTATGACCCTGTGTGTGTCCGCATGTGGCATGTCAATCCCTACATGAATGGGTAATGGCCCATGCACACACATAGCCCTCCCATAGCCCTACTATGACAAACCCTCTGAGGTCATCCAATGTGAAATACTCCAATGGGAGAGCTGTAGGCTAGAAATCTCTGTGGCGCATCCCATAACTGTGTACTGCCATAGTGTGATAAGCTAGGTAGGTAGGACTTCAAATCCCACACATGGTAACTGTGTGTGTGTCAGTCTGTCTGTGTAGAGAGCAATGCCTTTTTAGGCTAGCCACACTCCCCACAATCCAAATGCTCAACCCTTGCAAGGCAGCTGATATCATCCACCTAGTAATACACCTCTTGGATGCTGTAGCCCAGTAATCTCTGTAGCGTGTCCTGTAAGTGCGTACTGCTGTAGTGTGATAAACTAGTTAGGTAGGAGTTCTATCCCCAGACATGGCAACTGTGTGTGTGTTTATGTGTCTGTCTGTCTGTGTAGAGGGCAATGTGTTTTAGGCTAGCCACACTCCCCACAATCCAAATGCTTAACCTTTGCAATGCAGCTGATGTCATCCACCTATTAATACACCTCTTGGAAGTTGTAGCCCAGTAATCTCCGTAGCACGTCCTGTAAGTGTGTACTGTTGTAGTGTGATAAACTAGTTAGGTATAAGTTCTATCCCCAGACATGGCAAGAGTGTGTGTGTCTGTGTAGAGAGCAATGCTTTTTAGGCTAGCCACACTCCCCACAATCCAAATGCTCAACCTTTGCAAGGCAGGTGATGTCATCCACCTTGTAATACACCTCTGGGAAGGTTGTAGCCCAGTAATCTCCATAGCGCATGCCATAACTGCATACTGCTGTAGTGTGATTCAGAACCCTGGTAGGGTTCTATACCCACCCATGGCAGTTCTGGATATTTTGTGTGTGTTCCACTGTCTGTGTAGGGAGCAATGCATTTTAGGCTAGTCACACTAAGTACACGTCAAATGCCCTACTCTGACATTCCTACTGATCTCAGCCAATGTGATATACACCTTTGGGGAAAGAGTACTGCAGTAATCACCATGGTGCATAACTGCGTAGTGCTGTAGTGTAATAAACTGGTTAGGTAGGGGTTCTACTCCTGGACATGACAGGTGTGTGTGTGTGTGTGTGTGTGTGTGTGTACATGTGTGTTTGTACCCCATAACCTGTGTGTAGGAGGGTATGCGTGTGTGACACCTAGGCTCAATGTGTAGCGGGATTTGCAATTTTCATATATGGTGGCCCTAGTACATATCACAATGTCCACTGTATGGGAAAGCAGCTGTGAAGCTAAGAAACAGTTGGGAGGGTGGCCTAATGGTTAAGGTGTTTGCCTTACAAACACAAGGTGCAGGGTTTGAGTCTCACAGGGGATAATTGGCTAGGCTTAAAATGGCTGGCAAGGGCAGTTAGCTTAGTACTAACCTATGAACCTCTGAACCTATGAAATAGCTACAAGGCTGGGTATATATATCCATACCCATACATGTGACAACAAGGCCAGGCAATCACAATTAGCAACCCCAGTATTACCCACAGCACACTCTCAACCCATGTCTGATACACACACACATGGCAAGGCAACAGCCAAGATGTGTGTAGTACACTGCATATTAGCGACTGATAGTAACAGTGGTGTGAATGCAGTGGCCTACATAGGCCTTGGTACCCTGTCCAGCAGTACAATAGGCACCTAATTGCAGACAGTGCGCCCTTAGTATGTTTCCCACCGGATGCCTGCAACAGCTGTGGTTCCATTAAATGTGATCCACAACAGACATACCATGCCTTACACACATGCCCTGTATGGACAGATGCCACTAACACCAGGGAATACCTGTAGCATGCTACCAATGTAGGTGCAGGGTCAACCAGCTGTCCATTACCTGGCCCCACCACATGAGGGGCGGGACTGTCACATCTGATGATTATATTCTGTGTACACAACATGGGCCAGACAAACCAGGTACACTTCCACATGCCACTGTACATGAATGTGGGATGTATGCACATCACAAACACCGTCCATGTCATGGTGTATAGAACACATACATGTCAAGCATTCCACAGCACTGGCCATGCACATTAGTAACCCAGAAGACTAGATGGTGTAAACTATACCCACCTTTGTGGTCCATTCCAGACACTACACCTCTTAGCCATAATACAGACCATTGTCATGTGGCCTGGTGCCAAGGTATACCCCTCACTTAGCCTTGTACAGCCATCTGGGACCCTCACCCACTACACACCCATGAAGCAATGCACACATGCACACCGGTACTAGCACCCGGTGTCTGTGTGTGTGATGTATGATGCTTCCGACCACAATCACATCCAGTACCACACCCAGTGACATACTGAAGCATGCTCTCTAATGTCAGACACCGTCACATAACTTTTGACCATAGAACCCCAGGATAACCCCTATGGGCCAATTCATACTTATGCATTACTGTATTGTGGCAAGGTAACTGGTTAGGAAGTGTATTTGTTACCCAGCCAAGTGTGGTAATGTGTATGGGTCCCTTACAGAGTGTGGACAGGCTCGTGTGCTATGCCTGCTGTATTGCAACAGTGTTGCAGATGTCACTCACCAGCACATATACGTCTGGACAGCTTACCGACATGTAAGCTATGTGGCGCATGCAATAACCGCATACACATGTGACAGCTATGCATAGCAGTCAGGTGTTTGAAACCCCATACTGGTAGGTGTGTGATACAAACATGCTTATATTTTACTCACCCACACCTTCCCTAACATACTTTTTCTCTGTCTGTCCCACCCACACCCTCTCTGGTGGATGTGGGATATACACCTGCTTTGCTAGGCAGCAGCTTGTGTTTTGTAAGTGATGGTCATGATCAGCTGATGGCCTCTGCACCAATTGCAGTACTACTCTAGCTGAGTGCATGTGGAACAGCCGTGGTAACATTCCCTTAGCCAGTTGCATGATAACACACTCTAATATCTAGGAACATCATGTTGGTGTTGGCCCTTTACATCCACTATGGGCAGGAACTAGAACTGTCATTTGGTGAAATGCAGCTCAGATGGATTGGTGATTTACCTCTAACAACTTACACTGTGGAAACAGTGCAACACACAGGAGAGGGATGTCCTGGCCTGACTACAGACTGTAAGTGCTGCTATACTGCATGTGGAGCAATGTTGGTTTTACAGTGTGTGTGTGGGTATGGCTGTCCTAAAAGTTGTAATACCTGCCATGTCAGTACTGTGTTTATGAGGAATCTGCATCTGCAGGGTCATCTGCAGACTGGGCAGTGTGTTGTCCCCTTGGTATCATGTGTTACCCACAGAACACATATCTGTGAACTGCAGAAGGTATTGTGAGGATTGCAGTCTGTAGATGGTGAAAGCCCTGATGACTTCCTATCCCTCATAGGGCACATGTTGCAACAAACCCTGTTATGACAGTACATGTATGAGGTTAACGCAGCAACATGTCAATATTGGCCCTGTGTATGTGCTTCCAGCCACAACTCTGTCAACCTATGTACATATGTTGTGCATTACAAGGTGCATGTGTGCTGTATACTATCATAAGTGTCATCATACCTGATAGCAAGCCAGGGAGATATCAGACTGCTGCACATGTTATGTACAGTATGGGTAATATTTGCCGACATTACCAGGGCTTTCCATGGTCATTTGTACAGTATTGAGGTCTGTGTAACTATGTCGACTGTCAACAGTGTGTGTATTGCGAACATGTTCTTTAGCTTGTGTACAGACTGTGGTAGATGTCATTGTTATAGGTCCTGTCCTATCTGATGTTACATGCTGCTCCACTGTATGTTACTGTATTGGTTTGCATGTTTGTATGGCCATATACACACATGACCCATACCACAGACAGACAGCAGACCACACCGTGTAGTGGCCCAGTATATGTAGGGTTAGTCTGTGAGTGGCACATATGAGGATGTTGTTGAACAGATAGTCCATATACTGTACTTTTATGCTAGCTTACCATATGTGGCTGTGGCTGTGTTCACATTGGATGTGGTTATGCACCTTCACACAGCTGTATCGTACCCTGTGGTGTGGCATGCCTGCAGAGCCTGCTATATATGCAGGTACATGTGCATTCCCCCATAGGAGGTGTTGGCCAGTGATGAGCCAGTCTGCCTGTAGCTTGCACAGTGCATTGTTACATGTCTAGCAGCTTAGTGTACTTATCCAGTGAGATGTCATGTGGAGATACTTGCCGAATGTACTGGTGCCGGGTCTCCCTTAACAGTCATGTATGTCAGACAGAGCAGTGGGATGCTGTACAGATGTATGTCACTATCTAATGGGTAGTATGTGGCCATGGCACCCCTGTACCAGCAGTATTATGTGACAGGCCAGACAGGGGTGTGTGAATGCATACACATAGTGGCATATGTATACCAGTCGTTATGTGTTATACCCATCTACATGGCTGTTAACATCCATATTGCCATGCATGGTATATATGTTTAGCACTAAGGGGTTCTGGGTATACCTCTGGACTGTAAGGAGTGTTTCAGAATGTTCACATATATTGGCAAATATCTGTGCTGCAGTCCACGGGGGCATTATGTGCTAGCAGTAGTACTTTACCAGGATGCCCTTAGGATGTCTGTCAGTAGCCAATGGCACACATGTGGAGAGCAGATGTGACCTCCCACACACACCATGTCTGTGAAGACAATCACAATTACAGTAGCAATAGTCTACCAATATACCTGCTATACATACCTGACATCCACTTGCACTATGACGTTGGGACTATAGGGGCTGGGGTAGGTCTACACTCTGTGTCCAGGACATATGGTGAGGACATTTGTACATATATACATCCAGATATATATCTATGATTACACATTTACATATTGACATATATAGATGAGTATGTATAAGTACATAGATACACATATACACACCCAGATATATACATATACAGAGCAATATATGTCTACACATATACAGCTAGTGATACATATGCACATGAATGTATGGATATCTACAGATATATCGACAGTAGTAGGTATATTGGTATAGATATGTATGCACATATACTCATAGATATGTATGCATATACCAACATAACTAGGCATCTGTACACATAGGATGTGCATACATATATAGCTATATACGCATATCTATATGTACATATATGTATACCTACATATACACATATGTATAGATACATATATGTATAGATATGTACACATATGTACATACGAAGAGGTGTATACGTGGCCATACATATGTAGCACTATACAGATGTGTATACAGACATATGTATGTGTATAACTGTGTATGTACATGTCGACATCTATACACCTATATGTATACAGCCATATACCTGTCATGAGTAAACATCACGGTTGCGTATACCCTCCCACATGTATCCCACCGTATGTATCTGCTGCGTGTACAGTATGATGAAAAAACATATGTGATGCAACAGTCATATTAATGACAAGGACTACACAATCAAGGACGTAAAGGCAAGTGTTCAATACCACTCAATTTGGGTAATGATACTATGTTGTAGCCATAATACCTCCCACTGGTGTGTCATGTGTATCTAATGCTCAGTACATGCGGGATATGCTGCTCCATTGGCCCATCAAGTGTCAGCTGTAATATGTTGTTGACTATTCCTTCCCCAATACATCTGTAGAGCTGCATACATGTGCTGTAGGTGACCTCTCTGCTGACAGCAATATTATGTGTGCCCCTGGGGTTTACCTTCCCTCTGGATGCCTGATCCAAGCTACAGGCCATATTATACTATGTGCTGTCCTGTGAGTACATGACAGGTATACCTGGTGTGCAATGTGATACTCCATGTCCATGTACTGCATGGTCACAAAGGGGGGTACAGCCATATGAACATCCCACAATCACACATGTGCATACGTGGCTGCACAAACAAACACACACATGCACACACACATCATACGTGCATCTACCTCCCTCCACTTCGCCAGAGTGACCATGCAAGCAAACTAACTAGCCACCAGGATGCACACACACACACACACACACACACACACACACACACACACACACACACACACACACACACACACACATGGAGGTGAGGATGCACAATGATCGCACACACAGTCCTCCAATTACCCATCTGCCAACATGCAAAACATATCGTACAGAATAGCATGCAGTTCAGCAATAATCACACCATGGTAGCAGCAGTATACATGTGTATGATGCATGTTCTGTGACTAGGTGATGCCCCTTCCCCTAGATACCTCGGCACCCGTGTACACATTATTGCTGTGCACCTGTTCTGCACCCTGCCATTTACTGTGCCCAACAACTCACATGACCAACCCATTGCGGAATGTGTAGTACTGTGTCACTTATGCCAGCTGTACCTCTCACAGCCCCTATGTGTTTCAGCAACACATACCTGGGATGGTATGTGGACTGTTGTCATTGGTGAATCCCGGAAGCCTGATTTACAGCTGTCAAGATCAACAGATCATGTATGGCCACTGCAGAAATGCTTACACTGACAAACGTCACAACATAACATGGCTATGGAGGGTGTACACACTGTCATCACTTTAAAACACACATCTGTGATCTGGCATGGGACCACGGCAGTGCAGATCTTAGCTGTACACACATCCGGTATGTAACATATGTCCTGTACATTCACATGCAGTGTCAAGAGATTGTGATAGGTGTGCGGCTGCTGACCGCGATGCATACACACCATGTGGGGATGTGTGTGCACACCCTTATCATGATGGCTTATCACACCACTTGTGTGTACTACAGCAGCCACTGCTCATGGCAGGGGTATACCAGCATGGGCCTTCCGCAATTGCCAATGTATGTTCAGCCGACCCTACACATGTCCCCATATTCTGCATGTTTGCAAGGTCCACTCATGTGCACACTATGTCCCCCTATTCTGCATGTTTGCAAGGTGCACTCATGTGCACACCACATGGTGCTCACACAATGTCATCACTATTGCAGTGTGGGTAGGGTTATGGCTGCCACAGGTCCTGGACATGACTATATGCAAATAGAGCCATTCCTACCATCCTTAGGATCCCTGCTGCAGTGCACTGGTGTTTCATGCTGAGACCCCCCCCCTCTGCATTTATGCAGATGCATGACAGGTAAGCCCTACACATATGTGTTGGCTTGCAGTGTCCCATACTCTGCACACCACATGTTGCAGCTTAGACCCAGCTGATAATGTGGACTAGTGTAATGCTGTATGCCATAGTGTATCTCAGCAGCAGTTGGCATTGCCCTACAAGTATGTACACTGGTGTTGCACTGCATATAGGTATTGTCCAGAACATGTCACTACTGTAGGCCATATCTACCAACAGTATGTTACCCCCTGTGGACACATTCCGCAATTACATGATGTTAGTTGTCATGCAGGTGTGTGACATACCCTTTCAATACCCCATCATGTCTGGCCCTGTGAGAACATACATTTCACAGCAACAATACATGCACATGTACAGCATGCATTCAGGGTAAGTGTGTTAGATGTGTGCATGGAATATTACACCATCATTACAAGTCCAGTGTGTTGGCATGCATCTACATAATACATACTCACCAGCTTCAGGCTGCTGCCTTGCTGTTACCCCGGAGGGACCTACATAAGTGGTTGAGAGATGCAATGTCAGTGCCCACACCTGTGACACTGCTACAGGCTGGGTGGAGTGCTACCATAAATCTACTTTAAATACACACAATACTACCACATCTGGACATTTGATTATCACTACAATGCAGCAACACATTATTTGTATAACATTATCAGATATGCATGATATACATGTACCACTGTGGATATTTACACAACAGTGGTCTACTGATGTGCCCTGTGTCCTTACCTGTACGCTCCTCAGCTGTTGTGTGGATGACACCAACCTCCACAAAGGGGTCCAGTGGTAGATGTTGTTCAGGATGGGCAGGTGCCACGAGGCTGGCCAGAAGCTCCTCCACATGTGTCGGGGGGATGGATGGCATGCCCCCCCATGGCAAGGGGATCCCCCTGGACTGTGGCAGCATGCTGATGGGCATTGCAAAGCAGGTCAGTGCAATTATGCCGGACCTGCTCATAACTGCAGTTATGCAGGCTGACATCATTGACCCTGTGGACGAGATCATTCCACAGGGTGGTCTGCTCCTGCTGGGCCACTGCTCTCCTGCCAAACAGGACATGGTAGTGCAGTACCAGGTGGTTGATTATCACTTAATTCTCCTCTGTGGAATAAATTGGTAGGTGGCTGTGTACCATTGTGCCTGAAAAACATGAGAATGGGAACAGGCCTGAGTGACTCATATGGCAAAGTTACCATGGTTCATAATACACATCTCTGTTACCCCCCCCCATATCAGCTTCAACATACTATACACACAACTCATTAGGTATGGTTACAGCTTAACTACCATTTGGACCAATTGTGTAGTGTACCACACCTTCTGCTATGTGATTGTAGCCATGTTGCCTGTGTGGACACATCGTGGGCCTGTTATAGACTATTCACTTGCATGCCATTTTCAAGGCCACTATGGTTACATATATGCCAGTGGTATGGCTGCTCTGAGATTGCTACACATCTGACAGTCTGTGTTATAGGGGGGTTTTATGCATGCTGTTGGACATGTACCAGGATTGTGTAGACTATTACTACCTACATATGTATTATGACAGTGACACATTAACATGTATATGTTCCATTGGCCAGCTGATCCACCTCTGCACATCCATCTGATCAGGATACCTGGCCACATCACATGTGTGTGCCAACCTGGGGCCTCTTTGTGTACTGTTACATCCATACCATCAGGTGGAACCACCCAGGGGATGTTGGCCCACCCCCCTCGGCCACACACCAACATGTCCCTGTCCCCTGAGCTCAGATCTGGGCCTCTTCCATAACAGGCTCCACAGACACATGAGGGATGTTCTACAACTGCCTGAGGCACCCAGTACACATTCACATGGCCAACATGCTCCCCCTGCTCAGCCACCAGACCTGGTACCTTCAGGACATGGGCTGCTGTTGTGAGTGGGAGTTGGAGGGAGCCTTGTTTCCATTGTGGCCATATTGGGGACCATGGGGCATCCACATCACAGACCACATGCACCATCCACAGTATTTACCCACCACATGTGTCACATACCACCACTGAAGACTGTCCTCTATATCTACCAATCCTGACCACCTCCACATGTGTATCTTCCATACTTCCCCATATTCCCATTGCATACTTCACAGATGGGGGCATTGTCGTGCTAGGATGGGACTAACATGTGACATACCCCTCCATGGTGCACACACTGCCAGCTGTAGATATCTGTCTGTATTGCTATGTGTGCTGCTGCCTCACACATAGCACACATCACTGTGCTAGTGATATAGACGACATGTCTTACCATACATATCTGTTTGTGTGTGTGTGTTTGTACAGATGTTGACATTTGCATATCGGTATTTATCTATATGTGTGTAGCTATATGTGACTACATATATATATGTGCACATATATATGTCCACACATGGGTATATGTATATTTCTGGACATACATGCTGATATACATATATATCTTTAAATATTATATATGTGACATATGTACACATATGCATACCTTCACAATCTCACAACAACTTCCTGCACAGCTGCACTGTTCTGCCTTACTACAACACAGACAGGTGCCACATATAGACATGGCCTGACATTAGGGGGGTATATGTAGGGGCTGATTGCAGGTAACCCTATTACACACCTATCGCATTCAGGCATGCTATACTACAGATTCTCCTGAGTATCCTACCAGTGGTGGGCAGTGGCTCCCACATGTCAATCATAACGGCATTACTTCCACCACCAGCTATTGGCCACGTAATAGGCATACTTCCCATTACACAATGCACACTATGATAGCTTACATCTTGTCTGTCAGTTCTGACTTGCACAGTTCACACATGCCCACTACACACAGGAACAGACACTATTGTCCATAGCAGTTGCTCAGTTAAACATCATCACAACAACACCTGAAGGCACATATAAATCATTCCACATCATCTATCCCATTATGATGGACCAGGTACTACATTCTATTACATGTATATATACCTCACATACCTGTTGTGGGAATGATATCTTCTTGAATGACAGCTGGCTGAACTGCTGTGAAGTCAGTCTCTCTCTCTCTCTCTCTCTCTCTCTCTCTCTCTCTCTCCAGTAAATGGATTGAGCTGCTTTGAATAGATTGCACCCTGGCTTTAGTAGGTGATGCACATGATCAGGTGATGGCCTCTGCACCAATCGGTGTCCTACACTTCTAACTGCATGCAGTTTAGTACTTCCATTTACCACTGTCATGGCAACCACCTACTATAAATCCACACATCATGTGGGCATGGTCCCTTTACCTTTCCTGTGTGATGGCCATCCTTCCTGTGTGTGGGCATCAGTGTTACAGACAGTAGGTAGCAATACCTCTTACAGGAAAACCAGCACTCTCAGACCAGCTACTTATTTGTAGGAGGTTCCAGAGCTGCAGATAGAGTGTGAGTAGAGTTATGTTATGCTTTGTATAGTACTGGCATTACAAGGTGTGTGTGTACATGCTAGTTTACCTTGGAATGCAGTCTGTCTGCATAGCTCTCAACTGTGGGCCTATTCTCTTGGTGGCCAGAGGTGTGCCTATCATGTTTTGTCTATCCAGCACACAGGTGCTGTGTCAGATATTTCACTGGCAGTGTGTGTGTTGAGTGCTATCAGTACATGGCTACATCCATTTATGTTTCTACTTCAATTCCCTGACTAAGGGCATGTTGCAGACTATCCTGTAACAGCAGCGACTTGCTTAGTGTATGACAACAGTTGTCCACATATGGGCCTGTGTTCCAGCCTCTGTCCTCCACCTACATACCAAGCTTTGCACATATGACATGCTGTCAGGGGTCATTCTGTAGTGGGCTGTATCACACTGCCATTGCTGTCATCAGTCTACTGCTGTTGTATCCCCCACACATTCAGTGGAACTGAGGCCATATATGTGTGGGCTTTACCTACACAATACATGTGGGCCCTTATGCAATCTAGAGGCAAGTGTATGTAACAGGGGTATATGGGCCTGTATTAATGAGTCTGGGGGGGATGGACCATAAATACCCTAGGCTGTTACAAAATGTGGGGGTATCAGGGGTGCGCTGCCTTAAGGTATCTGGATGTACAGTACCATACACTTCACCTATATTTACACTACTTACATATATTTGGTTAATGCAGGCCTACTGCCTCCTGCCATACAGACTGTTCTGTTTGTCAGTGTGATTGTGATGGTGTCAGTTATGCCTTGTTATGTAACAGTGACATCCCATTTGGTCAACTGACCTCTTTACCACCTAGTGATTTTGTACAGAGTGCAGATAGAGGCTGCCGGACTATACACCTGTATTACTTACTGTTTATAGTTTGTTATTCTGTGGCCCAGTCTATCTTTACTATTGCACAGTTTTTAGGGCTTGGCCTGGACAGCAACAGTTGTGAACCTTTCCAGGCCACTGTATTAGTATAACTGTTTCACAGGTGCATTACTCTGTTTATATGGATGTCAGTGTCTGAACAGCTATAATACATGGCATATACAACTGTAATAGTACACAGATAAAGGTTATCCATGCCTGCTAACCTGTGTGTGGTGTGTTATCCTATGACCTCTCTGTGGGCATATGTTGCAGGCAACAATTGTCATTTGTATGGGTGGCCCATACAGTGTCCAATTGTTAAGGTGTTAACTGTAGGCATAGTGGCTGTTCCATAGTTTGTGCACCTTCTACATGTGTATCTTACTGTGCATATCTCTGCGTGTGTCTGTGTAGTCACATGTATATCTATATATATCTAGATATAGCTATATATCTGTATATCTGTATCTGCATATATGTGTCTGTGTATATGTACCCTGTGGATGTTGATAGCTACCATATTTTACATTTCCTATGGGAGCCACACTGTACTGCATGCTATGTTGCTAATACTGGCCTGACATCATACAGGTGGGTTGTAGTACTGTTTACATGTTGTGCTTATGTGATCTGTAACACTTCAGTGTATGGCAGGGCTGACGTGTTTGGCTGTGGGGGAGGTATGCCTATTCATAAATGACATATATTATTTTGGGGCATCCCAACCCCATTAACAGTGCATGTGGACATATTTGTATTTGTCAATCTACCATTGCTATCTACAGATGTGTGGCCGCATATATATATATATATATATATATATATATATATATATATATATATAAATATATATATATATATATATATATATATATATATATATATATATATATATATATATATATATATATATATATATATATATATATATATATATATATATATATATATATATATATATATATATATATATATATATATATATATATATATATATATATATATATATATATATATATATATATATTACTATATTTACTCACACAAATACATTTACATGTCAGAATACATTCTCTGTACTGTTGAATGACTGGGCTGGTTGATATGTTTTGAATACATCAGGGTTATGTATATTTGACATGGCTTAGTGGTAAATCACTTTGCCTATGGTGTGTCGGGTTCTGTGTTCGAGCCTAGCATAGGCCATTTATTTTGTTGCTGGGCAGAACATGCGCCATTGGATACAGACTGGTTAAGGCATGTTTAATCAGTTGTTAGCACGTTTGCATGGAGGTCAGCACTGGTAACCTGCTGTTACATCTGTTTACACGGTGTTAGTTTCAGAGTTGCTTAACCAGTGTAGGCATTGCTTACTGCCATGCAAATGGCCTCAGGCTCGCTTACTAGTGCTTACATATGCTTACTATTGCTTATTTGTGCTTAAACCTGCTTACTAGTGCCTTATTCAGTCTGACACTGATACTTCACATGTGCATATCTTGCGGTACTTCAGTATATATATATATATATATATATATATATATATATATATATATATATATGCTATTTAGTGGGTTTTGCAACAAAATTATTGGTTATAACGTGCTTTGCCATGTAAAATAGACTGTGCTACAGTGGGACTCGAGCCGGGAATGCCTGCTCATTGGGCGGATGCTCTACCCACTACACTATTGCTGTTCTGCTTCATTTGCATATTTCTACCATAATGCCATACCCATGGTTCCTTCCCCCTGCCCCCCGAGCTCCACGTACACAGCAACCATCCATTCTCCAGTTGCTTGTCCAGCCATACCAAGCCTCCACACATTGCCCTCTCTGCACATCTCGGTACACATCCAGTATACTGTCTCGACCCAAACGTCTGCAGGCTCTTCATCCGTTTAGTCCACGTATGTATGAGCTTTGACTTGATCGTCATCTGATACTGGTGCAAACATCTATGTGATTCACAATTTTTGGTTCATCCCACCAGGGATAGACCTGTTGTTGTGTCAAGATTAGACTTAGCTGGTCAACACTGTTCCTCCCACTGGTAGCATCCTGCTAGGGGTTTGAGAAGTAGCGGGTTGCTCACACACCTGGCCAGCCTCATCTCCCACCGACGTCCCAGGTTTGACATTCTGTAAATGAAGCATGCTCACACGCCCCCTCGATGTGCACCATTTTGTATTATTCTCTTAAGTATTATGCAAGACTACAGTTCTCCCAGTATGATTGGACAGGCACTGTTTTTATGATACACATAGACTGCTCAAAATAGTGTATTTGAGCAATGTACATATGGTTGCTCGTAGTAATCTACATAATTACATACATTTCCTATACTGTTGAATGACTGTGCTGGATGATATGTTTGTGATAACAGAAACTGTATGTGTATCTGCCATAGCTTAGTGGTAACTCACTTTGATTATAGTGTGCAGGGTCCAGGGGTTGCAACTTGGGAGTGCAGATTAATTTCTTGCTAGGCACGATGACAGCTGTTGGCTACAGAGCGACTAAGGCACTTTTGAACAATAGTAAGTGGGTTTGCACTGGTTTCCGTGAGGGTAAGCAATGCTAACCTCCGGTTACGGCTTCTTACACTGAGTTAGCTTCTACATTGCTTAACCACTGTAGGCAGCTTACCGCCACACAAACAGGCATAAACCCGCTTACTGCTGCTTAAATGTGCTTACTCCCGCTTACCCCCACGCTACTTTATTTAATTTACATTTGTTGACCGGGAAACTCCAACTGGATGCTTGTCCATTTTCAGTCGAGGCCCGGGGAGATGGGCTCCACAGTAAGACTCAGTTAATTATTACAAGTAATAAAGAGGTGTTCACATTCATAGAGAGTGACAGACTTAACATAGCAAAGTAACATATTATTCATGCTTAGTTTAAGTTAACATGTAGGTATTATTCATGCTTAGTTAAAGTTTACATGTCAGGTATGAAGGTTGACAAAGGTCGGTTTAAGGTGACGTTAGATTCCATTTTAACAGTTGTGGATAGGATACACTCATGTATTCAGGTTAGATTTCGTTATTCAATACTTGTAGAGTAGAAGTGAAAGTGAAGGAGTAGGTAGGTAGTTAGGTAGAGGAGGAGACATTGCAACTGTATATGAGATTGTGGGAATGAATGGTAGGGGTGCAATAGGGAAGGTTTAAAGGATGTTGGGATATGTATGCGAGACAGGACAAAGAGGTGTTAGTTTCAGTAGTTGATGTAGGGGTATAGAGTGTAAGGGGTGGGGATTTAGCCAGGTGGTGAGCATCTGCAGACCCATGTGTGCTTGAGGTGTTCCTACAAGTGTTTTTTAAATGTGTCCTTTGAGACAGCTGAGGTAATAGATGTGAGTAGTGAGTTCCAGCTTCTGCCACTATAGTTGGGGAAGAGGGTGTCACCTAATTGTAACTTTAAACTTTCAAAAGAAAAGAAAAATGAGTTGATAGGTAAATGGTGTTAAAGGGGCACAATGAGGGTAAGACAGTAGGGGAAATAGTCAGGGATGTGCAGAATGGCTGAAGGGAAGGTCCACAGCGGCCAATTCTTCTACAGCAACAGCTGTGCATATACACTGAATTTGGAGGTAGATTTGGACACTCACATCCCTGGGTGGGGTTGAGGACAACAATAATAAGTTGTGATGCCAATTAGAACGGATTACATGCCTACAGTAGGGAGCTGCAACCATGTGTTATTTGGTGTTACTTAGTGGGTTTTGCACCAAAAAAACTGGTTATGACGTGCCTTGCCATCTATAATAGACTGTGCTGCAGTGGGACATGTACCAGGAATGGCTGCTCGTTAGGTGACAGCTCTGCCCAATTCACACTATTGCTTACATCCACGAGGCAGTTCCGATTAGAACTGCTCCAGCCAACACCTGCACATCTCGACCCATAATTACATACCCATAGTCCCCCCCCGCTCCTCCTCCACAGCACTCATCCTTTCTCTGGGTACAGGTCGGGTCTAACCACATCACTGACACTGCCCACTCTCCACTTCTCGGGACCCATCACGTACATTGTCTCGACCCATGGATCATCAGGCTTTTCCAACCTTGTAGTCTGGGTACATACGCGCCCTGCCTTGAGGCATCTGTGTAATGGCAGAAATCTAAAAATCCTAGAATTTTTGGGTTGTCCCGCAAGGGACGCTCCTGCCTTTGTTTGTAGATTAGACTTAGTGGGTCCACAATGTTTCTCCCACTGGTAGTATCCTGCCTGTGTTTGGGAAACAGTGGTTTATTTACTTTGTGTGTTTGTTTGTATGTTTCACCTGTTTGGCTGGGGGGGTATTGATACGTTTAACACATATGTTGATCGAGACCCCTCACCCCCATTGGCGATGCCTGTGGTCATATATGTCATTCTTATGTGCTGTCTCATATCATAGATATATATCTGTGTATATACACACACACACACACACACACATTTATATATATATATATATATATATATATATATATATATATATATATATATATATATACATATATATATATATATATATATATATATATATATATATATATATATCGCTGTATATTTATCCGACATCTAGATGTATGGGTGTCTGCACATGTATATATTTATATGTGGATATTTATATATATGTATGTATATATATGTAATACGTAGAGGGATAGTTATATAACTATTTAGTTACATATATTTTTACATATATATATATATATATATATATATATATATATATATATATATACACACACACACACACACACACACGCACACACATACATCTACATCTACATATTTAGCAACATGCCCTGTAATGTTGAATGGTATTGCTGGATGCTATGTATGTGGAAACATCACAGTTAGGTATGCCTGTGGTGGCCTAATGGTAAATCACATTGCCTATTGTTTGCAGGCTCCTGGGTTCGAGCCTTGCAGGGACTTTTTAGTTTTTTGCTGGCCAGAACGAGGCCTGTTGGATACGGAGTGGTTGAAGCAGTTTACTCAGTTGTCAGCGGGTTTGCACGATGGACAACGCTGCTAACCTGCTGTTACATCAGCTTACATGGTGTTAGCTTCAGATCTGCTTAACCAGTGTAGTCATTGCTTACTGCCACGCAAACGGGCTTAAACCCATGTACTAGTGGTTACATACGCTTACTATTGCTTACTTGTGCTTAAACCTGCTTACTAGTGCCTTATCCAGTCTGACACTGATACTTCACATGTGCATTTCTTGCAGTACTCCAGTTCATATATAGACGCTAGTTAGTGGGTTTTACAACAAAACGATTGGTTATAACGTGCTTTGCCAAGTAAAATAGACTGTGCTACAGTGGGACTTGAACTGGGAATGCCTGCTCATTAGGCAGATGCTCTACCAACTACACCATTGCTGTGCTCCATCATTTGCATATTTCTTCCATAATGTCCTACCCATGGTTCCTTCCACTGCCCCCCCAATCTCCACGTACACAGCAAACATCCATTCTCCAGTTACTAGCCCAGTCATAACACACCTGCACACATTGCCCTCGCTACACGTCTCTGTACTCCTCCAGTATAGTGTCTTGACCAAAGCTTCTGCAGGCTCTTCATCCATGTAGTTCACGTACGTATGAGCCTTGCCATGACAGTACTCTGAGACTGGTGCAAATTTTTGGTTCATCCCACCAGGGACAGACCTGTTGTTGTGTCAAGATTAATCTTAGTTGGTCTACACTGTTTCTCCCACTGGTCACATCCTACCAAGGGTTTGAGAAGAAGAGGTTTGCTCACATACCTGGCCAGCATCATCTCCCAGTTCTGCAGAACCGATGCCCCAGGTTTGACATTCTGTGCATGAAGCACGCCCACACACCCCCACGACTTGCACCGTTTTTTACTATTCTCTTAAGTATTATGCAAGACTACTGTTCTCACAGTATGATTGGACAGACACTGTTTTTATGGTCTACATAGACTGCTCGAAATACTGTAATTGAGTAATGTACAAATGGTTGCTGGTATTAATCTACATACTTACATACATTTCCTATACTGTTGAATGACTGTGCTGGATGATATGTTTGTGATAACAGCAGCTGTATGTGTATCTGTCACGGCTTAGTGGTAACTCACTTTGACTATAGTGTGCAGGGTCTGGGGGTTGTAACCTGGGAATGCAGATTATTTTATTACTGGGCACGATGACAGCTGTTGACTACAGAGTGACTAAGGCACTTTTGAGCACTTGTAAGTGAGTATGTTCTGGTTTGCGCGAGGGTCAGCAATGCTGACCTCCGGTTACGGTGTCTTACACTGAGTTAGCTTCTACATTGCTTAACCAGTGAAGGCATTGTTTACCGCCACCTGAACAGGCTTAAACCTGCTTACTCCCACTTACCCCCACACTACTTTATGTATTTATTTTACATTTGTTGACCAGGAAAATTGACTGGATGCTTGTCCATTTTCAGCAGTGGCCTGAGGAGTAGAGCTCCACAATACAACCCAGCTACGCATTACAAGTAATACGGAGGTGTTCACATTCATAGAGAGTAACAGACTTAACATGTTAATGTAACATATTCTTCATGCTTAGTTTACGTTAACATGTCGGTATTATTCATGCTTAGGTCAGATTTATATGTCAGGTATGACTGTTGACGAAGGTCAGTTTAAGGTGAAGTTAGATTCCAGTATAACAGTTCTGGATAGGTTACATTCAGCTATTCGGGTTAGGTTTAGTTATGCCATACCTGGATAGGTTACACTCAGCTATTCGGGTTAGGTTTAGTTATGCCATACCTGGATAGGTTACACTCAGGTATTCGGGGTAGGTTTAGTTATTCCATACCTGGATAGGATACACTCAGGTATTCGGGTTAGGTTTAGTTATGCCATACCTGGATAGGTTACACTCAGCTATTTGGGTTAGGTTTAGTTATGCCATACCTGGATAGGTTGCACTCAGGTATTCGGGTTAGGTTTAGTTATTCCATACCTGGATAGGTTACACTCAGGTATTCGGGTTAGGTTTAGTTATTCCATACCTGGATAGGTTACACTCAGGTATTCGGGTTAGGTTTAGTTATTCCATACCTGGATAGGTTACACTCAGGTATTCAGGTTAGGTTTGGTTATGCCATACCTGGATAGGTTACACTCAGGTATTCAGGTTAGGTTTGGTTATGTCATACCTATGTGGTACAGTAGAAGAGAATAGTGAAGAAGAAGGTAGGTAGGTAGAGGGGGAGACATTGTAACTGTATAGTAGGTAGTGGGAATAATTGGTAGGGGAGCAATAGGGAAGGTTTAAAGGATGTTGGGATATGTATGCGAGACAGGACAAGAGGTGTCGATTTCAGTAGCTGATGTGGGGGTATAGAGTGTAAGGTGGGGGAGATTTAGCCAGGTGGTGAGCATGTGCTGACCAAATGTGCATGAGGTGTTCTTTCAAGTGTTATTTACATGTGTCCTTTGGGACAGCTGGGGTAATACATGTGGGTAGGGAGTTCCAGATTCTGCCACTATAGTTGGGGAAGAGGGTGTCACCTACTTGTAACTGTAAACTTTAATAGACATGACAAAGGGGTTAATAGGTAAGTGGTATTAAAGGGACACAAAGAGGGAAAGATAGTAGGGGAAATAGCCAGGGATGTGCAGGAAGCCTGAAGGGAAGGTCCACATCTGGCCATTTATTCTACAGCAACAGCTGTGCATATTCACTGAATTTGGAGGTAGGTTTGGACACTCACACCCCTGGGTGGGAGTGAGGACAACAATAATAAGTTGTGATGCCAATTAGAACGGCTTACATGCTTACAGTGGGGTGCTGTGACCATGTTTTTTTTTGGTGTTATTTAGTGGGTTTTGCAACAACAAATCTGGTTATACCGTGCTTTGCCATGTAAAATGGACTGTGCTGCAGTGGGACTCGTACCGGGAATGGCTGCTCGTTAGGTGACAGCTCTGCCTAATTCACACTATTGCTTACATCCAGTAGGCAGTCCAGTTAGAACCGCTCCAGCCAACACCTGCACTCCTCGACCCATAATTTCATACCCATAGTCCCCCCCCATGCTCCTCCTCTGCAACACTCATCCTTTATCTGGGTGCAGGTTGGGTCTAACCACACCACTACGCACTGCCCACTTTCCACTTCTTGGGACCCATCTCGTACGTTGTCTCGACCCATGGGTCATCAGGCTTTCCCAACCTTGTAGTCTGAGTACATACATGCCCTGCCTTGATGAGTCAGTGTACTGACGGGAATCCAAATACCCAACGTTTTTGGGTTGTCCCGCAAGGGATGTTCCTGTCTTTGTTTCTAGATTAGACTTAGCGGGTCCACAGTGTTTCTCCCACTGGTTGTATCCTGCCTGTGGTTTGGGGAGCAGTGGATTGTTTACTTTGTTTTTGTGTTTGTTTGTATGTTTCACCTGTTTGGCTGGGGGGAGGGGTAATGGTACGTTACATGTATGTTGATTGGGCCCCTCACCCCCACTGGCGGTGCCTGTGGTCATATATGTCATTCTTATCTGCTGTCTCATATCATAGATATATATCTGTGTATATACACACACATACACACACACACACACACACAATATAAATATATATATATATATATATATATATATATATATATATATATATATATATATTGCTGTATTTATATCTAACGACATATAGGTGTAGGTGTATGGATGTCTGCATATATATATATATATATATATATATATATATATATATATATATATGTGGATATTTATATATATATATGTATGTCTATATATGTATACATATGTAATACAGGGAGGGTGAGGTATATATCTATTTAGTTATAGATATATATATACACACACACATACATCTACATATTTAGCTACATGTCCTGTAATGTTGAATGGTATTGCTGGATGCTATGTTTGTGGAAACGTCAGGGTTATGTATATCTGTGGCGGCTTAATGATAAATCACATTGCCTATGGTGTGGAAGCTCCTGGGTTTGGTCCTTGCAGGGACTGTTTAATCTGTTGCTGGCCAGAACGAGACCCATTAGATACAGAGTGGTTAAAGCACTTTTACGCTGTTGTCAGCGGGTTTGGGCGACGGTAAGCACTGCTAACTTCCAGTGACATCCGCTTATACATGGTTAGCCTCCCTATTGCTTACTCTGTGTGAGCACTGCTTCCCATCATGCAAACAGACTTACACCTGCTTAGTTGTGCTTATTTATCCTTACTGCTGCTCTATTTTCAACAGTCATAGGTGGTGGATTTGGCAAGTGTATCATTCATTACACTGCTTCCTACTCCAGTTCACACATATATTTTATTAGGTTACACAACTAAATATATTGATCATAACAGTATTTGACATGGAAATGGAATGTACTGCAGTGGGACTCAAACCGGGAGTGACTGCCCGTGAGGCAAATTCTCTGCCCACTACAATATTGCTGTACTACTTCCTTTGCACATATCTTGCTTTTTATCCTCCTTTTGCTATTTCAGCTACATTAACTGTAGCTAATTGATGGGCACACCTGCGCACCTATGGTTAGTTTTGATCTGTGTTTTAAATGCTATAGATGGGTTTCTTCTTTTACTTTATATGTCCTGTTGCTGATCTATGCATGGGGGTCTGTTGGTGGGAATATGGGGACACCTGTGAGTGATTTCACTAATTTCTTAACAGCTTCTGCTGTTCGACATTGCAGGGGAGTGTTTATTCTGAGGGCTCTGCTCTCAGACATGCCCCCTGCACTCGTACATGCTCCGTGTAAGCCTAGCAGCTCAGCCAGCACACCTTCATTACTATGCATGGCACACTGCCGTCCTGCTCCTAAATGGGTGCTTCCATGCAGGACTAAACTAGTCCTGCACAGAAGTTTAGTAAATCCAGGGGAATGTCTAGAAGTTTTTTGGGGTTTTTTTTTTAGTTGTACAGTTAGAGCAAGTGTTATTAAAATGTGATTATCTTACACTAGAGAAGAAATGTTCATGATATGTTGGTGCAAAACTATTTTGTAAGAGATTGTGAAATAAAATACATTAATATGTAACACAGGGGAACTTGCCTTGCAGATCATACATTTGAGCACCAGCACATGTAAGTCCTTTGATAAAATTAATGATATAACTTATACAGTTAATAGGTGTTAGACTTGTAACTTAAAAAATGCAAATTATATATATGTATTGGGTCCCTCAAGGCAATGATCAGAGAAGACAACAGAGAGTTGAAAAAAATGCAAAAGGAAATCCAGTAGCTGCACATTTTGATTAAAATATTCAACAGATGTTAAATTATTACAAGTCACAATATTGGAACAAGTTAATGGTAATACAAGGGATGTCTGTGATAGCAAGAATAAGTTACTTTACAAAAAAAGTGTTTTATTTTAAAACTTGGCTCCTTGAAATTTAATGGCATTAATGGTGAGATTAATTTGAAATATCTATATTAAAATAATTCCCAAACTTTAACATCTTGGCCATTTTCACTATTGCTTATTAAAATATTAGCAAATTTCTTTTATCAAATCTGTTATCCTATGGGAACAAAAATGCCCTTGAGAAAGACTGTCTGCATGGGATAGCGCTGTATATCCACAGTCAGTATATAGCTAGAGTGACCTCATTTAATTTTACTAGGAATGTTTTTTTAGATATATGGCCATTTTATTTAATCACATTTCCAGGTGTTGATTTTTCATGTTTTTAAATATGTGTTTATTGTTATAAATTTGAATAAATGAGTATTACTATTGCTAATTCATTGCATCTGTACATTGTATATCAAGGATCATATAGCTCCAGCATGTACACAACCAATCTCATATTATTTCCACCATCTTCAGCAAAGAAATTGAAACATTTGTTTACAGACAGCTTTCAAACTATATCCAACAGTTTATTCTCCTGCCTGAAAACCAACATGATTTCTGGGCAGGAAGGTCATGATGATAGCTATTTAGTTTTATAATGTATAGAGGTAATCTACCAGGGCTAACTTTATAGACCTTACCAAACCATCTTGTCTGGGCAGTCACAATCTGCTATACAATTCATTCTTTCTATAAGTGCTACAAGCTGATCAACAGATGGGGTCAAACATAAGCTACAACGTAAATACTGTTTTTCCTCTCTCTCTGTCAGACTAACTCCTTTACACAAAGATGTATCACAAGGATCAGTTCTCTCCCCAGTCTTGTGCTCCATATTTGTGGATAGATTTCCCTCTGACACTGGCTGCAGTCCAATAATTTTGTACAAGGGCAATATGGTAATGCATAGCTCAGCTCTCTCTCTCTCTGTAAGCAATCTACAAGAAAAGGACATTTAGTTTAGCCTGGCTAAATAAAAAGCAGATCATTCTTCAGTATAAAAAAATAATAATAATAATAAACTAATGTTGTTTAGGAGCCAACAGAATTTACTCCAATACCCAAAGAATGGAGAATCCAAATCAATCACTATACACACACACACACACACACACACACACACACACACACACACACACACACACACACACACACACACACACGTGTATACACATGCATGTGCATGCATATACACACACACACACACACACACACACACACACACACACACACACACACACAGACACCACTCAAGAATTCAAATTCCTATGACTCTAGCTCGGTCCTAAACTTAAGTTTAGACAGCACATTGAGGAGCCCATTTCTAAAATCTCAAATGTCTATTCCAGGCATGAAAAATGTGTCAATTTCTGGCTCCTGAAAGCAGATGAGAAAGACTACTACCATCCCAAGTGGAATGCAGCCATGTAACCAGACCAGCAGACCATCTAAAGTAACCTGGTTTAAAAGTAGCTCCTAACAAGGTATGTTGATTCATAGGTAAGTACTAGGCTAGCTGTCCTATGAGCCATTTTAGCCTAGACAGTTTCCCTCAAAGGTGAAAATCAAACATTGTACATTGCGTCTTTGAGGTAAGTACTTTAATCATTATGCCATTGCCCTCACCATGATTATTGATTACCACTATATACTCCTATCCCAAGCCAGCTGATTCGCAGTTCAGTAGAGAGCTGACCTGCCTCTAGCCTCTCTTCTTTACAATCTGCTGGAAATAAATGTGTTCTCTTCCATCTCTAAAAGACTATCAGGCATTCAGTCCTATACATAAACAACACCAAAAAAATCAATACACTCTGCTGTTATATTCCCATAGGAAATAACTCCCCCTCCATTGAAGAAATCCTACACTTGACTACAGATAATCTTCCGCAGCAAACCATCCTATTAGGTGACCTAAATACTGACTGGTTAGCATGTAACTCTAACAACCCCACTAACCACATCATTCTCTTTGGTTTTTCCCAACTCATCCAAGAACCCACTAGAATAGATAAAAAAAAAAACAATCTATACTAGACTGGACGCTAGTCAATTGCCCCAAACAAAACTACCAGACAGGATGCCTACCAGACAGTCTAAGTGACCATCTCCCCACAGTCCTTTTTCATAAATGCACCAACTTAGCTAAGCCCATAACTTTTAGACAAGTCAGAGATGACCGCAAGCTAAATATCCAGGATCTTAACTCCATTCTAAAACAATGTAACTGGGAACCACTTGAAACCCTAAGTTTAGACCAGGCCATTGACTACTTTAATAGCACTTTCATTAATGTCCTAAATTTAGTTGCACCCATTAGGAAAGTTAGAGTTAAGACAAACTATGCACCATGGCTAAGTAGGGACACAAGAGCCCTACTGAAGTCAAGAGACAAGGCTTGGAAAATGTGGAAAAGAGAAAACACTAGCCTATCCAAACAAAACTACTAACAACTCAGAAATCAGGCCAAGAAACAAACCAAATTGAATAAACAGAATTATTTCCTCGCTTCCCAAAATAATCACTCAAAAGACCCTCAAAAGTTTTGGCATATTATCACCTCACTGTTAAAACCAGGTAAAACCATCCCTCCAACTCCCACCTCCACCAACAATACTAAAGACATAGCCTCCCAATTAAATCAACACTTTACAGAATCTATCCTGACTTTATCCTCCTAACTATCCAAAAACAAACTTTCAAATATCTTAGCAAAATACCCTGATAACATCCCCTCCTTTACTCTCTCATCTGTTCCTACCTCTACTATTAAAAAACTCCTCCTCAAACTGAAGCCTACCACCCTTGCTGCAGGCAATCTTCCTGTTAACTTCCTAAAAGTAGCTTCTGAGTCCATATCTTACCCTGTATCCATCTTTATCAATCGCTCCATACAGGAAGCCTACATCCCTCAACTATGGAAAGTTTCATATATTATTCCACTTCACAAAGGTGGTAAGGTAATTCCTATGATTTCTCTAATTATCACCCAATTACAATGTTATCCCCTTTATCTAAACTACACGAAAAATGTATCTACTCTCAAGTAATACATTTTCTAAACTCACACAATCTTCTCTCCTCCACACAACATGGCTTTCGGCAACACCATAGCACAACAACTGCTCTTCTCTCTTTTACTAACCTGGTAAACCAACACAGAAACAGCAACAACTTTGTATCTGCTATATTTTTAGTCCTCTCGAAAGCATTTGACATGCTCTCACACTCCCTACTTCTGGACAACCTTGCCTCTCTAGCTTTTGCCCCTCCAACTATTGCCTGGTTTAAAAATTATCTGTCAGATATGCAGCAGTCTGTCCAATGGCAAGGTATACTATCTCCTCTACTCCCAACAACCATTGGTGTACCACAAGGCTCTATATTAGGTCCTCTTCTTTTCTCGATTTTCACTAACAATCTTCATACCTCCACACATCCAGCAACACTCATACAGTACGCAAATGATTCACCTCTTATCTGCTCTGCACCCGCACTTACCACATTACAACAACTCACTCAGGATTCCTTTAGCTTAGTGGAAAGTTGGATTACTCAGATCCAACTTATCTTAAATCCCAAAAAGACTAAATTGGTTCTTTTCACCCCCAGCTAATATATTTCTAGCTCTCTATTCTTCTCAGTCACTTCCAAAAATAGTACTGTCATCACTCCCTCTGATCACACCAAACTCCTGGGTGTAGAAATTGATAAAAAACTACAGTTTGATGTCCACATCTCACAAACCATCAAAAAAGTCCATTAAAAACTGGAAACACTATACAGACACAAAAACTTTCTCTCAAAACAAGCGAGAATCTCCCTAGCCCAAACCCATCTATTGTCCACTCTAATATATGCGGCACCAATCCTTACCCATATCAGAAAATATGATTTTGCTAGACTTGTGACGTTACAACAAAATTGTCAAGTTCACTAATAACTGCACCTTCAGAACCCATCACTGTCAGGCTCTAAAGGAACTACAAAGGCTAGAATTTCCCCAACTACTCAATTACCATCAACTAATCATTGCCTACAATATTGTGATAAAACCCCAGCACTAAGTCACCTACTCACACCCTACAAATCAAATCATCCCCTTCACTCCACTGAGAAATCACTCCTTTGTATATCTAAGGCTAGCAACACTGCAGGTAAAGCACTATTCTCCCATAACATAGCTAAATCCTGGAATAACCTTCCCCCTGCTTTATCTTCTGCCTCCTTTATTATACTGTTCAAAATCTCACTTACATTACACAATGAATTCCTGGCTATGCCCATGCATTACCTAACCTTCACTGTCTCTACCACTCCAGTTAGCTTTATATCCAAATATACCTACTGTAATTTGGGTCTATATTAGATCACCAAACGCTTAAAAAAGCGAACGGTGATTAATCAACCCCATGTAAGCGAAAGCTTACAATCTCGAACTGTCAAAACAGCGATTTTTTTTCCTAGGGAAAAAAATTGCTGTTCCATAACACATACACACAACACAAGCACACCAAACAAACAGCAATCCACACACATACACCTAAAATCTGACACCTAACCCTACACTAAACTATACACACACCACTAACTATCCACTTACCTTAACCCAAACCCTAACTCTAAGGTCCGTGACTATCGCACACTCACCTCACCCACTCCCTAACCCTAACTCACCTAACCTGCCCTAACCCACATGTCCACACAATTGCACACTTGCCTGAACCCAACCCATAACTTTCCACCACAGCACTGAAAATACCGAAGCAACAGAAACGGACAAACAAATTCTTTCCCTAGGAAACAATTTGGGCTTCTGTTGCTTCGATATTTTAAGCTTTCGCTTACATAAGGTCAATCAATCACTGTTCGCTTTTTTAAGCGTTCGGTGAGCTAATATAGACAGACCCCTGTAATTTTTCTACAGTATCAGAAATTTTTATTTTCTGCTCAAGTTTGTAATAGTTATATGAGCTCATGCTAATCTTACACTAATTAATTTCTAGTAGTCTTTGTCTGTCTCTATAGTCAGTTATAATGCTTATCTAGTGTCAATTTCTATTTCTGTATCGAAAGTTGTATTTTTTATCTAGTGTCAAATTTTGTTTTTTTGCATCAAAAGTTGTATTTTTATCTATTGTTAATTTTTTTTTTTGCTTCTGTATAGATGATCATATTGTTATCATATTGTTCAGCTATTTGTTTTTCTGTACTGAATGTGGAACTTTTCTCCCCAGGCCTCTGCTGTAAATGGACATGTGTCCAGTCGAACTATCCCAGTAAACAAATGTAAAATAAATAAAAATAAATAAATAATTATCACTATAACCTTAGATCATATGCCTCAGTCGCTCCCTCTCATCACACTTTAAATAACAAACCAGTGACTACAGCTTCTCTGTTTTAGTCCCACAGTCTGGGAATCCCTAACCATCAAGCAATCTTGCCCATCCATCCACAAAGCTATTAGAAACCATACAGAAGAAACTGCCAAATGAAGCTGTTTGAAAGATGACATCACTTTCTAACCACCTACACTATATCTTCCTTTAGAGTTTTCCCATACATATACACACATCCTGTATTTCTTCCTCTATTACATAGAACTTTAAAGTACAATGTCAAATTAAACTGTTGTTTCAAATATTTATTTATATTTGCAAGGGGGAACAAGCATGGATATTGTGATTTAGCAAACAATTTTGCTGAATGTGTGACATGTTGCACCTGATATTTGGAAGCTTGAAATGTTCTTAAATGCTTATTAATTTTACTCTGTAATATTTACTTATTTTTCCCTTTTCATCACTTTGTGTTCTCTTCGTACTTCATTCATTTAATTTGATAACAAAGTAGATGAATCGGTCCTTGGCCCACTTTCAGCCATGACCTGGGCATAAGACAGATGTTATGACTGAATTAAGGAGAATGTTTAACATAAGACAAAAACATTGTACAAGTCATAGGTCCACCTTACGTGACATAAATAACATACCATAGTAATTTATAAAATAACAATAAATTATAATATGAGAAATACATTGTACAAGTCAGAGTGTCATATTCAATATGCAAAGTACATTGCTTGAAATAGTGTAAACAAGATAAAAGCATCTTTGAAATTAAACATTATATTGAGGCTTAGATTAGGTACCATAGAATTAGTTTAGCTACCTTTGTAAAGTAGCTAAGGACAAAAAAGAAAAAGTAGCTGAGTTCCACCATGGTTTAGTGGTAAGGGACCAGACTCCAAAAAACAGGTATGGGATCTTTTTGATGTCCCATATGGTCTAGTGATTATGATTCATGGGTTCAACTGACGGTATGGGAATGGGCCATTCTTTGGTCTTTTGCTCAAGACTCAGAGAGGTGTGGAAAGCACCAAAGTGTGAGATACAAGCTTTTCATCAAAGGGAAGAAAAAAAGTTTTTATTTAAATTGTGCTTAAATATTTTAAGTTGCACTTATAGTGACCTGTGTGGTGATACTTTTTTGTACTACTCTGCTTTCTGTCCATGTTTTAGCCAAAAAATTATCTGTTTGCATTTTTTTAGTTTGTTTTGGGACATTATTCTTGTAACTTCATTTGTATTATTTGTTAAGATTGTGCATTACTACAATATTTTAACCTTGTTTGTACATCATACTGCACTTCTATCTCCATAAGTAGAATTATGTGCAAAAGTTAAATTTTGTATTTTGAACACAGCCTAGGGACTCAGTTTTGTAGCTTCATTCACAGTTGAGACAGGACTGTAATCTGCTGCCATATTGCAGCCTCACTTAGTCATTTATTACAGCATTACTGGTACATTTATGCAGTCTGGTGCCTTAGCCTGTGGTGTAATTGCAGTAGTGGCAGTACTGTGAATTCTACTCCAGGATTTGTGCTTCCGTACTTTTTATAGCTGTATATACCTGTGTAATGTTGCATTCCAGTGCCGTTCTGTTTACCTTGCTACTGTGTTTTCCCCTGTTCTTATAGTCTGCCTCAGTACCCACTGAGGCATTAAACTAAAAGTTTCTGAAATACTAACCATAGGGCTGTAGCTCCAATTTGAATTTTTCCCAACCCTACCACCTTTCTCTGTTTGGAGTTTTAAAAGGCTGTGTGTCTGGCTTCCACCCCTTATGATAATCTGACTTTCATTGCTATTGTCTCTTATGTAACTTATTTAAGTACATTCCTACCCATTGTTTTCCATGTATCCATAATACTAAGTGCTCATCTAGCAAATGAGTATTGCACTTAAGTAAACCTCCGTTACTACAAATTGTCTCCTGCTCATTTTCCCAGAGCTCCCATCTGAGTGGATCCTGAGTTAGTCCTGCTCCACCCTTAGCAAATAAGAGATTTATTTCTTTGTTTTGCTCTTCAGTTAAATGTTTAGAGTGCTACTGCTTAATTTTTGCTTTATTTGTTGATTTTGCCTTTAAATCATTCTAAAGGTCCCTAATACTTGAAATTGTCTTGTCAAGGTACATTGTTTTGTTGTAGCATTACACTTGCAAGCAATCTTTCTTGATCTTTATACACCAAGAGATTAGCAATGCCTTATTTTATATAAATGTAAATTTGCCTGTGTCACAAGTGATAATTCAATAAAGGTGTTTAAAAAAAGAGATTAGCAGCACGCTGTACAGACACAAATGCCCAGAAAGTAAATTATATCTATAAAGCTACCATTATAACTGAAACCCATAACTTATTGTGGTTAAAACAAAGCTATTGTACAGAGACAAGCTTAGGGCAGCTAGTTTGCACATTAAACAGCACTACTATCAAATCTTAGCACAATCTAACCTCATCTAGTGCCAAACCCCGGAGACCAGGACTTCCAAGATGGCTGCACATTGAGTAGCAGCTTAATTTCAGGTCTCCAGTGTGAAAACAGAAACTCAGAAGAGAGAGCCAGTAAACCAGTTCTGGTTTAAGCACTTGGGCTCCAAATCAGTTATTTTACATCAGGAAGGTTTGTGGTCTACATAGTTTAACTAAACTGCTCAGAGTTTGGCGTTCTTAGCCAGAGATCTGGAATACGTTTGAACAGAAATCCAAGGCATCCACTGAAATCTTCTAAAAATAAGTATAATTTAAACCTGTATTGTACTTTGTGAACTGTATTTTATTGTACTGCTGCTTCACTTTTACCATTTTTGCTGCTATGACTGCTTCATTCTGCACTTTGTACCATTGTTATTTCTGAATGAAATAGCATAGGCTAGATACAGACATGCAGAATCTAGACTGTTTGGTATCGTTTGAGCACTAAAACCAGCCATCTTACATTAAGAGGGCCTCCCTGCACCCTTGTGGCAGAAGTGTGTAGCTCTGGACCCATCTGAGTTGGGGATTGCTGGAATAAGGCTGTATGTGGGGCTTTCCTATTGGTAGTTTGTGTTAAAACTGTTTAAATTCACTTGTATTTAAGCATCATGTTTGTGTGTAGCTGCGCACCACTAAACATGGTTAGTGGTGCCCTGTATAAACACAAATGCCTAGATACAACTTTGTCCCAAGAGAACAGTCAGTGGAACCCTCCCAGGCTTCTCTGCTGCACTGCTGACAACTCAGCTGAGCACTGAGCAGCACTGCCACACTTTTTAATCCCTAATCCTCAATAGAGTAAATCCCCTTGCTAACCCTAGAGCAAAAGCTGATCTAAATTGCCAACCTCCTAATGGACAGTCAGTTTCCCAACATTTCTCTAACCAACCTGATTTACATGGCAATCCTGAGACAATGTAGTAATTGCTTCATGTACACTGATAACTATTTGCACCTACAACAAACACAGTATGTGAGAGATGTAACTATGCTATGATGTAGAAATCAATCCTCTCACGTTGCAATATACAAGACATCAAACAGGTTGTCTGTACACACATCTCTCTCCTCTCACACAAGATAAAGTCACAACATATAAACCCACAAATGTGGAGGTACTCACTAAGAGCCTATCACAAGACCAGAGACCTCCCAAGGGCCAACACACACATACTACATCATGGTCAAAATCTACTACACATAATAACACATATACTAGTGTCTCAGCGAATGAGCCTCTAAGGCAAAATACCTTAAAACCAAATGTCTCGGTCATAGGAGATTCCATAGTGAGACACACAGATGTCTCCTTCACCAGGCTGGACAAGGAGAAGGCCATGGTCAGCTGCCTGTCAGGTCATAGGATCCATCAACTCACACATGCACTCAAGTCACTCAACAACAATTACCATTATGACTGTCATACTGCATGTTGTGGTGAATTACTTCAGATGTAGCTCCCTGGACTATATGAAGAGAGATATGACTGAACTCTCAGATTATATGTCCGGGGCAGGTATGTCCCTCTCCCTAAGCAGCTTTCTTCCTTCACGCAGGATGATGCAACAATATAAACAAAAAATTATTGACTTCAACAATTGTATTAGCTTCTGGTGTCAATCGGGAGGGATCCAGTATCTGTCAGCCTGGGAGTATATGGTCTACAGACCATGCTGACTTGCCAGAGATGGTCTTTACCAGTCTCCTCTATGTTTTTGAATACTGGTAAAGATGCCTGCCTCCCCCATAGTGTCTTTTTAAGCAATACTAAAACAACAAAACTTCCACTGTAAAACAATACACTACAGCCAAACTAAAGGTTATGCTGCTTAATGCTAGGAGTCTAAACAAGAAACTGCACTCCTTGAAAGCTCTCCTCACCTTAGAAGATGCTGATGTCTGTGCATTCACCAAGACTTGGTTCAAGGCTGCAGACAGCACCCCAGCGTGCAAGGTTACAATGCTTTCCACATGTCCAGACCTCAAAACAAGCATGAAGAATCAAAAGTGGAGGTGTATTCATCTTCATTAAATCCAAATATACCTCCAGACTGGTTAAACAGTACAACTCTCTTGAGCTACTCCAGGTCCAAATAATTACATATAAAACACCCTACCACATCATTGCTAGCTACAGGTCCCCCACCATTTACCATGAGAAGCACACCACCTACCTGGACTTGCTTAAGTCCCTCACTAAACAAACACCTTGGACACTGGAAGATTTCACATATCCTTCTATTGAGTGGATGATATACATGAGCACAAGCTCAATCACCCTGAGGTTCCTGGAGTTTGTTAATACAAATGCTCTGGAACAGTTAGTCTGTACCCCCACAAGGGGCTCAAATGTTTTGTACTTAGTACTCACCAATATGGGGGTCACTGCACTACCCCATGTTTTTCCCTCCCTAGTAAGGTCAGCCCATAAAGCTGTCTCATTCAGAGTAACAATCAGACCTGACAGCTCCAAAAGAGCAATAAAAATGAGAAACTTCTCCAAAACAAACTATAGGCTACTAAGCAATGGTTTGAAAAGTTTCAACCCCCCCCCCCCCACTAACACAACCAACAATGACTTTTATACAGAGGAGTACACAAACGCCCTGTATAGCCATTTAAATGATTGTATTGACTCTGCTCTACCTGACAGGATCAAAACCAAGCCCTCATGTTAAAAAAAACACCCTTATGGACCTCAAGTATTATGAGGCAAAATTAGCTTCCCTAGCTAAAGACAAACATAAGGCATTCTTTAGCTATGCCTGAAATCTAAAAGGGAATACCCAGCTATGGGCCAAACTCATAGTGGCTGGCACCACTCACACTGACCCTGAGGAAATTGCCAATCTGTTAGCTAATAGAGTTTGTGGAAACTTCATCCCCCTGTCCCCACCAACCATACCTCAAAGCATACCTGACACCTGTCCTCTCCCAAATATCTCCAATAAACCGGTCATATCAGAGCTCTCCAAGACCAAAATCATGGCCTCTGTGGGACCAGATCCACTATCCACTAGAAAGTGGAGTTTATACAACATTTTTGGAGGGGGAATTAAACTAAACCATGAAATATAAGGTTTGAAACCTGAAAACTCACTCAAACATCTTCTTTTACAACTCTTATTGTTTTGCTAGGTGGTGGAGTTATGGATACCTCATTACTTTATTTTGCATAAATGCAGCTTTTAGCTACTGTTAAATAGAAACAATTGCCTATTTTTAGCAAGCAGTTCTGGCACTACAGTCTTGTTAAGGAACCTACATAGTCACACAATATGCAAGTGGAGATGGTAGGATTAAAAGCCTGGTCATTAAGGATGTAACTATTTTTCTGTTAATTATAGAATCAGAGAATGCCCTAGGCAACTCAGCCATGTAGCCATTTATGCCTTGGCAATACAGACCCTTAGATGTTACCTGCTAGGCCAGCCATACCAGGGGAGAATTTATGAATTAATGAATACTGATCCAATTCTCTAATTCCTTGTTAAATCATAATTAGTATATCACATTTCTAGCATGAGAGTTCTTTCATGCTAACTTCTCTTTTGAGATTTCCCCATTGCCTTTAAATTGCTCTTTGCTGATTTCTTATGGTTTCAGTCTCCATAATTCTTGTAACTTGCCTGCATTGTTCCAGTCATTTGCATTGTAGCTGGCATTTCATCTGGCTTGAGTTGACACTTTGTATATAACTATCTTCTTTCTTTCTAAACAATTCATCCTCATTATGCTTCACTGTTGCTTTCTACAGACGTTTTATTGGCAGTGTCAGTGCAACAGGTAGCACACTTGCCTTTGCTGCTAGAAGACAAGAATGATGTGTGTTCTGTTCCTACTCCAGGTGACACTGCACTGCAGCATTAGAGGGGTACTACACTCCTGAGTGTGATGTCCTTTGGATGAAATGTTAAGTAGAGGTCCTTTCTGCTTTAGTTAGTAGTAGCTCAGATGGATGTAAAAGATTCCACAGCACCTATTAAAAAGAGTAGAAGAAGTTCCTTGATATCCTGGCCAAATTTTATCTAGTAGTAGAAATATCACCTAGGGTCTCCCCTGAAACCAGGTCACTAGCCCAGTGGGACTAACCTGGTCAACAAAGAGGCCATTGCTCTCCTCTACTCAACACTCATTAGACCCATTATAGAGTACAACGCCCCTTTTGGAATGTACCTCACAAGACATCTGCAGCAGCTGGAAAGGCCACAGAAGTACCTCACAAAGAGGATTACTGGCCTCAAACAAATGCCCTACATTGACTGTCTCAAAAAACTCCAGCTTTATTCTGTACCATATCACCTACTCCAAGGTGATCTCTGCCTAACATATAAAGCTATGTCAAACCCAGAGCTGTTGGACATGCTACACCTAAAGAAATCCCAATCCCTCCGAGCTACATGCTCTAGGGACCTAAACCTAGCCACCACAATAAACAGGACATGCTGGAGGGATAGATTCCTGTCCCAGAGACTTCCCATACTCTGGAACAGGCTACCCATCTATGTCAAGCAAAGTCCTTCATTAGCACTCTTCAAGAAAAATCTTGATGAGTGGATGGGATCAATTCTGTGTCTCTGCTCAACAGTGGTACAGGAAAATAACTTTCTTGGGTGGCGTAAGCCAGGGAACCTTGTTGGCTAGGCTTATGTAGGCCCTTGGGCCGACAGCCTAGTACCTACCTATGAACCTATGAAAATTAAATGTAAAACAAAATGACATTACTTCCCTTACAAAAGTTGGCTGGCAGTCATTGACATCTAGCACATTGTGTGGTTAGTGTAATGCTCAGGATGTAGATGATTCACAGACAGGCAGCATCGTTACACAGGAGATAAATAGTGCATTATGATAATGAGTGCATAACAACTAATGCCGATAAATTATTTTGTGAAGGGGTTGTTCAATCTTCCCTACATAAAAAGAATGACACGACTGACTAGATGCCAAATAAACAACTCCCTTCTTTGTACAGTTAAATCTTCCAGTGCCTTTCCATACTCAATTTAGTTTCAAAAAATTACTCCTTAATCAATAATTTATTATACAGACACTGACTACAGCATCTGCATTTAGTAGTATGTAAAAAATCCATACCTGATGTACAGTTAGGGGACATTTCCAACATACATTTAATACTGCTTTTTTCTCATAAAAATAAATTTAGGAATCTCACCAATTAATTATTTAGAAATGCCTACATCTTTAAAAATGCCTCAATGTTCCTTAATAATACTACAAATCATGTTGGAATCCAGTGCATATTCAGGTATGAAAAAATTGTCAAAACAGACACATAATGAAACAGAATTAACATAATGACTGTCTGAAGAGGTTTTTTTTCCCATCCTTGATAATCAGGGTATACACTGACCTTTCTTCATGAAGTATATTTCCAAATATTTCCCTGATTAATTTTTTTCTGGGTAACCTAACTCTGTAAACATAACACTTAATTTATCAGCTTACTGCAAAAAGGTGTTCTCTCCAGAAATCAATCTTGTTATATTAATAAACTGACTTGTAACTAAACCACACTTTTGGTGATGTGGGTAGCAACTAGTATAATGTAAAAAAAGCTACTACTAAAGGTTGGTTTTCTAAAAATACTTGCAACAATATCCTGATGATAATCTTTTGTCAACAGTGCATCCAAAAAATTGATTTCATCCATCCTAATGTTAAAAAAAATCTAAAAAATGTAGAATGTTGTAAATGCTGCACAAACATCTCAAACTGCTGACTACCTCCATTCCAGATGATAAACAGATTGTATAAATATCTAAAATATGCTGTGCATCTCATAAAACTGTCATGTTTAAACATATAATTGGTTTCCCTTCACCAAAGGATGGTATTTGCATACATAGTGGCATATGCTGCACCCATAGCAACACCCTTAACTTGTTTGAAATATTCCCCTACAAAAAAAAACCCAAAATTATTAAACAAAACCATTTCCATAAATCCAAAATAAGAATGATACCAGTATTACTTAATTTATGATGTAATGCCAACACTTCATTAAACCATTCAAGCCCAGTGGAATGAGGTATAGCAAGAAAAAAAGTTTTTTTTACATCCATAGTAACAAAATAATAATGCAGATCATGTTTAATTGATCTTAACTGATTTAAAAACACCAAACAGTTTTTTGGCAAATGTATTTAATTCCCGAACACATTTTTTAATTTATGAATTAATTTTGGTAGGTTTTCCATTTTGGAGCCCTCCCACTGACACAACCGGTCTCATCTGTGGGTCCTGTATATTGGAATGCACCTTGGGATCCCACAGATATTAGGTATAATAGGATGGTCAACTTTTAAAATTTGTATAATGCAAAATCAATTCTATCATTAAGAAATAATTTCTAAAGAAATAAATATTTTACTTTTGTTCCTGCTGCTCACTCTGACTTGGCGCCCACCTTAGTAGATTTAAAATTGTTTGTGAGAAATTTAAATCTGAATTTGATGTTTGCTGAAAGTCATCAGCAAAGCACAGGTGCCATGTATATACATGTAAACGTTTATTTAATTCTCTACCCAGGTCTTGATTTATTTGCAAAACTTTGTGAGATGGAATTACAGAGGGAATGGAATGTTAACTGAAGAACATCACAAGGATGAGAAAACACCATTAAATCAATAGCTCTCTGATAAAAACACAACATGAATGAAAACTGATAAGGGGGAGGGACTGAATGGACACTATTGATTATTTGGTGAGAATGACAGAGATATTAACGGACAATATGACCTATGAAGTAGTGTCTAGAAATTAAATATGCATGGCATATAACAAGGTTGATTTATAGCTTAAATTATTTCTTAAACACAAACCACAAAAGCCACATTTATAATCCCAGCAAAAACAATGACACAAATCCTTTCTCAAACATGTACTTACTTAGAAAATCAAAAAGCTCCTCTTAAAACTAAAACCAGCCATCATAGGGCCAAGCAACTTACCAACAGACTTTATTTATTTATTTATTTATTTATTTATTTATTTATTTATTGACATTTGTTTACAGAGAAAGTCCACTGGACCAACAAGTCCATTTTCAGTGGAGGCCCAGGGAGAAAAGCTCCACAAAAATAGTATAATGGTACATAAAATAATAATAGTTAAAACATGCAAACAGTATTATACAAGAAACATAAAAGTATACATAATCATGCAGTTCAAAGATGCATACAACTTAGTAAACATATTTAAGTACACTTAAGGTAACAGTGTGTTAAAAGCAGTCGTGTAGAAATACTTATAAAGTGCTCTAAGATTATCAACCAGCACAACAGTGCAGGGCAATATATAAAGGTTTAATACTTGTTGGTCAGGCATAGGTAAATGGTAAGGCATAGATAGATATTGAGATGTTAATAGGTAACTTATATGGGATCTAATGAGTGATGAAGGAAGATGAACATGAGAAACACAAGCATGAACAGGGGAAACACAATACCAGACTGGATGCTGAAGCTGCAGCATAGCCAGTTATCTTAGCAAGAGACCCAGTGTGTGGTGTTTTTTTTTTCTCATAACTACCTCTTACATTTGAGGTATCACAGAGATCCAGATTAGACACATTGTTCTGCAATATCCTCATAAACAATATACAATCAGCTGCAAACATGTCATCATAGCGCAATATGCAGATGTCTCCACATTAAAATGCTCAATCGACAACACCTGTCAGATGGAAACCAAGAGCACAATCTCAGCTACTTCTAACTGCAAAGAAAATGAAACTAATTCTATGTGCATCTAGGCCTTATCTAGATGACAGTGATATCAACAATATTATATCTTTAAGTAAAACCGCAACAGGTCTAGTCCCCCAAATTAAAGTCTTCTGTATCATAATAGGTCAAAAGTAAAAAAAATGATTGTCATGCCCACTATGCAGTGTAAAAAACAGCCACAAACTTTGACATCTATACAGAGAAATCTCTACAATATCCTCCAGGGGTTCATAAATACAATTTACACCTTCATTTTGCATAGTCTTTTCTGCACATCTGCCATCCTTACTAGTCAATCCGACTAGCCAAACTAGAGCATTGCTATAACAAGACTGCTAATATCACAACAAATCAGCTCAACAAAAAGCATCACTTGTGCCTCTTAAAAACTTGAATGACTAGGATTAATGTACATGACTACTTATTCCCACCTAAAAATGTCCTGCACTAAGCTATCTAAAGTGAAAAAATCAAACACAAGCAAAACCTGTTCCTCACATAAAAATGATGCAGTACCCATGAAGACTCTGTATTCTGCTATGCAGCTAAATTCCAGTATGTTATTCAGGCCCCAATAAGACAAGATTCAACCTTCAATGAATGCAAAACTATCTTGGAGTTATATCTAAATACAAAATGATTTTCAATACCTGCTCCTCCCCAACTGGATAAACTCCTCACTGCCATTATCTCACTCCATCTAATCAAAGTTCTCCAGCTTTTTATTTTACATAAATCTACAAACTCCACCCGTGCTCCGAATATACATTGTTCTGTTCTCTGCAACAATCCCTTTATACCCTGCCCACTTCTCATACAACCTGTAAATGTTCAGCTACACTCTTTCTATCAACCGCAATTCCTTCTTTCCCTCACACTGCCTAAAACTACAAGTTCTGTGAATTGCAAAACATTCATGTATCTGTTCCTAGCAGGATGGAAGTAAATGTATGTAATACTCCCATACATATCTAAGAAAGCTTGTTTAGTAATAACAACCACATACCTGTAGGAACCTATATAAGGATTGTATGTTTGTTTTCTGGTTTCCCTACACTTCATTAACTGCTAAGTGGATGAGGTCTCTTGTAATCAAGTTCAGCTCACTCACGTCAGACTTCCTGTTTCCTGTTTTCCATTGTAAGTCAGTGCTGATACAGTATACACCTACAGTTATGGCAATGTGTCTGGTCTTGTTCTTTTTCCTGTGTTTATGGAACCATGAAGTTGTTACATGTAAATTTAGGGTGGTGGGGCTTACTTCCCACAAATAACACTTTACAATTTTTCATGGGCCCAAGTTGAGACCTCCCTGAGTTGACCATAGGGGATTCCTAGATGAAGCTTGCTTTCCTCATAGCATTACTGTTCTGAGTACCGCATTGTAATTATTTTATAATTGCATATATTTGTTTTATTATCAGTTGTTTGTCATGTCTTTGTATGTGGACTGGACCTTTTCCCCCGGACATCTAACAAAAATGGACAATATCCATTCTGAATATACTGTTAAGTCATTTGCTCACTTGGTCTCACTGTCTCTCTGCCTTACAAATCACATCTGACTCCTATAGTAACCCCACAAATTAAAACAAACAAATAAATAAATAAATGCATAAATAAGGCTATGAAGGTTTTCTAAGCAAGGACTCTATAAAGGCTTCCATAGTAACCACTGCTGCAAATCTAACCTCTACAACTTGTTCTGCAACTGCAAACCATTTCTTGTATTTGCCTTCTACTTCATAAGAACAGCTATTCTTAAAACTAAACTATTACGTCTGTTGCATCATACACATGAAACTATACCTTTACTTTGAAAAACAAACATTTATTGTGAGCATGGTTTATCAGTACTTTTGAGACCTTGCATTGAGTTAGTAGCATAAATACCGGACATCTTGCTGTTGCTAAAATACTATATTTTCTCATGCAGGGCAAAAGCACAGCTAATAAATGTTAAACTCACAAACAAGGCCCGACAGTTTTATTGTCTCTTAGTTCTTAACAGATGCTTCATAGGTTTAAAATTTATAAGTAGAATCAAGGCCAGTGGTCATACACAAATCTAAATCCTGCTTGCTATAGAAACATCTCAGTTACAAAAAAAATGTATTCAAGGCTGTCATTTAAGATTTTAGTAGTAAATGGATTCTTAAAGATATTCAAGTCTTGGAAGGTCCTAAGTATGAAATGTCTTTCTTCTATACAGTTTTATTTTTATATATTAACAATGAGTTGCTATATCAGGTGTATACCTAAGTATCCTTGATTATCCCTTAAGTCGAGAATCAATTTGGTGCACCGACTAAGAATTTTCAATTTCTGTTACTTGCGTTTTAGTATATGAACCCGTCTGCTCAGTATATTCTATATGAGTACTAACTACCCCTAAAACAATACTTTATAACCTTAACTCTGTATAATCTTGTTCTACTAACTCAATGTTTGCTGAAAAAGGTAAAACTTACAAAATGAAAATAAGTAAATTTACCCGTAGCAAAAAATGGCTCGTTTGAAAAAGTTAAATCTAGTTCCCCATTCAGTTTTAAAAGTAATATATTCATTAACAAAAATGTAATCAGTACATCAGGCTCTCCAGGTGAAAATCAAGAATGGTGCACCATCAGCATGTTTATGCCTGACCAGAGATCACCATCGGTCACTAAAATTATAGCATATAGTCAGGCAAGTACTGCTTGCAAGACTTACTTTTCAGAATGACACTTTTTATGCATGTTTCAATTTTCCATTTTGGAAGAGTTTCTGAGTGAATGCCTCGGTTTTCTTACCACAAATGACGTTTCTTTACCACCACTACGTCAAAGATAAAAAGAACTTTCTCACCCCCTGTAACCTTTGCTTGAATGTTTATTTTTATTGTTGTGCGTCTCTGCATAACAGTACTTTGGAAGCTGTACTTGCTTATTATTTTGCTTCACATTTTCTAATCGATTTTCTTGTGAAACAGCCTAATTTAACATTTTATGTCGCCTGCATTCGTTTTGTTTCCATGAATTCAATAAAACATTACACCTGTAACGTTTTTATAAATCAGTTGTCATCATACACTTAAGAAGCACTGTGTGTTATACCTCACACCTCCTACTGCACAACTGAAAAGTGTTCGTGTAATGTAGGGGCAGTTTGAACATTAGAAGCACTATGACTGCTTTACATGCAGTTTTCTTAGAAAAATAAAAAGCACTAGAATACACATGCTGCACAGAATATATTTCAGAACTGGCCACATAAGGTAAATTTCTGTTTGCATGAGCTTTGGCAGATGGTGCCTCAATGCCTTTTAAAATTATGAACCAAGTCCATACGTCTCACAACATGTGCTAAAGAGGTGATGGAAAAGTACACTTAGGTCATCAATAAAGTGATGAGCTCTGTTTACACAGATGGATGAGAATGCCTCATCCTGTTTGCTTAGTATGTGCGAAAGAGATGATTAGCAATATTTAAGCACATCCCTCCTGTATATACATAAGAGAATCCAGATGTTATTATTGCTTTGTTGTAACTATGTATGCATTAATTCTTTGCTTACATTTAGATTTTTAATAAGAAATAATGCATGTTGTCAGGTTCATTTATACTTAAGGCCTTAAGAAACCATTGATGTCAAAACAGCTCAAAACATTTTGCTTTATGGCATATATTTTTAACTTACAATTTAAATGTCCTGTTACATGGTAAAGCAGCAACACTTTTGCAATTAACTAGACTTTTTAACTGGTGGAGATCATGAATGTTATTAGAGATATATTTCTCTACACAGAATATGAACTCCTAGTTAGGATTCATGGGGCATTACTGCTATGAATGGTTTATATAATTCATTATAGAATAATGCAATAATACACCCATTCCTCAATGACAAATTCTGTGTGTTATAATGATTTTTAAGAAAATGTATATATAATATGCACTTCAGTATATAAGTACAGAAAAAAGAGCTTGTTATCTCTGTAACATCTATTAGAGGGAAATAATGCATTTTAGCAATATCAATTTGTAAAATTACCAAAATGACAGGACTGAGATTAAAAGGGGGATTCATTTTCCTTAGCAGTGCTATACAATATTTAAAGACAAAGGCACTTTAGCACAGAGGATTAAGGCTATGAGCAGCTCACAAGCTTCATCCTGTTGTTTGGGTTCAATTCTCTAAATTTCAGTTTGCCTACTGTGTGACTTTGAATACATTACTTAGCCAACAGTTTTCCTGAGTCACATCTGAAAAATACCTCTTGTGCTTACTGGATTTACTCAAGTAAGAAAAAAAATAAAAATATCACCTACATGAGAAGTACAAGAATTTTGCCCTGCTGCAAAAAATGCAGATTATTGTCTGATTTACTGGGTCACATGATCAGACCCAATATTTTGGTAGTCAAAATAATGATCATTGATAAAACAATCTATATTCTCTCCAGTTTAATTTCTCCAAGTCTGTTGGGTTTCTAATACCATGATGGGGATTGACTCAATTTCTAAGTCAGGGTATGCTTAAAGATCATGAAATTAGTATAGTTCCAATCATTGATGTTAGCCAAACGTGCTCTTTGCAGCACTCACAATGTGCCTAAAATTGATTCTTTCTGCAATTCATATGGAGTTACATGTATTGGGAGTATATCTAAATATGACTGTCAATTGTTTTTTATGAGATCCATTGCTCGTACCTATTGGAACTATCTGGGTATCTTACTTCCAGATTGCTCTTGTTTCTTCCTGCAAATCCTGGTATTTTATGACTTTGTGTCTCTCTGTACTTAAGACACTGTAATCATTGGGTGTACCACTTTCAGTGATAAATGCTACTTTTGTCTTCTTTTCATGGGCTACTATAGCTGTTTTTCTCACATCTATTTTCTGAACTGTTGGTAATGGATGATCCCATGTGATATAAACTTCATCTTTCTCTATAAGGCATTGTGGATAATTTTTCCTATTGTAATGTTTGCACAATCCCGAATGCAACAGTTATGCCACATTATTATGCCTTTCCATATATAGGCCCTCTGCCATTAGTGTATCACACCCAACAGAAAGATGTGTGACTGTTTCCAGTTCTGTTTAACAGAACCTGCATTTGTCTGTTTTTCCTACATGTTCAATGAACTTCATAAACCAACATGTATTTAGTCCACTATCCTGGGCTGCCAATATTAACCTTTTATATTTTGGTTTAAATTTACCTCTCCTTAACCATTCCTGTGTCAAATCCTGATCACCATGAGGTTGGTCCAGGAGTATTCTGTACTTATCACAATATTATGCCTTTTCCACATTTCTTGCCTTTTCATCTGATCCTCCTTTTGATATTCTTTCTCTTGTTTGTTTAGCACATTCAGTTGCTGTCTGATTTTTGTCTACGTCTGGATGATTTCCACATGACACCAATATGCTTCTGCTAAACTAATCAGGGAAGTCATCTTAGACCTCTTCTCCTCATGTTTTAAAACTTTCACTATGTTTGGATCTGGCGAGGTCAGCAGATATGTAAGCAGTTCCACAATTGCAGATCTATACATGTAATCAATTTTAAGAAGGCCCATACCCCCTTCAGAAAGAGGGCTATATAATCTTGGTATACACTGATTTTTATATATCACTTGATAAGCATGAATCATTTCTCTTGTTTTTCTCTCCAGCTGATCCAATGCTTTTTGGGGCCAATCAATCACACCAAAGCTGTGAATTAAAACAGGAAGAGAAAATTGGTTTATAGCTTGGACTTTGTTCCTAGATGCCAGGGCTGTCTTCAATATTAGTTTTAGTCATCTGGAGTATTTCTCACTGAGTTTTATTTGCATTTGTTTGTGCTTTATTGCCAATCCTTCATCAGTTCTCAAATATTTATATACTCCTTCCTACTCAAGTTCCTTTATATCACATTCTTGTCCTAAACTGATATTTTCTTGTGCTGCTGTTTTTCTGCTTTAAATGTTGATTTTGCACATTTATCAAGACCAAATGACATTCTTATATCATCTGAGAAAGTTTTAACCAATTGCAGTTATACATTCAACTCCTCATCCGATGAACTATACAGTTTTAAATTATCCACAAAAAGAAGACGAGAAGTTTTTACTGTTTTCTGAGAGACAAATTGTAAGTGAGACCTAATCTGTTAAACAGACAGCTTAATGGGTTAAGGGCAAGATGAAACAGAAGCAGTGACAAGGAATTACCTTGGAATATCCCTTTTGAATTGTTATCCCTGGAATAATCATTTGCCCTTTGTCATGGCTTAATAGCAAAGTGGTTTGATACTGTTACATGGTCACTGTAATGTGACTGATCAATGTAGGATATATCTTTTACATCTGTAAGCACTCCTTTATGTATTAAAGTGGGATGCTGGCAATTTTTATTTTGTAATCTAGCCATGCCATACTTAGATGCTTCTCTTTTTCAAATTTCTGTATTATGGCTTTACTTAGCAGCAAACAATCATTTGTTCCATATGACTTTCTTTTGTTACCCTTTTGTTCTAGTGCCATGATTGAGTTTTCTTCTAAATGACTATAAACTCTGTTGGCATCAATTCCAGCATATAGTTTGTACATCACTGGATGACAAGTTATCAGTCTATAGTTTTTAGGATGGTTTTTAAATTCTCGCTTATGGAGTAGTGTCATTTTTCCTGTTGTTAAGCAGGATGGTCTGTTCGTATGCGCATATATGTAGTTCTTACTTGACTAAATCTTTTTATTTATTTATTTGTTTGTCTTTTGTTAACCGGGTTAGGCCAACTGGGCCAGTGGCCCGTTTTCAGTGGAGACCTGAGGAGAAAAGCTCCAAAAATACAATGTAAAAAGTACAAGATAAACATACATGATAAAAGTACAATATAAAGACATACTGTACATGTAAAAAATGCTTATTACATGACAAAGTAAAAACATGAATACAAAAGATGCACGGTCATAAGAAAAAAACTGACTCGTAAACAATGAAGGAGACAGGCAGCTAGAAATATTTGATATTAATACATGATGAAGAAGGAAGAGAAATTAATATATTCAGACAGAATAATAGAGAAGTTCTGAAAACTCATGAAGCTGTGACTCACACTCTGGAGAACAATGTCAGCTCTTTAATTGATACTGAGAGTACTGAAATACTACCAGAGCAAGATGAAGAAGATATATCTGCTCAAAACAACAAGAATCTGGGTATGCAGAATGCCATTAAACCCAAAGATTGAGTGATACATTTACCACTTTACCAACACCTTCCTTTTTTGTTGCAGAACAATACCTTGATGGAAGCACACCCTCACAACAGAGAAAGGAAGAAATGGAGGTTTCAAGAATAAATGATTGTGTTTACTATACCGAGCACTGAATTAACTAGAGACCAGACGCAGTTATTAGAGAAGAGAATGAGTTTTATACCTTCCTTGCGCTCACCCATGAGTGAATTTACTGTAGATTTAAAGTACTTTGGAAGGAATGTGACTTTGAAAGGAATGTGACTTTGAAATATCTTTTTGGGAATACAAATAATGAAGGATCTCAAGCTAGATATGGATATAAGAAACCAAGTACTTTCATTCCTGTTTGTCATCCAACTGTAGATACCTTTGTACAATTATGTGAAAATGAAGTGGCTAAATACAGACAACAGAAGGGAAATAAATATTTCCATAACCTAACTCTAAATGAGAAAAAAAACATTATTTGAACTACAGAATAAGCAGGACATTATGATTAAGCAAGCTGATAAGGTGGGGGGGGCAATTTTAGTTATGGATATGCCATTCTATGATATCAAAATGAAGAAAATGCTAGCAGATATAGTTACTTACCAGAGGATTGATAAAAGAGAACTGAATAGGATTATACGAAGTGTCCAAGACACATTTATGACAAATTGATGAATAGATCTATAAGTAAAGAGCTGTCTGATTTTTTTGAAGTGCATCATCCTACTATACCTAACATCTGTGGAATGCCTGAGATACATAAGGATCTACATGACCATCCTATGTGACCTATTGTTTCAGGAAAGGGATGGACAACTGAACCCCTTTCTATTTTTATAGAAGGGGAGTTAAAGAAATTGCTACCCCATGCATCTGCAGTGAGTAAGGACTTGACTGAATTCTTGAATAGACTCTATAAGGAAATACAACACGTGAACATCTCTAAGGATTTACTATTAGTAACCTTGAATGTGAACAGTTTATTCACTTCCATACTTAATGAGTGGGGGATTGAAGCCATTAGAGACTTTGGTGTGAAACACAAAACAACTAGAATTGGTTTTATATAATAACGTATTTCTATATGGTAGTATCTGTTATCTGAAGAAATCAGGAGTAGCTATGGGAGCCCTATGCGCAAATAGCTATGCTAATTTGGTCCTGGCAAGATGGGAAGTGTTATGGAAAGTGGATGTTAATAACAAATGGAACAATAATATAATTTTCTACAATCGATTCATGGATGATATTTTTCTTCTATGGGAAGGTGACTTAACTTCTTTGGAAAAATCTGTATTTTTTTTGACCAACACAACTTCATTTTTGAAATTCGAAATTACCGCCTCTAATATGGAGATAGAATTTTTGGATGTTAAGTTGATGCTAGATGATACAGGATGTATCAATACTAGAATGTATAGAAAACCTGTATGGCGTAATCAACTGTTACACAATACCAGTATGCATCCTAGACATGTCCTTGATAATATAGTGACCAACCAATTAACTCGAGTATCTAAACTTTGTACGAGAGACAAAGACTATATGGAAGAGCAAACTAAACTCATTAATGACTTTACCAAGAGGGGATATACAATCAAAGGAATACAAGCTAATGAAGCAACTACTTTGGAACGACGATCTCAGACAGCAAGACCTTATTTTTGGACCAAGGAGGAATAATTAAGGCCAAACAAAAAGAGTGAAAGTCTAACTTGAGATGTCAGCTAACATATATTTTGCTATTCGTAACATCATTAAGAAATTTTGGCCAGTGCTGACATCTGATAATAAAATTAGAGAAATTGTTGGAGATCAACCTAGTTTTTCTTTTAAGAACAGGAAAAATCTAAAAAGACTGCTATGTTATAAAACAGAAACTGAAGCCAGCTCTGAAAATAGGAGCTTTCAAATGAGTAGGAGAGTTAGTACGTTCAGATGTGGAAGTTGCAAGGCATGTTCTTACATTAACAACTTGAATATCTTTATACATCCCTTAACTAAGAAGAACTATAAATTTGAAGGATTTACAAATTGTTGGAGTAAGAACATCATATATGTGGCAACCTACAGTCACTGCAAGGCATACTACATAGGAAAAATGAACCAAATGTTTAAAGATCATATCCTAAAACACTTATCCAACATGAGAAATAAAGTTACTAGCAATGCACTTTATATGCACATTAGTGCAAGTGGCAGCCATTCTTTTAAGTTAATGACACTAACTAGGCTCCATGAAACATTAAGAGGTGGTGATTTAGTAAATCAAACAGAAGTGGGTAATGAACTTGCATTCAGATCAGCCACCAGGTCTGAATGCATTTCTTCCTTTAAAACCTGCTCTAAAAGGAAAACCTCTTCAGCACTCTAAATAACTTAATTGAAAGGGTGTATATGTTGCTATGGCTACTAAGTATCTTTGAATGAGTGAATACCAGAGAATGAAGGTATTTAACAAGAAGTTTTACTGGCTAACATTTAGGATTTGAAAAAGGTATTACACCAAAAGTGCTTATCCAGTTTATGAGCCAGTGTGTTTTATTTTATCATTGTTTTATTTTTATTAAAAGTTTTCAAGTTTTTAGCAGGATTGGTAGCAGAACCGTTCTTTCTCTGTATTTTGTACTTTGATGTGCTCTGCCTTTGGTGACACTACCTACTTTTTCTTTTTTGCTGAGAAATTAATATATAGCTGTACTAACAATGCAGTGTCATTACAAGTGAAAAAATACATGATGGAGCAGGAAGTGAATTAACATGCAGCTGTACTAACAAGGTCAGTTTGATTACAAGTCAAAAACAGATATCTGTATAAAAAAATAAAAATGTGAGTAATATATTAATTAATAGAGAAGGTTTGGATAGTATTTGAGGAAGATAATTCTAAGAGATGAAGGCATTGCAAGTGGAGGGTAAAGAAAGTGGATGTAAGATGTAGGAAAAGGAAGTACTAAGGAAGGAGATTGTTAATAAGGATGAAGAAGAGTAGTGTTGATCATGAGAAGGGAAGAAGGTGGGTAGGGTGGGAGAGGGTAGAAGTTATAAGAGTGTAACAAAGAGGTTAAGGCTTCACCGGACTAGTGAGTATGCAGAGAGTAAAGGAGGGAAAATACTTTTGAAATAAGTAGCCAGAGTTTAGGTGGGGTGATGGCAGGTGCACAAACGGAAGTTGGCAAGGTAGGATAGTTCTGTTTTAAAGAGGGATGAAGATTGGAGAAGTCATAGGTTTGTTGGAAGCTTGTTCCAGGTTTGCGCTATAGAACATTTGTAAAGTAATATGCCTATGGTTTTGTTAGGTTTATAGGTGTTAAGTAGTGCTTGATCAGTGCAACGGAGAGATCTTGCAGGAGTATAGTGGGATAGGATGATGGACAGGGAGGGACAGTTTGCAGGTTTGTAGAGGAGATCGTGTGCCATTTGTAGTTGAGAAAGTTTGAGTAGTTGTGTCTTCATGTAAATATGTTAATAATTTTAACCAGAAGTTAGATACTGCATCTGGGCCTGAGGGGTTCTAATTAGGAAACTTTTTACTGTTTCTTTTACTTCTTCTGTTCATATAGCTGTTTTGTTATGTTCCACAGGTCTTCATAAATATTTCTCCAAAATGCATCTATATGTGTTTTTTTTTCCTGTGGCTTTTCTGTTCCTTTTGCTTTGTTTCCCAATTTTCTGTAAAACATTTTTGGGTCATCAATGAATTGCTTATTTTGTACTTTTCTTTTATGTTTTTCTGCGTATCTTCTAAGTTTTTCTGCCTGTGCTGACATCTTTAGTTTATTATTTGCAATAGGTTAAGATAGATCTCTGTCTGTTCGGATACTATGCATTCCTTGTATCATGTCTATCTTTCTAAGTATTTCTGTTGATCTTTTTCCTTCTCTATACTCTTCTAACAATGGCACTTCTTGTCTTAATTGCCTTATAGGTTCATAGGTTCATAGGTAGGTACTAGGCTATCGGCCCTGGGGCCTATACAAGCCCAGCCAAAAAGGTACCCTGGCTTTTGCCACCCAAGAAAATTATTTTCCTGTGCCACTGTCGAGCAGAGCCACAGAGGTGATCCCCGGGGTGAATTTCCTATTTCCCATCCAATCATCAAGATTTTTCTTGAAGAGTGCTAATGAGGAGCTTTGTTTGATATAGATGGGTAGTTTATTCCAGAGTATGGGAAGTCTCTGGGACAGGAATCTATCCCTCTGGCATGTTCTGTTTAATGTGGTGACAAGGTTTAGGTCCCTAGAGTGTGTAGCTCGGAGGGATTGGGATTTCTTTAAGTGGAGCATGTCCAACAGCTCTGGGTTTGACATAGCTTTGTATGTTAGGCAGAGATCATCTCTGAGTAGGTGATAAGCGACGGAGTAAAGCTGGAGTTTTTTTAGACGGTCTGCGTAAGGCATCTGTTTGAGGCCAGTAATCTTCTTTGTGAGGTATTTCTGTGGCCTTTCCAGTTGTTGTAGATGTCTTTTGAGGTACATACCAAAAGGGGCATTGTACTCTATAATGGGTCTAATGAGTGATGAGTAGAGGGGAACAATGACCTCTTTTTTTCTGGATGAGAAACCTTTTGTGATGAGGTGTGCCACATAGAAGGATTTCCTGACTACTGTGGCAATGTGATTATCAAAGGAGAGACTACTGTCTACCTGTGTCCCAAGGTCTCTTATCACACTTTCAGTGTTAAGTATTCTACCACCTATGTTGTAGTTCATGGGTACAGAGTTTTTACCAAAAGGGATGACAATACACTTTTTGGCATTGAGCTTGAGGCCATGGCTTTGACACCAGGCATCTGTCTCAGTGAGGCCTTTTTGTATGTCCACATCATTAGGAGTTTCAATTATGGCTCCTAGTTTGCAGTCATCTGTGAACTTCGTTAGCCAAAGACCTTCTGTGTTAGCCTGTACTTCAGAGAAGTAGATACCAAACAGGAGAGGACCCAGGACTGAACCCTGTGGTACTCCACTTGTCACTGGTCTGAAGTCAGATTTGGAGTCTGCTACTTTCACAGTGTGGGTTTTGTCAGTGAGCCATTTGGCAACCCATCTTGTGACATAGGGATTTATACCTAGTTTAATGAGTTTATCTATAATTCCAGAGTGGGGGATGGTGTCAAAAGCCTTGGCAAGATCTAGATAGGCTGTGTGAACCACCTTACCCTTGACTATGGCTTTGGTGACTGCTTCAAAGAAGTCTGTCAGGTTTAGGAGACATGATCTGCCTTTTACAAACCTGAACTGCGTGGGATCCAGAGTTTGGAGATTACCAATATCTTTGTTTATAAGTTCCATGATGATATGTTCCATGGCCTTGCAGACCAGGCTCATCAGGCTAATGGGGCGGTAGTTCCTGGGGTTCATGGTGGCTCCCCCCTTGTGGAGTGGGATAACCATTGCTGTGCGCCATTCAGCAGGCACAAAGCCTGAGGTGAGGCTATGATTGAACATGGTACTTAGGTGGGGTGCCAGTTCATTCTGTAGTTCATGTAGAACGCAGCCTGGGATGTTGTCTGGTCCCATGGATGCTGTGTTCTTGGCTTTGGAGATTGTGGTTTTTACCTGTGCAGCAGTGATTACAGGAACTTTGCATTTTTCTGGTGTAGAGATGGGCTCTTTAGGGGGTGAGAGGGGGGGTAAAGTTAGCACTGATCCTATCTGCCAGGATGTTGGCAATATCAGTTGGGTCTATATATTTAGTGCCATTGTGCTGTAACTCAAAGCAGATCTGAGTGTTGCCATTGAGATTCTTGACATAGCTATAGAATGCTTTGTGGTTGTCTTTAGAATCAGTGGCGATTTTGTTTTCATAACTAGCTTTGGAGGATTTTATCAGGGATCGCAGCTTCTTACTGAGGCTGACCAGGGAGCTCCTCCACTCGTGGGATTTTACTCTCTTTTGCAAGAGTTTATTCCTTCTGTTGTACAGTTTGTTTCTGTCAGGGGACCACTAGATTGGCTTCCTTTTTTTGGAGAATAGCGTCTTGGTTCTGTTTGGGATAGCACGATCCATGCACTCATGTAAATGCTTATAAAGTGCAATTGTGTAGGATTCAGTAGTCATAACTGTATTGTCCATCTTCATGGGTGTCATGAAGTTCACCACTTCTGTCTTAAGAAGCATGAAGTTGGCTTTGGAGAAATTTTTTACCATGATTTCCTTAATGGGGGGTGGAGGCAGGATGTGGATATCTAGGGTAATTAGCTTATGGTCGGAGTGGACCAATGAGGCGTTGACTTCAGGTGTGGAACACCGGTCACTCATACTGGTAATGACTAGATCCAGGATATTGTTATCCCTGGTGGGGGTGTGGATAAGTTGAAACAGGGCATTGGAGTTTATGAATTCCAGAAAGCGATGAGCGAAGGAGTTGGTAAATGAGTCGTTTTCTCAGTTAATGGTGGGGTAGTTGAAATCGCCCATTATTAGGGTGTTTGGTTGAACCCTAATATTTTCCAGTACATCAAGAAAAGAGGAGTGGGAATCCTGGGGCATGGTGGGTGATCTGTAGCAAGCTACAATTTGGACTGCAGTTTTGCCCAGAGTTAGTTGCACTTGGATAACCTCAGCTTCATTATGCTGAGCAACTAGCCTGGAGGTGTGGATATCCTTAATGAAAATGGACACACCTCCGCATTTGGTATTCTGGTCCAGGTTATATGGCCAAAAAGTGTGGTATGAGTTATAGCCTGGTATTGCAGTGGTGCTCTCTGGAGCCTTGAACCAGGTCTCAGTCACTGCACAGATATCGATGATCTCCATTTTAAGGAGTGCCTCGAGTGAGTACATTTTGAGATTTAGGCTTCTAGCATTGAGTAGCATCACCCTCAGTTTTTGCTTGCCTGTTCCTGTTACGGTGGTGAATTTGTCATTTGAACCTTGCCTAAAAAAGGCACTATAGGGGTGGCAAGAACCTTAGCCAGTATCCGGAATCCCAGGGGTGACAGGTGCAGGCCATCTCTGGCAAAGCATTGTGGTCTGTCGACCATGTCATCCCAGGCAGACAGATACTGGATCCCTTTAGAATGGCACCAGAAGATCAGCCAATTGTTGAAGTCAATCATTTTGTCCTTGTACTGCGACATCATTCTGGGTGATGGCAGAATGCTACTCAGGGCTAGGGTCATATCTGCCTGGGCTACAAGATCGGAGAGCTCTTCCATGTCTCTTTTCATGTGGTCCAGGGAGGTACGTCTCAGGTCGTTCACACCAACATGGATAATGACAGAGTCATATTTGTACTTGTTGTGGAGTGACCTGAGTGCGTGGGTTATGTGGCAGACCCTGGCACCCGACAGGCAGCTGACAGTAACCTTCTCCTTGTTTAGCCTGGTGAGTGGGACATCAGTGTGCCTGACTATAGAGTCACCTATGACTAGTGTGTTGGGTACGTTGTTTTGCCTTATTGGCTGTAGTTGAGTGGCACACTGAGTCTGCGGGCTATGTGTCATTTGGGTTGTGTTGGGGGGTGGAGGTTGCTTGCATTTCTGCTTTGGATCTCTGTCTGATACTTCTTTGATGTCATTTTATTTCTTCTCTTCTTTTCCCTTATTGATCTGCATTTTTGTAGGAAGACTTTATCTGTTATTAATTTAGCTGCATACACTATATCCTATTTACTTCTGTTATAGCATGTGAATTTTTGTTCATAGTCTTGATTGCTGTGTGCATTTGTTTCTTTCAGATTTCTAGCATTTGGGCCTTATTTACTTTCTATACTCTATTTCTTCCATCAATCTTAATATGACTATCCATTTCTATTAAATCAAGCAACTCTTTCCTTAGATCATTTTCTTCTAAACTGAAGACACATTCTTTGCTCTCTGTTTCCTGCAGGCATTTTACAGAAAGTTACAGACCTCCTTCCTGTGACATATTCTCTTCAGCTGCATCCTGCGTCATCATTTGCTCTTTCATATGTGAACACATTAGCCTATCACTCCACAATATTGACTGCATCAGAGTTGCCACTGTTTCCTGCTCCTTCCCTTCTTGTGCAACTTCAGCTGAGCTTTTATACTGGTTTCCTACTTTAGGCTCCAGAGTATCTTTATGTGGGAAGTGATTATATGCTTCCCATTCCACCTGTTTCACCCTAATTTGGGGACTCATTGTTCCATCATGATGTGACATGACCCGAACTAAATTTTGTACATAAATCCTTCAGTTTGCAGGTAAACCATGACTTCAGTGTCTGTTTCTTTAACTTCTGCATTACTAATACTCTTTTCTGCTGTTAGACTGAGGGTTTTCACTTAAAAGTAGTTGTTAGGCATAAGGTAGAATAAATAGTAGAGCAGGCCTGAAAATGTAGAGTCAGACTTGTGTTTCATTTATGTATACAGTTTCAGGGAGAGACAGTTCAGAAGAAGGGAAAAGATAATGTGTATAAACAGCAGTTCTTGAAGGAAAGCTACAGAATGTTCCTTTCTCAAGGGAAAGATATGTGTACCTGCAATGGAATGCTAGATAAAGAATGGACAGTTATGTGCTGTCAGGTATCTTCAAGATGAGGTCTGAAAAACAAAGATAAAGAGAGGTGTAAAACATTACAGAGTTTTGGTATTATTAGGAAATACTTCAGACATGGGCAGTTGAGTAAGTTGAGTAAGTTAAGTTAGCTTTTAGACTGATATGTAAAAAGTCTTTGCAGCACAGACACTCGAGGCTGAGTACCAACGTCAGGTCAAATATCCAGCATTAATGATACTATTTGGGAGATAAAGACTGTTTCAGTTTATATTACTCAGGAGAATCAGAATATGTCCAGAAACTTTGAATATATTTATCAGAACTGTTATATTTATCAGCACTGTTACTATTAAATATATCAAAACTCCAAGGGTACAACACGGCAATTGGAGCCGACCTTTCCACAGATACTACTTTATTTAAAGGACATAGAAAACAAAAAATGCAAACGGCCAGTAAGTGCTTTCACGTTATAATAAACGCTTCCTCAGATTTCTAGCTGCCATCATATCCTAATCTCCATTTATACAGTTAGGGAACCAATCATATATCACTTCCTCTATCTATTAATTAAATACATTGATAAAACATGACTAGTGTTCTAAAATACATAAATGTGAATGTGAAACTTTAAAATACAAACAAAGATGCATATATGCACATTCATTTAAATACATATAAAAATGTACGAAGTACACATATAAAATCACATAAATAGAGCATATTACAAACTACCTAATCTAATGAAACTATATGTAAAAACATATATATAAAAACCTACATAACTTAATTAATGTGCAAAAGGTCTATCGTTCAAAAAGGGCTTCAGTGATATTCTATCATTTAACCCATGCAATCTGTCTGCTTGTAGTCTTAGAATCCATCTGGCTTCTTGTTTCTCGGTGTGATTCCTATCATCACCTAACCTTGCTGTTTTATATATGAGTTCTATAACTGTGAAGGGGAATCTATGAGTAGTGTCATTCTGCATAACATGCCTAGCTAAGGCATTACACTCATTTTCTTTATTTATTGCATAGATGTGTTCCCTAATACGTTCTCTTAATGTCCTATTAGTCTTACCGACGTAAAAAGAACTACATTTTTGGCAGACAGCTAAATAAACTAAATCCCTTGTCTTATAGTCAGTGTATAATTTAAAAGTAAATTTCTGATTTGTGTCTGGGTGAATGAATTCATTGGAACCAGATGCATAATGACAGTGATTACATGACCTACAAGGGAATGTACCTTCTCTGACTGATCTAACTCTTTCCATTTTATTATTCTCAAAGCAGAGTAACCTTTTCAAGGACTGAGTGTTCTTATATGTAAGATGTGGTGTATCTCCTACTACTGCTCTGACTTTATGATCTAGAGTTAAAATATGCCAATTATTATAAATGATATCCTTAATCTTCCTATTATTACTAGTATAAGGTAGCACAACATTCCTGTTTTCCATTTATTCTATTAGATGCTGCATCCATTCTATTATTTACCCTTCTAATAAAAGGTTTACCAATACTGTCTCTTTTAATCACATCTGCATTATGTGTATTCAATATTTCATGATTCTTATAGCCTCTCTCTTTAAATTCATTCTCCAATTCATCTAGCTTTAATTTTAATGCTTCATCATTACTAGTAAGTCTGGAGATTCTCAGAGTTTGACCTTTCACTATATTTTGATAGATATGGGGAGGGTGCATACTTGTCCGATGCTGTAATGCATTCTTCCTGCATGTTTTCCTAAAGAGTTCTATGTGTATCATCTCACCATGCTTGGACATTCTCACATCTAAAAACTCTATCTTCTCCTTGAACCAACTACCTGTAAATTTCAAAGATCATTTTTTTATAACAGAAAGGCGTTGCGATGGGGACCCCATGTGCTAACTCCTATGCAAATCTTGTTATGGCATACTGGGAGGACGCATACATAATGCAAAATACACATTATAGTACCAGAATCAAATATTACAAGCGTTTTGTTGATTATGTGTTTTTAATTTGGGGAGATGACAAAGACACCCTCAGAGAATTTATTGAGTACATCAATGGGACCACCACCTTCCTGAAATTTACAGGTAGTTGGTCCAAGGAGAAGATAGAGTTTTTAGATGTGAGAGTGTCCAAGCATGGTGAGATGATACACATAGAACTCTTTAGGAAAACATGCAGGAAGAATGCATTACAGCATCGGACAAGTATGCACCCTCCCCATATCTATCAAAATATAGTGAAAGGTCAAACTCTGAGAATCTCCAGACTTACTAGTAATGATGAAGCATTAAAATTAAAGCTAGATGAATTGGAGAATGAATTTAAAGAGAGAGGCTATAAGAATCATGAAACATTGAATACACATAATGCAGATGTGATTAAAAGAGACAGTATTGGTAAACCTTTTATTAGAAGGGTAAATAATAGAATGGATGCAGCATCTAATAGAATAAATGGAAAACAGGAATGTTGTGCTACCTTATACTAGTAATAATAGGAAGATTAAGGATATCATTTATAATAATTGGCATATTTTAACTCTAGATCATAAAGTCAGAGCAGTAGTAGGAGATACACCACATCTTACATATAAGAACACTCAGTCCTTGAAAAGGTTACTCTGCTTTGAGAATAATAAAATGGAAAGAGTTAGATCAGTCAGAGAAGGTACATTCCCTTGTAGGTCATGTAATCACTGTCATTATGCATCTGGTTCCAATGAATTCATTCACCCAGACACAAATCAGAAATTTACTTTTAAATTATACACTGACTGTAAGACAAGGGATTTAGTTTATTTAGCTGTCTGCCAAAAATGTAGTTCTTTTTACGTCGGTAAGACTAATAGGACATTAAGAGAACGTATTAGGGAACACATCTATGCAATAAATAAAGAAAATGAGTGTAATGCCTTAGCTAGGCATGTTATGCAGAATGACACTACTCATAGATTCCCCTTCACAGTTATAGAACTCATATATAAAACAGCAAGGTTAGGTGATGATAGGAATCACACCGAGAAACAAGAAGCCAGATGGATTCTAAGACTACAAGCAGACAGATTGCATGGGTTAAATGATAGAATATCACTGAAGCCCTTTTTGAACGATAGACCTTTTGCACAATAATTAAGTTATGTAGGTTTTTATATATATGTTTTTACATATAGTTTCATTAGATTAGGTAGTTTGTAATATGTTCTATTTATGTGATTTTATATGTGTACTTCGTACATTTTTATATGTATTTAAACAAATGTGCATATATACATCTTTGTTTGTATTTTAAAGTTTCACATTCACATTTATGTATTTTAGAACACTAGTCATGTTTTATCAATGTATTTAATTAATAGATAGAGGAAGTGATATATTATTGGTTCCCTAACTGTATAAATGGAGATTCGGATATGATGGCAGCTAGTAGTCTGAAGAAGCGTTTATTATAACGTGAAAGAGCTTACTGGCCATTTGCATTTTTTGTTTTCTATGTCCTTCAAATAAAGTTGAATCTGTGGAAAGGTCGGCTCTGATTGTCGTGTTATTCCCTTGGAGTTTTGATATATTGGATTCTTTGTTTTGCTTCACAAGGGCACTTTATCCCAAGCAGTATTTTTACTTTTTGTTGTTTACTGTTACTATTATCCAACATTCCAGAATATTAAAGAATTTCTACTGACTGTTATTGTTTATCAGCACTGTTATTGGAGACAGTATTTGAAAACTGTTAACATCTAATGAAGCATTTGTAACAGAACTACAGTTTGTAGACTTCATTGGAAAAGGTACAAAAAGACTTGGCCCATAAAGGAGAGACTGGCACTTGTTCAGCTCAAGTTTGGGTATTTAACAGATAAAGACATTCATTCCCATCTAATTTTAGTTGTTTCCATTTAATTCCAGTATCATCCGGTATATCAGTTCTTTCAATGGTGACCCTACCATCAATGAGGGGGCAACAGTTAAAGTAAGTCCCCAAACCCCATAGCAACCTTATCAGCAGTCAGACTATGTGTATTCTACAGAACAAACTTTAGGGTAAAGTTAAAGCAGCCTCTAATATTGTATTTACAGTGACACTTTTTTTCTAGTCTATCATCAACTACAGCAGAAGTGTTTGGTAACAGACTTTTCAGCAGCACACTCATGTTTTCCATACAGGAAGCAGTGACATCCATATAGAATAAGACCACCGCCAATGACACCACAGTTACTCCTTAAACAGCATACTTTTTGGTAAGACACCACTGATATTCTGGATGAAAACTTCATACATAAAACAGCCAGAGCAGAAGACATACCTTGCCATAAAGTAATTATACAGTAATTGCGGCTGTTAGACAGATTGTATAGGACCAGTGTTTATTCAAAACACTACTTTAGGAAGTGTCTCTGCTTGACTTACAAAGCCATGTATGACCCAGCTCTGTTAGAAATGCTACATCTAAAGAAATCCCAATGCCTCCGCACCACACACTTCCAGAGACCTCAACCTCATTACCACAATCAACAGAACATGCTGGAGGGACAGGTTCATAACCCAGAAACTGCCCATGCTCTGAAATAGACTTCCCATATATGTCAAGCAGAGAACCTCACTAGGGTCTATATTAAATCAGTGAATGCTTAAAATAGCGAACGCTGATTATCAACCCTTTAAAAGCGAAAGCTGACAATCCTGAAGACACTGAACAGCGATTTGTTTTTTGAAGGAAAAAAAAATTGCTGGGCCGTTTTTGGGACTTTGCCATTTCCTCCACTGTGGGACTTGATATATTTAAGTGGGGGGGGGGGGTGAGGGGCGAAGCCCCCTACTTTATTTGTGTTTTGAACTTTTTTTTTTTTTTTTTGCTGGGACACAGATTTTTTTCCCTGGGGAAAAAAATCGCTGTTCTGTGTCTTCAAGATTGTTAGCATTTGCTTTTAAAGGGTTGATAAATCAGCGTTCACTATTTTAAGCATTCGTTGATTTAATATAGAGCCCCTCACTAGCCCTCTTCAAGAGAAATCTTGATGAGTGGATGGGAAATAGAAAGTTCACCCCGGGGATCACTCCAATGGCTATACTTGATAGAGGCACTAGGAACTAATGACAGGAGGCACAATACTAAACCACTTATATGGGCTAGGCTTGTAAAGGCCCCAGGGCCATTAGCCTAGTACACACCTATGAGCCTACAGTGGATATAAAAAGTTTACACACCCCTATTAAAATGCCAGTTTTTTGTGATATAAAAAAATGAGACCACAATAAATCATTTCAAAACTTTTCCCACCTTTAATGTGACCTATAACCTGTACAATTCAATTGAAAAACAAACAAATCTGTTAGGGGAAAAATATAAAAAATAAGAAATGTACAATATGCTGGTTGCATAAGTGTGCACACCCTTAAACTAATACTTTGTTGTGTGTGCACACCCTTAAATTAATAGTTTGTTGAAAAACCTTTTGATTTAATTACAGCATTTTTATATAAAAAAAACATGGCATTTTAACAGGGGTGTGTAAGCTTTTTATATCCACTGTATGAGCCTAACAGCCTCAAAGAACATCAACAGACAAGAAGTACTTCAGAAAATCTACAAACTTCACCAGTGTTCCTTCAAACATAAAAGGACAGTTAACAGCAACATACTTCACTATCTCCACAAAACTTTCAAGTTTTCAATGTGACATCACATAGCCAAGAAGCAAGAAAAAGTTTAAAAAGCTGCAGACAACAGGACAAATTAATTTTAAAGTTATGTAAGAATTATTTTTTGTTATGCACTTTTTAGCTAAAGAGAGTAATTATCAAAAAAGTTTGAATACATCAATTAAGGTATATTGTATAACATTCCCCCGGATTCAGCAAGCCCTGCACGGTGTGCAGGAACAGTGTGGGAGCTCCAGGAGGCAATATGTCCACTGTGCGATCCAAGAATAAGCTGCAGGGATGTGCAACAGTACTCCTGCACTATTCCTGAACAGACGCAGCTCCTGTATGCAAATTACCCCATTTGCAGGTGAAAACCATGCAAATGAGATGAATTTGCGATCCAGGAAGCTGGCAGCCGGCTGTGCAGGACTAGTGTAATCTGCAGAAATGTACTCGATTAGTAACCGAGTACATTTCTGCAAACTACAAAAACGGAGCCATGACAGCTACAAATAAAGGGTGTATATAACGTGTAAAGCATGCCAATGGACAAATATATGGCCATTGGCATGGAAAACAGTTTAAAAAAAATAGCTTTTATTTATTTTTTAGCTGATGTTGGCTGTTTAAGCGTAGGGCAGCTGTGCACAAATGGGATCGGGTCAAAAATATAAAAAATAACCTGAAATAAGCATTCTAACCAAAATCACTATTTTGCCATTATACTCAATGGCAGGCAGAAGACAAAATGGCCAGTGAATAGTGGTTGCTAAGGGGGAAGGCTCAGTGTGGGACTTGTAACTATGCATTAGCAGGCAATCCTACACAATTGAGAGGAATGATACTTAATCCCAGATTTCCCCTCAGTGCTAATCAACACCCAACAGTGTAAGTGCAGGAATAGCTTGGTGCAAGCCTAGGAGTTAGCTGACATCATAGGGGTGTGTCAGACATAACTGTAAGTGGATTGGAGCCCTGTGGCTTGGATTTTCCCTTAGCTTAGCAGAGCTAAGCAAGGGGGTGTGTCTGAGGCTGCCTAGCACGCTTTACATTGCCTAAGCTGGTGTGTGCACCGTGCACCGGGTTTTAAAGGAAAAGAAAAAAGTAAACCAGGAAATACCAGCTCTGTGCACATTTGAGCACTGTGTTTGCATGGTGCACCCCTGGGCTTAAACAGTAAGGCAACTGGCAGGGAAAACAGTAGTAGGAAGGTAATTAAGGAGAACTAGCATAGCTGGCAGGTGAAATGTATCAGAATCAGCCAATTACACAGGCAGCAGCCCAGCCCAGAACACTACTATAAACTATGCAAACACCTTTGCCTCTGTTTTTTCCCGCATACTCTACACCACCGGTGTATACAAATGGGGAAATTTTAAAAAGCAAAAACAACAAAATGATAGGGGCTGCAGTAGCTATCATATACCAACATGTGGAAGAGGCTGAGGGTAGTGAGGATGAGAATGCTGTCAACCAACCCAGAGTGAGGAGACGGAGAAGAGTGTACAGACACAGGGTAACCTACCAAGGGCTACGTGAGCTGGAGATAGTGGAGTGCTATAGGGTGGACAGGGACCTCCTACAGCAAATTGTTGAGCTGTGCCAGCCATGCCTGACACACAGAACTAACAGAGGGGAACACATCCCAGTGGATACCAAGGTATGTGTAGTCCTATGAATACTAGCCTTAGGTACCTTCCAAAGGCCAACTGGGGATATTATGAAGATCTCACAGGCATCAGCATCCAGGGTAGTCCACCAGTTCATGGATGCCATGTCAGCACATGCTGGTGAGCACGTACATTTCCCCAACACCCATGAGGTGTTGGCCAGCAATATGCATCTCTTCCACCAAATAGCAGAATACCCTGAGGTAGTGGGTACTATAGACTGCATACACATATGCATTAAAGCACCACCCGCTGAGCGGGGTAGGGTCTAAATCAACTGCAAGGGCTTCCCCTCCATCAACTGCCAGGTTGTGTGCGATGCCCAGGGCATTATAATGAATGTGTGTACTGGCTGCCCTGGTAGCTATCATGATTCCCACATCTGGCATCTGACGCAGCTGTACCAGAGATTTGCCAATGGGGATATCCCTTACGGTCACCTAGTGGGGGATGCTGGTTATGCACTGGAGGCGCAGCTGATGACACCCATCAGAGATACACACACACCCGAACAAGAACTCATAATGAGGCACATACACAGACCAGAATTATAACAGAACATGTGTTTGGGTTGCTCAAGTCATGGTTCCGGTGCCTGGACACATCTGGTGGAGCCTTGCAGTACTCACCAGCTACATGTACTCAAATTGTCATCGTATGTGCCATACTACACAATATGATCCTGTGGAAACAGCTGCAGCAGGAACAGCACGGGGCAGGGCCACACAACCCCCCACCATTGCCAAGGCCGCACAGGCACAGAGTGACTCAGAGGAGGAACAACCTGAGCCTGCCCAAGTAGGCAGAAGGAGGCATGCCCAGTATGCCCTGGCCTTGGCAAAGAGGCAATGCATAGCACATGCACTGACACAGTAGGAACCCATGGAATGACACCTCTCTCTGACCCGCACATAGAGGAAAAGGGATGCCAAACATGACACTACTTGTGCTCAACCATGTATAGGGAGTGTACTATGTGCATCTGACATAGGCAGCCCTCCAGCAACATCCTCAATACTGGCAAAGCCACAAGGTAAGTCACTCTTCTTACCAATTGCTGAATGAAGTAGTATGTGTTGTTACTTGTATCTACAGTATAGATGTGAGCATGCAAGGGAATCGGGTGGCTGAATGGGATGTCAGCAGATAGTAGACACCTATAGTGGCAGCATGAGATCTGTAACAAATACTAGTGTCACCATAGTAGCCAGTACTACACATGGTGACAAAACCCACTGCAGAAAATGTGCTGAGCCACATGTGTGTCCATATGACACACACACATGCCAGTCTGGGAGGCTCACATACCCAACAACAGTCTCAGCCAGTAGGATAGTTGTAGACAAACACAAACAAAGGCTGTGCTAAGGCCTCTGAATGATGGTTATGGGTAACCTCCCCTCCGAGGCCTACACAGACAGACTACATCAGGTCAGGCAGTGGGATGTTAGTTCTGAAGGGTAAGATGTCAGAAACTGATATGTAGGTCAATCAAACCTAAGACCTGTAGTACACTGATATGCCTCTAGTCAGCATGATAAGTTAGAATACAGAATGAAATGGAGTACCTGACATAGCAGTACAGTCATAGAAAATGTGTATAAGTGTCAGGTGTGCCCCCCAATCCTATGCAGAAATGTAGTAACAGTCTAAAGTTTCCCCCATATTCCGATGTAGACATGTTGTAACGGTCAGGTGTGCCCCCCAATCCTATGTAGAAATGTTGAAACAGTCAGGTGTGCCCCCCAATCTTATGTAGAAATGTAGAAACAGTCAAGTGTGCCCCCTATCCTATGTAGAAATGTAGAAACAGTCAGGTGTGCCCCCCAATCCTATGTAGAAATGTAGAAACAGTCAGGTCTGCCTCCCCCTAATCCTATGTAGAAATGTAGTAACAGTTTGGTGTGCCCCCCAATCCGATGTAGACATGTAGTAACAGTCAGGTGTGCCCCCCAAAATCCTATGTAGAAATGTAGTAGCAGTCAGGTGTGTCCCCCATGCCTATGTAGACATGTAGTAACAGTCAGGTGTGCCCCCCAATCCTATGTAGAAATGTAGTAACGGTCTGGTGTGCCCCCCCCAATCTGATGTAGAAATATAGTAACATGTATGTTTAGGTATAATACCAGTGGAGCACAGATTACCTGAGGTGGCCAAGGTAGCAGGATAGATTGTAGCATTTGTACAATATGCAGGTATGCGTGTGGTAGGTTGGTGTGTATTTTATATTGTGTGAGAGTGGTCAGTATATGTGCATGGTGAGGTTTGTCCTGGTGGCCATTGCCCAGTACTGCTGATGACAAGGCCAAGTCCTCACAACTGGAGTGCCAAACATAATACTCCCCAGTATAACACATTCTAGCAGTAAGCCACTGTAAAATGTATGGAGGTAAAATGTGTCACCATCTGAAAGATGGACATGGCATGACTGTTGGGCCAGATATACAAGCAGTATACAGGGGAAATTACCCCAGACAGACAATGTATAATGTGCAACTGTTAAATGGACACACCCTTGGAATTGTACATACAGGTTTGCAGCACATTATCTGGGCTTGTAGTAGGGAATACCAATGTTGTCTGGCCAAACACTTGCAGATCACAAATGTCATAGGAATGATGTTTTGAAAAACAGTTGATGTCTGCACAAGCCAGCATAAGTGAAATGCCCCATGCATTTCTGTGAGTCAGTTGCAAGTAGTGTCCATAGCACACATGCACCCAGTTTACCCAACCACCACCCACAGGTAACTCTCCGGTCTTATCCCTGCTGTTGGGAATGGGTACAATATGACCCCCACCTGTGTATGGCAATAGCAAAAGAATGCAGCATGCAGTGCAGGTGTCCCATGCAGGTGTGTCCCTAGCTGTAAGCAGCACCCTGCCAGCATCCACATCACTTGATCAATACTGACAGAAAGTATTGGCATGAACACCTAGCACACCTACCCTGTCATCCCAGGGGAACATACTGTATGGCAGTCTGGTACTGCAGGACTGACAGAATGCAATGGCCTGCTACAGATGGCCTGCATCACTACCAAATGGCCTACAGTCCTCTGCCAAAGGTCTATGTCTCACCCATACTGCCAATGTATGTTATGCCATGGACTCCCAAATAACAACATAACACAGTCCACAGAACCCATATGCAAGGCCATGTGGACAAACCACAGTAACATGTCCACCATGTCCCACTGCATGAACTGTGGACCAACAACAATGCACTGCTGTGATGAGGTGATAACTACAGGGGAAAGTATCAGAGAATGTTTGTATAATGTATGGAAGATGATAGAATAATAGGAGGGGGTGGGAGTATGGGTAGCATGGAATGTGCGAAGTCCAAAACACAGCCATGTGCACATACTATCCCTGGCTGCAAACACAAAAATGGGTGGCTACAAACCTGCTTGTAAACCACAATAGGGGTAATGTCCCGACTTATGACTCTGGGTAACATGTGTGAATCTGTACAGCTGTGAGGTATTGCCACAGCAAGATAAGGCCATACTGTCACGTTGATGGATGTACAAGTATGGGATCCTCTGCCACCACTGTACCAAGGTGCTGAACCAGTTACACAGACCAAGCAGCAAGTGTCTGCAGCTCCTACTCCAGAATGGCATTAGTTTGCAGGAATATGTAGGCATTTGACCACAATACTGGACACAGCTGCATTCACCCTGTGTTTCCCAGGACATCACTGTGAGCAAAAATGTCTACCTGACAGTACTTGATGGCATAACACATCACAGTGTATAACACTACACATGTCTGAATATCTCTGCTTACACCAGGACCATGTAGCAGAAGCAGCACAGACACAATTACCTACAGTACCCATTATCCCTTGCCCAGTTTGACCCCATATTTTCAACTGATCTACAGATATCCTGCAGAAACAGTTTTCTAGTTGTAGGCGTAGAACACAAAAGTCTGCACTGGAGTACAATCTACCTGGAATGAATCCACACATACTGGGCATGCTCCCACACTTAGAGAAATGAAGGCAATGTCAGACAACAAAAAACTGAAAGGTCATGCTGGACATGCTCACACACTTAAAGAAATGAAGCCCATGTCTGGCAACAACAGTGGACCATACATATCTGACAGTTGCAGATGTTAGTGCATATACTCCTCAGTATGCACCAGTCATGCTTTGCACACACATTGGATAGGAATACACAAATATATCCAAGGACAACACACTATAATATGCCAAAAGTACACATACATAGATGTGTGGAAGAGAGTGACAGTGACAAAGAGCCTTCCATCATGAGGCCTGTCCCATCCAGCACACAGCCAAATGGCTACAACCACATGATGTGTAAATGTCACTCACCGTAGAAATTATTCTCTGGAATCCCTCAGCATTATAGACTCTGTGGTGCTAGTGCTAACTGTGCAACATGACTGTATGAGGCAGTAGTCATCTAGCAGTTGTATACACGTACCTGCGGAATATAAACCTGTGTGTGCCTGAGTGTGGTGTGTTTACCTCTAAATGAATGGGTTATGGCCCATGCACACACACTGCCCTCCCCATTGCCCTACAATGGCAAGCCTGCTGATGTCAGTCACTTTGAAATAGACCTTTGGGGAAAGGATAGCCCAATAATCTCTGTGGCACGTCCTATAGCTGCGTAATGCTGTAGGGTGATGAACTAGTTAGGTAGGAGTTCTAATCCCAGATGTGACAATTGTGTCTGTATATTCATCTATGTAGGGATCAATGCTTTTTAGGCTAGTCACACTCATAACAATTCAAATGCCCTACTTTGGCAAACCTGCTGATGTCAGTCACTTTGAAATACACCTTTGGGGAAAGAGTAGCCCATTAATCTTTGTGGCTCGCCCTATAACTGTGTAATACTATAGTGTGATAAATTAGTTAGGTAGGAGATCTAATCCCAGACATGGCAAGTGTGTGTGTTTGTCTGTGTAGGGAGCAATGCTTTTTAGGCTGGTCACACTCACTACAATTCAAATGCCCTACTTTGGCAAGCCTGCTGATGTCATTCACTTTGAAGTACACCTTTGGGAAAGGAGTAGTCCAGTAATCTCTGTGGTGCATCCTATAACAGTGTAATGCTGTAGTGTGATATAGTAGTTTGGTAGGGGCTCTATTCCCTGACATGGCAAGTGTGGATGTTTGTATGTGTTTGTTTGTCTGTGTAGGGAGCAATGCTTTTTGAGGCCATTCACAGTCAATACAACCTCCATTGCCCTTCTTTGGCAATCCTCCTGATGTCATTCATTTTGAAATACACTTTTGGGGAAGGAGTAGTCCAGTAATCTCCATGGTGTGTCCAATAACAGTGTAATGCTGTAGTGTGATATAGTAGTTCGGTAGAGGTTCTATTTCCAGACATGGCAAGTGTGGATGTTTGTGTTTGTTTGTCTGTGTAGGGAGCAATGCTTTTGAGGCCATTCATAGTCAATACAACCTCCAATGCCCATCTTTGGCAAGCCTGCTGATACACTTTTGGGGAAGACGTAGTCCTGTAATCTCTGTGGTGCATCCTATAGCAGTGTAATGCTGTAGTGTGATATAGTAGTTTGGTAGGGGTTCTATTCCCAGACATGGCAAGTGTGGATGTCTGTGTGTGCATTTGTCTGTGTAGGGAACAATGCTTTTGAGGCCATTCATATTCCTCTATTTTTTTCAAAGTAAACGTATACATATAAATGTATATATATATATATATATATATATATATATATATATATATATATACATATATCTATATAGATATATACACATATACATATCTACATACATATCGAGCGCCTCGCTGGCCTTGTTCAAGAGAAATCTTGACCAATGGATGGGAGATCGCAGATATACCCCAGGGATTACCTCAGTGTCACTGCTCAACAGAGGCACAGCAAAATAATGGGTATAGTTCCCCATACTAAAGGGGTGGCGCAAGCCACAAAACTATGGGCTAGGCTTGTAAATGCCCTCGGGCAGATAGCCTAGTATGAACCTATGAACCTATGAACCTATATATGGATATATATATATATATATATATATATATATATATATATATATATATATATATATGTATGTACATATATATATATATATATATATATATATATATATATATACATATAAAAACTCAAATATATAGATATACACAGCAATATATGTCTACACATATGCAGCTATATAGATATATATGCACATATAGTTATGGATATCTACATATATATCAAAATAAATAGGTATATCTGATTAGATATGTATGCAGATGTAGTTATACCTGTCTACATATATATCAAAATAAATAGGTATATCTGTACACAAAGCATGGCTCAGCCCTGTTAACCAGTGCTCATATCCCAGTTAGATAACATAGCAGGGTAATGACATCTGTAATAAGTGTATGTAATGCCATGTACAATACATGCATCTGTGTGCTGTCATTACAGTAGTAAGGGGTGTGTGTCATGTCTGGGACACACAAGTATATAAGACCTGTACAACACTGTTATCCATGTGAATGTGTTGCATACAAGGTTAGTAACCCAGTTTACATGCAGTCACACTGGCATGTAGGGTATCATGGCAGTACTACTGTTGACAGTGCTTTCCCAGACAAGAGTAGAGTGCTAAATGAAGTACTGACAACAAGCACACCTGCAGGCATATCTGGACTCTAAGGCCTCACTTTCGTGTTCCTGGTGTGTGAGCTGTGTCACAGTATATATCCCCTACTGGCTAATGATCTGACATGTGGAAAGTAACTGTAGACTACCATCTGTACAGCACATGTCAGTGAGGGCTTCCAAATGTAGAAATGGCATACATATTATTGTCAGACATCTATCTGTTGACACATTCATCCTACTGCATAGCTAATGCCAAGTTGATCTCTGTCAGTCCCTGTACAGATGTGCAGATGGGAGGTATCCAGCTTGGATACGTACAGGCAACCTATGCTTGACTAACACTAACATGTCTGCCCAGCTGTGTTATAACTGACACATATAGGAGACAACACCCTGTACGCACCACATGCCACGGGTACCTCCACTACACTACCACAGTCAACAGAACATGCTTGGGTACAGGTCTCCATCACAGAAACTAACCATGTGTTGATAGATTGCCTACTGGCACATGGCAGGTGGCATGATACCACTGTACACACATCCGCTACACTACCCATTTTTCCATGGACTATAGCCAGGTACACACCTATGACCACCTGCTGCAATGCACCCCAGTACTGACACATGTGCACATGTGCATTACTGAGAATAGAAGTGTCTGTGTGTTAGTACACCTGTAGTTGGGAATACCATGAGAGCCTTCACAACCATTGCTATAGTAAGATGTGGTTGCTGCTGTATTGGACATTACATGTACTCTGTTATGCTCCTCTCCCTAATGGCTACATGAGCCTTGCAGTACCAGCACAACAATGTTGTACAAATGGATCGATAGGCATGGGATACCCATTGAGTTTTGGCAAGTGTATGTATGTGTGCATGTCTGTATATCTGTAGGGTACAGCATTCCGAGGCCACATACTCTTATTACACTATGCATTGCCACACAGTAGTATGGATAGTGTTATTGCTGCTCCTAGTATGCCTGTGGCATGTGTATTAGATGCATATCCCTGTAGTACCACTGTTGGGATGTACAATGGGTTGTATCGCAGTCATGGGCAATGTGTGATGGTGGTTATTTCAGACTGTCATCATGGGTTCCAGTGAGTACAATATCCACTGTGGGATGTGGGTGCTGTGTACACTGTCATTACACCATGGTACACCCGGTATATGTCCCATGTACCACTGTATGGTGACCACTGTCACCATAAACCATACAGGTAACTAACGCCACAACCCAGCCCAGTTATGCATGTGCTGTGTGCAGCCTACCTGTAACACACTGGACACACTGACAAGTTAGCACCGATAGGTCCAGGTCTTTCATATGTGTGTCTGCCTGCTATGTGTCTGTTAATGTGTATATGATGGTATGCCACACTATGTATTGTCCATATACAACCATTACATCCCCCATTACCATACTGTACATGTCTGGGGATGTTCTGCATGTAGCATGTAACCGGGAACACACCTCACCCTAAACGCTGTGTGGTGTGTGCAATGAAAGGCACACACTTCAGTAGCACTACATACCTAGGTAGGGGTCTAGTCCCAGTGTAGTCAAGTAAGAGTGTGCATGTATGTGGATGGGTCTACATCAGGTTGCTGATTATACATGTCCCAGTGGGTCACCTGTCCATGTGGCACAGGCAATAACTATTATACAAACCTGTGACATGTGTTCAACTGTACCCGGGATATGTCACAGCCATGGTTTCACCACAGTGCTATACCCCTTGTGAAATATGACTGCAGACCTTCCTCCTGCTGACACATGTACACCTACAACACAAATGGATAACATTATGGAGACCACAATCACTCAGTGTTACTAAAAGCTACAATGCATCATGGCTGGATAGCTACACTACCTGACATGTATGCATTAAACATTACTACTGACAACATGTTAGACTGCAGTACATTGGCACACTGTAGTACAGTCACCATGTGCATCAGAACCATATTAGCCTATCCCTGCATTGGTGTTATGTATGATAGGGATGTGGCACAGGTATCATCATATGCACAGGGTGTGTTGGTTTGACAGAGACCGAGGGAGGGCCATACGTTTGACACCATGAGTGTGGGTGAGGGGTGTAATTAGTTGAAATGGGCATGGTGATGTGGTGTGTGTAGGTATGGGGTTGCCCTAGGTGTGTTCATATAATGTGTGGGTATGCATGCACACAGTTCTGCCATGTGGATGCCCTATACAAGTGTTTCTTGGACAGCTGCAGACCATACCTGGCAGGGTGTGCAGTTCACCGCCTCTGACCATGGACATGCGGACTGTGTCTGCCAGGCGTTCCATGGGCATGTCCAAGTACAGGCCTCGATGTGCTATTCTCCCCTGATGATGACAGATGTCTGCTGGAACCAGGCCCCCTCCTGGGACTAGCCAGGGTCACATGCACATAGCCTGCTATGGTGTGGTGTGGATAGTGCCCCCCCTGCAGTGCCAGGGCTGGTTCTACCACTACGGGAGCACCTTGGTGTCATAGCACATCCAGGTCAACTGCCAGCTGTTGGTGCTGCTAGCCTACATCCACGTGGCCGTTGCCACACTCCCACCACATGTTCAAGCACGGATAAACCATGGTCAATGAGGCCCACCATCTCACCCAGCCATCTATCCATGACTTTGGTATAATCACGGAGAGCACCAGACAGTTCATGGAAGTTGTTGCTTGCAGATGAAAAACCAGCCCTCTGCAGCCTCAGGCCCTGTCTGGTGTATAGTTCCATATGTGCCTGTTCCCCCATGACAGTGTGAAACATGTGCCTGGTGGTACCAGTTGTGGTACTTCTGCCAGGGGCATGATGACCAGCGGCCCTACCACGAGCACCCTAGTACATCTGCCTATGTGGTGCCCTGCCAGACATCTGGCTATGCCTGCTGTGACCAAACACAGTAGGCATAGATATCACACTCTCCTGTGCACTGCCACCAACTGCCAACTGTTCCTCTGCTATGGCCACTGGTGATGGGGTAAGTATAGGCACTGTAACTGTGTGTGAGGTTGGGGAGGCAAAGAGGGGGATGTCAAACATTGGTGCAGTTTTGGCCCCTGATAACCCCGCCTGTGCCTCAACAGTGCTATCATCATCTTCAGTGTCTATATGTACATCAACATCAGATTGCATGCAGGAGGGGCCCTGACCCACCTCACCACCTGTGGGGGAAAACAAGAAATGTACTTTAAGACCTGTACAGCACTGCATAACAGTACACACACACACACACACACACACACACACACACACACACACACACACACACACACACACACACACACACACACACTCCATCTTAACACCTACCTGTCCCTGATTTTACAGACAGTCCCATGTTTATTCACATAAGTTCCCCATCCTGCATCACACTTTGTAACATACACTCATTAATACCACTCATTAATGTATCATTCCTCTAAATGCCTAGACGAGTGATCACAACACAAGACCTGTTACTCCACTACCTCCTTGGCTTGAGTGGAGTAGGCTTTACATGGCCTCACTGCTATCATGCAGTGTTCACCCTGTGTATGTCCAGACATCATGAGCATGGCACCTATATGTTAGGGGCTACTACGTTTACTCCATAATGTCACGCACTGGAGTGTCATATGTAAGTATTGCTCAGTACATGCCAGATCTGCTGCTCAATCAACTTATCATGTGCACAACAGTAATATATGGATACACTCCCTGGTATTGTCTAGTAATTCTCCAATGCATCTGTAGTGCTGCATATGTGGGTAGTCGTTCACCTCTCTGCTGATTGCAATATTAAGGGTATGCCTGGTGTCTACTTTCCCTCCCAATGCATGTTCCATCCTACAGACTTTATTATACTATCAGCTGTCCTGTGATTACATATCAGACAAGTATTCCTGGTGTCTCATGTGTCAGTTTATGTCCATGTACTGCAAGATCCCAAAGGGAAGTACTGCCATATGAACAACCCCACAATCACACATGTGGATACATGGACACCCACACAAACACACACACATGCACACACACATCCTTCGTGCATTAACCCCCCTCCACTCCACGACATTGCACTTACAGACAAAATAACCCCCCCCCACACACACACACATACACGCACACATGCACACACGCACACACGCACACACGCACACACACACACACACACACACACACACACACAGGTGAGGTTGCACAAAGATAGTACACACAGTCCTCCCATTATCCATCTGTCAACATGCATAACATATGGTACTCAACAGCATGCAGTGCAGCTATAGTCAAGCCATGCTAGCAACAGTATACGTGTGTGTGATGCATGGGCTTTGTTAGTAGGTGATGCTCCTTCCCCTGGAAAACACTGCACCCATGTACACAGTATTGCTGTGCACCTGTTCTGCACCCTGCCATGCACTGTGCACCAAACCTCACAGGTGTACAAACCATTGCTGAATGTGTATTATTGTGTCAGTTTTGTTTGCTCTAATGCTGACAGCCCCTATGTGTTTGAGTGACACATACCTGGGATGATATGTGGACAGATGTCATATGTGAATGCCTGATGTCTAGTTTACAGATCTCAACATCAGCGGTGCATGTATGACCAATCTGATACGTTTACACTGACAACCGTCAAACCTTACCATGGCTATGGGGAGTGTACACACCCTAATTGATATGACGCACTCTTCCTTGATCTGCCATGGGACCACATCACCACATATATTAACAGCACATGAACCTGATATGTGACATATGTCCTGTACATTCACATGCATTGTCTAAGAAATGTTTAGGTGTGCAGATGCTGACCGCAATGCATACACTCCGTGGGTGCATATGTGTGCATGCCCTTATTATTATGTTTTGTTGCACCTATTGTTATGTGTACTACAGTAGTCACTATTCCTGGCAGGGGTATACTAGCATGGGCCATCTGCATTTGCCAGTATATAGTCAGTCTGCCCTACACATGTCCCCCAACTCTGCATGATTGCAAGGTCTACTCATGTGCACATCCCTTGGAGTTCACACACTGCTGTCACTATTGCTGTGGAGTTAGGGTTACATCTGCCACAGTTCCTGAACCTGACTGTGTGCAGATAAAGCCATTCTTAGCATCCTTAGGATCCCTGCTGCAGTGCACTGGTGTGGCATGCTGGCACACCTTCCCTATCTTCAGCCTTTTTGCAGATGCTTGACAAGTATGGCCTATACATGTGTGTCAGTTTGCTGTGTCCCATACACTGAACACCACGTGTAACAGCCTAGTCCCAGCTAATAATGTGGACCACAATATTATGTTATGCCATAGTGTTGATCTGTAACAGTTGCCATTGTAATACTGGTATATACACTGCTGTTGCACTGCATAAGGGTGATGTTTCACACATGTCCCTACTGTAAGCCATGTGTCCCACCATTATGTTTATCTCTGTGGACACATTTCGCAATGACAGGATGTTAGTTATCTTGCAGGTGTCTGACATAGTCTTCAGATACCCCATCATGGTCACCACTGTAATGCAGTGCATTTAACAGCAACAATACGTGAACATGTATGGTATGCATTATAGGTAGGTGTGTTAGATGTGTACATGGAATATACCATAGCCATTACATGCCCGGTGTATTGACAAGCATGAAGATAAACTCTACTCACCAACTACAGGCTGCTGGCTTGGTGGTATACCAGAGGGACATACATAAGTGTGTGAGAGATGTGATGTCAGTGGCCACAGCTGTGGCATTGCTACAGGGTGGGTGCAGCATTACAGTATATCAACAGTACAAGTCCACAATACTACCACTTATGCACATCTGTTTATTACTACTATGCAGCAACAGACTGTATATATATATATATATATATATATATATATATATATCTGACATCTCACATATGCATGATCTACCTGTACAGATGCAGATGCATATGCAACAGTGGTCTACTGATGTGCCCTGTGGCCTTACCTGCATGCTCCTCAGCTGGTGTGTGGGTAGCACCCACCTCCACAATGGTCTCTGCCAGTTGTTGGGTATGTGGGTGGACAGGTGCCATGAGGCTGGTGAGGATCTCCTCAACACATGTCAGAGTGTGATGGATGGCATGACCCCCCCTGCTGTAAGGTGATCCCCCCAACTGCAGCAGCATGCCGATGGGCATTGTGAAACAGGTCAGTACAATGATGCCTGACGTGCTCATAACTGCGGTTATTCAGACCAACATCATTGACCCTGTGGACTAGGTCATTCCACAGGGTGGTCTGCTTCTGCTTCTCATGGACAGCTCTGCTGAACAGAACTGGATAGTGCTGTATAAGGTGGTTCAAGTTTACTTCATTTGCTGAATACCCTGATAAATGGCCATGGGACATCTTGCCTGAAAGACATAAAGATGGAAACAGAGCTGAGCAACTCATACAGCAAGGTTACCATAGTTCTTAATACACATCTCTGTCACCCCCACTACCATTATCAGTGACAACAAACTGTTCACACAACTCAATAGGTATGGCTACAGCTTACCTACCATTGGGACATATATTGCATTGTACCACACTTTGTGCTATGTGTTTGCAGCCATGTTCCCTGTGTGGACACTATCATTGCTGGCCTGTTACGGACTATTTCACCTGCATGTCATTGTCAGGGCCACTATGGCTCCATATATGCATGTGGTACATCTGTCATTCTGTGCTATTGGGGATATCTATGCATGCTGTTGGACATGTCACCACTGCACCTTCACAGCCCCAAAGGGAGCTGAGTAGGAGAGCCAGGCCAACCCTCTAGTTGTGACACATGGCCCTCAACCAGGTGTAGTAGATCTATGACCTCCCTGCGGAGCTCACTATGCACCACGATCTGGACCTGGTGATGGGTGACAGGTTCCTCTCTGTGCCTGCTCTCGGGGGGGGGGTGAGCCCCATCCCCTGAGGCAGTTCCACCTGGAGGTGGTGCAGGACCAACGGATGAGGAGGTCCCGGGTTGGGACCCAGATGTGCTGGTGCCCAGTGCCATGGCCAGCTGAGGTGGGACAGGTGGGTCTGCTGGGACCGGCCTTCCCAAACGTACTATAGTGTTTAAATTTTATCAACATATGTAGGTTAGTAATAGTCAACACATTCCAGGATTGGGTATAACAGCATGCATAGATATTCCCATTAACCCAAACACCAGATATGGAACAGTTGCATAGCAAACAGAACACATGCATATATGGGACCACAGTGGTCATTACAACAGCATGCAAGTACATTGATGGCAGCATGCCACCAATGTGGGAGTATTTCAACGTAGCACATGCATAGAAACAGATATAAATAATTATCAAACAATAGGACATATATCCCAACAGTAGAGTTAAGTCAGCACATACCAATTGAGTTGTGCATTTAGTTTATTGTTGCAGATATGGTGAGGGGGAGAGAAAGATGTCAATTAACAACTAGTATATTCCTGTAGTTCACATTACTTTCCTAGTCAGTGCTGTGATCTGTACCTTATAAGTATTTGTACATTACCCTCTTGCCTTAGTTTGGACAGTGGTATGGCTGTCGACAACTATATACATGAACTGGTTTTACCTGCAGTATACACCTCTTACCTGGTATACCTGTGGAGGTATTGGTTGTTAACACTACCTGTTTTTACACATACTCCAAGATTCCAGGTTGATGTTATGCGCATACCTGTCCATCTCTTTTTGCACACACTCTGGCATGTCTTCACTACATGCAGGTGAACGGGGACATATTTTGACTATTGCCTTCTTAAACCTTTCGTGACTTGTACAATGACAGGTCTGTTGTATTTGACATTTTCCAAATATGTACAGGTCTGACAGTCAGTTATATGACATGAAATGCTGCCTACATGTCAGAAATTGGCACACTGATATGGCAGGGGGCAGGGTAACAGCCAGCAGATATGGGCCAAATAACTGGACATTCTGGACATTTCTGTACACTTGTGGGGTATGATTCTGCATACAGGTTACTACTACTCCCAGGATTCGAACCATGGCTGTGTCTGCTAAAAATAAGACACTATCCATCACAGTTGAATGTGCTATATAGGTATTGCTGTGTATTTCTTGACTGATTTCTGTCTATAATTCTCCTGTGGAATTACATTCTGACCTTGTAATTACAACACTCTTATACAGGATTTCCTAGACAGTTGTATTATGTAGTACAGTGTGGGTGATGGTGATGAGTAATACCTTATTATTCTGAGCAGCTGCAACACTAACAATACCATACAATACCAGAGTAAACAGTACCAGTACAGGATATCAATCTTTTATTTATAGGCACAGTGATCCTGTCTGACAGACCTGCGGGAGCAATGTTTGTTAGCACTACCTGCATGTTGCCACACAAATTACCAGTTTCCACATCAGTATTATGCACATATGTCGCACTCTGTTACCATACACACTCTGATCACAGCTTGACAACATGGGGGTGGAGATGGGACATACTTGGCTACTTACTCTCATAACATTTTTGGGGGTTGCTAGAGTGACAGGCTTGTTGTTATAGATGTCTGACAATCAGTTGTATGCCTTGTTTGCTGCCTAAACATCTGGGATCATCCCACTAATTTCCCAAGGGGACAGGGTGACAGACAGCAGCTATGGGCCAATTTACTGGATATTCTGGACATTTCTGTACACTTGTGGGGTATGATTCTGCATTCAGCCAAATACCACTCCCAGGATTCAAACCATGGCTGTGTGTGCAAAAAATATAACAGTTCATGTCACAGATGAGTGTGCTATTTGGATTTTGTTGTCTGTATTTTCAGTTTTCTGTCTAAGTCTCTCTCAGTTGTACTATTTGACCTCTTGGGATTACAACAGTCATAAACAGACATTCCTACACAATTTATTTATGTAGCACAGTGTAGGTAACAGTGCTTACTACAACAGTACTATTAAGTGATTGCAACTCTACATTATCATATGATACCAGAGTGAACACATGCAGTCCAGCAGTTAGACCTTAATTGTCAGGCTATTATGCTTTTATTTACACACAACCTATATGAGACTCTTCCTGCCCTATTCTCTGGTGTATGCAGTACATGCCTTAAACAATACAGGTTTTATACAGGCAATTAACTTACTACTACTTTTAGATGTATTTCCTGTGACAGTACATGCAAAAGTATTACTAACCTGCCTCACGTTGCAACCGCTGCAGTCTACAGCCATGCTCTTTCTGGTTCATAGCCTGCTCACCTGCCGCTGTGAAAGACATAAGAGGAATATTTAGCCATACCTATCCATAATATACATGAGCTGGCAATTATTAAACAGGTAGTGGACTGATACACATGGCTGAGACTTCCCCCGTCCTCCTAGCTTCTTGGATCAACTGATCTAAGAGAGCTCCCGTTCTCTGCTTCAAGTCAGCATAGTGATGCCTGACCTGCTCACCAGTTCGGGGAATGCAAGTGGCACTGGTAAGGTCACCGGTGAGATGGTCTCAGGCTTCCACTTTGTATTTGGACCCCTGGTACTGGCCCTGCAGCAGTCTCTGGTTATGGTCTTTCACAAGGAGTCCTGACATGACTCTGGACTCCTGAATGCCCCAGCGCTGTGTCCCCAAAAGCGCACACCCTCTCCCAGTCCAGACATAGTGCCTACAAGGGGAAGCTACAACCGTTATGAGCTGTATTATCATCTGTTGGGTTTAAATAGGGCTGGTTTCTCACACTTTGCCATGATTGGATGGTTTTGAAAAGGCTACGATATAGGCAAACCTGCTTACTTAAGGCTGGCATTGCTTAAAGGGGTATACCAATGGGCAAACTGAGTTAGCTGACCTACACATTGCTTACACCTACTAAGCTGGGCTGTACAATGCTTAGAATTGCTTAATATTTAAGTTGCATTATATTTGCATTGTGGCATTGATTTATTATTCATTACATGTTATATATGTGTTTGGTATCCATGATTCATGTGTACATAGACGGTATGGGGTCCTTGTGCTTATTAGGGGATTTCAACATTTTATTACAATGACACCTCACATCTGGGCTTAATGCAGTACTCCAGTTCCCATATTTACGTCCTGTAGTAGGTTATACAATATAAAACTGTATATAGATTCCTTTCACATGTTCAGTTTGTATTTCCTATAGTGAGGATCTGTTTGGTGATAATCTTATGTATTGCAGTGATGGCTTAGTAGTTAACTACGGTAACTATAGTGTACAGGGTCCTGGGTTCAAGACCTCCAAAGGGTGTATATTTTGTTTCTGGCCAGAACAGTGGCTGATGCATACAGATTGATTAAGGCACTTTTAAGCAATTGTAAGCGGGTTTGCATGAAGGTAAGCAATGCTAACCTCTGGTTAAATATGCTTACAGACTGTTAGCTTCAATATTCCTTAACCTTTGTGCGCATTGCTTACCCCCGAGCAAACAGGTTTAAACCCACTTACTACTGCTTAAATATGCTTACTCCCACTTACTACTGCTTAAATATGCTTACTAGTGCTTACACCCACTTACCACCGCACTAATTTAGATAGTAATGTCTGCTGTTCTTCATTGCAGTGGTGTGTATATTCTGAGAGCTCTGCTCTCAGACACACCCCCTGTACTTGTGCACACTCCATGTCCATTTAGGAGCTCAGACAGTGCGCCTTCATTAATATGTATGGTGCGCTGCTGTCCTGCTCCTAAACGGCCGCTTCTGTGCAGGGCTAAGCTAGTCCTGAATGGAAGGATAGTGAATCCGGCAGTATGTCAAATAATACTTCTACAGTAAAGACACCAGTAAATGTTAGGTTTAAAGTTAAAAATTGGGTAACGCAGAATAAAAACTGTGTTCCAGAACTGTTAATTTAAATTTAAAGGTTATTAGTTCAGGAATGTTACATCTTTCTAGATGCAAAAGGTTAATTCACAGACGCACACTGTAACAGACACACTGTGTCATGATTCCCAGAATGGGTCAATTTCTATCATTATGGTTTCAGACTTAACTCAAATTCTTGCTTACAGTCTTCAGAAATCAGTGTAAATAATACAGAACATGTAATTCCAAATACAGTATTAAGTTACAGTATTGCACATACAGACATCAACACAGTCTATGTACTTAACATGCAGATTTCCTGACCAAACATAAAACAAACATTTGCAATGTGTCAGGTTCATGTTATTTCAAATACGGATGTCCAGAATGCAATAAATTCTAGTTTACATGTAATTAAAAGTACAGAGTTAAGTAGCAGTATTGTAAATACAGATGCAAACACAGTTAGTGTATGTAACATGCAGATTTCCAGACCAAATAGAAAGAAAACATTTGCTATGTCTCAAGTTCACCTTATTTCAAATACAGATGTTCAAAATGTAGTAAATTCTAGTTTCTTGTTTTCAGAAGCCAATGCAAATATTGCACTGGGGGGGGGGTAAGAGGGACCAGAGTGCAGATTTTTATAAGTCTGATAAAGTAAACACTAGCATAAATGATATACAGATTTCAGGACAAAGTAAAGATGAAATGCATACCATACCTCAAGTCAATGTTATTATCAGTGTTTCATGTCAAAATAAAGAAGAAATGCATACCAGAGCTTAAGTTAGTGTTATTGCTAGTTCTATAAAAAAGGATTTTCAGCTTAGCTATAAAGAGTGTGGCAGTCCAGCACCAACCCAAATTATTTATAAGATTGAAAGTAACAACAATATTTCATTATTTACAGAAAAGACATTATAGAATAATGTACTGATTAATACAGGCAAATCAGTTTCAGTTACAAATAGACCTCTACTAGAGGACACAAATGTAGTTTTGTCAGGATTTAAAGGGTCAAAGGTTACAGCAGTTAACAGTTTGAAGTGTAACAGTAATAGGTACAGATACGTCATCAGAGTTATATGTTGTTTTAGCCTTCAGTAACAAGATTTTATGTAAAAAATAAAAATGCTACAGAATGTACAATAGTGCACACAGATGACACTTGTAAGAATTTGCATGCAATGGATTGTGCAAAGGTACAGAATATGAAGAATTGTCATGACAGGAACACACATATTTATGTGTTAAAGATAACATAAATTCCAGTTCATCTGACACAGCTGAAGTGCTCAGAAAGACATATTGGTAGTGGCCAGTGGAAAAAAAGGTAACAGTATACATTTATGTTGTGTAAGGTATACCATAAATGACAGTCAAGTTAATTGGCAGAATAAAGGGTTTACAGCTACAGATTTAGCAAATTATTTTTGTGTGTGTTATTGTTTTGTTTAGCAGACATTAAGACATTTGTATTATGGTAGTTAAAGTATTGCAATGCATAAATCATATCTTGATACAAACAGATCAAAAGCATTCACAGATACTAAATGATGTTTTGCTAGTTTACAGCATGTAAAATTTAAAGTCAAGGCTACATTTTAGAAGCGACAGTACAGTCAAAAGTTCATATCCCATGCAAGAAAAGACTTCTTCATACGTTTTATGTGTTATTAAAGTCACAAGTTCAACTCCTGTGTTATACTTGTATAAAGCACAGACAAGTAAACTTCCAGAATTATATCAGTTCAACTCTAGCAATAAATGTGTATACTATATGAATAAACTTCACATACTTGTACAAAGGACAGACAACTAAATTTCCAGTATCAGATTAGTTCAACTCTAGTGATAAATGTGTATATGTAAACAGTTCAAGGCTGTATATATTTCATGCAGAAATTGCAGTTTACCAAGCACACCAGAGGTATAGACTTATCTAACTGAATAATCAGATTACAGGCCAGCTCAGCAAGCTGAATTAAAGACAGTACTGTATGCCATAAAATAGTATGATGAAGATCAGTTTAATATTCTTAGTTACAGTGTATGCAGTTACAGTTCTTGCTATTTACCCAAAAAATGTAGACAGCAATGATAAATCCTTGCAGCATGCAGCTGTACTGAAAAAAAAATAAATGACATCAGCTAATGAAAGGGCTATGGTAAGACAGTGGGTAAATGATGACTTGAGGATCACAGAGTAAACATAGAAAAGTTCAACAGTTAAGATTAATTTTACAGAGGTGCAGAAATGCAAAGAATGATTACATATTAATACAGCTCCTTCTGAGCCTAGACTAACCCCACTGTAGGAATGTTTCCATGTCTTGAGGATTCTACACTGTCATTTTTTCCAGTCCTGGCACCAGTGCACATACCAATATTGAGCACTTTTTTATCCTGGGACTTGTGTGCCTAGCTGCCATTTTCATTTGTTAACCTTCCTCTCTCCATGATATATGCTATATTAAATATATTCTATATATCAGTGTCATCTTGGTGATATTTTGTGAAACCAGGGACCACCATGTAAAGGTACACACCAAGACTTGAGGATGAATTCAGTTCCAGCAATACCACTCTCCTTTTCTTGCTGACTTTATCATCTCTTCATTCAAACCCTAAATAAGTATTGTACCCTATCAAATCTCATAAATATATATTCTCCCTTTTTTTAATTTATCCAAGTCATTTGGGTTTCTAATACCATGATGGAAATGAACCCCATTCCTAAGTCAGAGTATGATTAAGTTCATAAAAGTAGTGTTGTTTCAGTCTTTCATGTTAGCCAGAAGTGCTCTTCAGAGCACCCACAATTTGCCCAGTAATGACTTCTTCAGTAAGTCATATGGAGTTACATGTATTAGTAACATATCTAACCATGACTGTAAAGTCTTTTTTACAAGACTCGTTGCTCCTACTTCTACTACTGGAACTGTCTGGGTATCCTTCTTCCATACTGCCCTCATTTCAGCCTACAAATCCTGAAACTTTATGACTTTTTGTTTCCCTGTGGCACTGTAGTCACTGGGTAATGTTACTTTTGTCTTCTTTTCATGGACTACTATATCTTGTTTTCTCACATTTATTTTTCGAACTGTTGGTAATGGGTGATCCCATGCGATATAAACTTCATCATTTTCTATAATGCGTTGTTGCTCAAGTTTCTAGTTTTTTCAGCCACTTCTGTACCATAATGTTTGCACAATCCCCAATGCAATATTCTTGCCACATCGTTATGTCTTTCAGTATACAATCCTGCTGCCATTAGTATATCACAATCAGCAACAAGATGTGTGACTGTTTACAATTGTGTTTTACAAAACCTACATTTGTCTGTTTCTCCCACATGTTCAGCAGGTTATGTAAGCCAACACGTATGTAGTATACAATCCTGCTGCCATTAGTATATCACAATCAGCAACAAGATGTGTGACTGTTTACAATTGTGTTTTACAAAACCTACATTTGTCTGTTTCTCCCACGTGTTCAGCAGGTTATGTAAGCCAACATGTATGTAGCCCACTATCTTGGGCCGCCAATATTAACCTTTCATCTTTTGGTTTAAATTCACCTCTCCTTAACCATTCCTGCCTTTGATCGTGATCAGCATTAGGTTGTTCCAAGAGTTTTCTATACTTGCAACTATATTTATGGATTTTCCACATTTCTTGCTTTCTCATCTGATCTTTCACCTTATATTCTTCCTTTTGTTTTTTGGAACATTCAGTCACTGCCTGATTTTTATCTACTTCTAGTTTGATTTCCATTCCCACTTGACACCAAGATGCTTCTGCTGAGCTAAACAGGGAAGTCATCTTAGACTTATTCTCCTCATGTTTCAAAACTTTCACTACGTTTGGGTCTTGTGAGGTCAACAGATGTGTATGCAGTCCCACGATTGGAGATCTATACATATAATCAGTTTAGAGGAGGCCCATACCTCCTTCAGAATGGAGAATATATAATCGTTCTATGTACTGATTTTTATAAATCATTTGATGAGCATGAAACATACTTCTTGTTTTCCTATCCAACTTATCCAACACCTTTTAGGGCCATTAAATCACTCCAAAACTGTAAGTTAGGACAGGAAGAGCAAACTGGTTTATAGTTTGGACTTTCTTCCTAGATGTCAATGCTGTTTTCAGTATTAATTTAAGACTTCTAAAATATTTCTTACTAAGTTTATTTTGCATTTGTTCATGTTTTATTGTTGCTCCTTCATCATTTCCCAAATATTTATACACTCCCTCTTGCTCAAGTTCTTTTATATCACATTATTGTCCCAAACTGATATTTTTTGGTGCTACAGCTTTCCTGCTTTAAAGGTTGCTTTTGCACATTTATCAAGCCTAAATGACATTCTTATGTCATCTGAAAAAGTTTTGACCACTTGCAGTTGTGCTTTCAGTTCCTCATATCTTGAACTATACAGTTTTAAATCATCTACATAAAGAAGATAATAAGTCTTTACCCTTTGTTGTTTTCTGGGAGTGAAACTGACCTAATCTGTTAAGCAGACACCTTAATGAGTTAAGGACAAGACAAAAGAGCAGCGGTGACAGAATCACCCTGGAATATCCCCCTTTGAATTTTTATCCCTGGAATAATAATTTGTCCTTTATCATGGCTTAGCTGAAAAGTGATTTGCTATTGTCTCATGGCCGCTTAAATGTAATCAATCAGTGTAGGGTGTATCTTATACATTTTTAAGCACTCTTTTTTCCATGAATGTGGGATACTGTCAAATGCTTTTTTGTAGTCTATCCATGCCATTCTTAGATTCTTCCCTTTTTTACAATGCTCCATGATGGCATTTGATTTCTCCCTTATCTTTTCCCTTACTACCCTGTGCTCTTGTGGTAAGCCTTTATCTGTTGTTAATTTAGCTGCACAGTAATATATCCTATTTACTCTCCATGGACAGTCCTAATTACTGTGTTCAATTGTTTTATCAAACTTCAAACTTTTGGGGTTTTATTAACTTTCTGTGGTCTATTTCTTTCATTGATCTTGATATGTCTGTCCATCTCTATTAAATCAAGCAACTCTTCCCTTAAATAATTTTCTTCTAAACTGAGGGCATATTCTTTTTTTCCATTTCCTGTGGGTAGTGTATAGAAAATTCCACAGAATCTTCCTGTGCCACATTCTTTTCAGTTTCATCCTGTGTCATCCATTGCTCTTTCATATGGGACCTCACTGGCCTGTCACTCCAAAGCAAGTTGCCACAGTTTTCTGTTCCTTCCCTTGCTGTCCAACTCCAATTGAATGTTTATACTGGTTTTCTATGTAAGTCTCCAAAGTATCTTCATATGTCAACTGATAAGATCCTTCCCGCTTTACTGGTTTAAACTTAATTTGAGTGACCATTGCTCTATCCTGCTGTGATGTTATCTGAGTTAAAATTTCTACACTAAAATCATTCACTTGGCATTTATTCCATAACCTCAGTTTCTATTTTTTAACTTCTCCATTACTAATCCTTTTTCTACTTTTCCTCTTTGTTTTCTCACTTTTTATAGTGTAACCCTTTTCATGTACAGATGCTTTCGCGTGTATTTCTCTTCAAATATCTTTGGTGCTGCTCTTTTTATATTGATTAGTTTTGCTTTCTCCTTTGCATGCATATTGCACCATATTAAATTTTTTTTCTTTCAAATGTCCATATTTCTTCTTCAGATGTCTCCTGCCCCTCCTGTTTCTCCTTACTTTGGGGTCACATTGTTCCATCATGCTGTGATATAACCTGTGTTAGATTTTCCACACTAAATCCTTCAGGTATTCCATAACTTCAGCTTCTATTTTTTAAACTATTTTTTTAAACTTCTATTTGATTAACCTTCTGTTCTACGTTCCCTGTTTGTGATCTTATGTTTCTTATTGTGAAATTTTCCATATCTTGATGGTTCTGACAGTTTTTCTTGTGGAAGTATTTTTCTTTCCTCTAATTTCTCTCTTAATCTTTTCATATATCTTCTTTCTGGAAATTCTGGACTTCTTGCATAATAGTAACAATACATATTTTTTTTCTTATCCTCAATAGTCCACTCTATTATCTGCATGTCTCTTTTTTGGCCTATCAGTTTTTGTGATTTTTGTGGACTGCTACTTCTACAATAGGGATGCCATCTTCCCTCTGGGCCTGGCCTAGCCCCATTGTAGGAATGTCCCCATGTCATGAGGATACTATACTGTCATTTTCCCATTCCTGGCACCAGTGCACCTAACAGGATTGGCCACTTTTTTATCCTGGGTGTTGTGCACCCAGCTATCTTTTTTTATTTTTTAACCTACGTCTGTCGATGATATGCTATATAAAATAAAGTCTATATATCAGTGTCATCTTGGTGAGATTTTGTAAAAAATCATGGTCCACCTCATGAAGGTATTCACCAAGACTTGAGGATGAATTCAGTTCTAGCAATACTACTCTCTTTTGCATGCTTATTTAACATCTCTCCATTCAGACCGCTTCTCTTTATAGAGTGGTTTAATGATTGTTAATACCTGGCAATTACCTTATGATTCTAGGTGATGTAGTCAGTTCATATTTAGTCAGTAAATTATTCCCAATACCTTTTTATGATGTCTCTTACACATTCATTAGTTTTGATTCTAATTTATTTTATCTAGCAGAACATACATTTGCCTCTGACTTTTATACAAAATAATAAGTATTGTACCTAGTGTGCTAGTTAAATTGTTTTACCAATACCATTTTGAATAAACACATTTATGTCCAAATAGATTTTACAAAAATTACAGTAAAAGTGTCATGGTGTACACCCATTGAACCCTAATTATAATGTTTTCTTTGCTCCATACCCATACGTTATCAATCAGTTTTGCCATTTTTAATTTGCCTCATAGCATTTTTCCTGAAAAAAACCTATACCATTTGCATTGCAATCATTATTTCATACAGAGGAGATGGCATTCATGTCAGGCTTTCATCTGAAGAATGTGTGCTGCCATGAGTGTTTGAAGAATACAGCTTTAAAGATGGATTAAATTAAAATATTTCCATCTGACTGACTGGTCATCTTAGTCCTTTAAAAAGCAATAATTATGCAAATTCAGACAGTATTAGAGACTTTAACACATTGTTCCTGGTTTCTGATAAAGTTGCCTTTTTGTGGCAAATGATATTTTTCTAAATTTTGGAGTATTACAAACTTACATGTTTTTATAAAAAAAATGACATGTATATACACGGACAGCAAAGCCAAGACCAAGTAGCAATAGTAGTACTCCAAATCAAACTGCTCAGTACGATGCTGCAAAGTTTTACGAACTTTTACGAACTTTGCAGCATCGTACTGAGCAGTTTGATTTGGAGTACTACTATTGCTACTTGGTCTTGGCTTTGCTGTCTGAGTAAGGTGGAGCGGTTTGTGAACTTGGTCGTTTTTGTTTTTAAAAAGTTTGTCGATGTATATACACGGACACATAAACAGATACATGTATGTAAATTAAGATAACAGAATAGCACTACAGCTAACTCACAGAAAAGTCCATTCAGTTAAAACACACAGAAAGGATGGTTGGTCATCAAAAAATACTCTTACATGGGTGCGAAGCATCCCATGCACCACATGCAGGGGTTGTGTCCTGTGTACACCCAACTCCCATGACTACTATAATTATTTCTGAGGTTGTAAAACCACAGGAGAAGTTACATCTTTTGATCACTACTCATTCAGTCTGTTGGTCTCAGCTAAATGTGCTTCAGTTAATCAGTCATTGACCAAGAATGCAAATACCCAAATCAGTCATTAACCAAGTGTGCAAATACACATGCATAAGCACAAGCACGTCCACAATATTGTACAAGCACACACACACACACACACACAGACACACACACACACACACACACACACACACAGACACACACACACACACACACACACACACACACACACACACACACACACACACACACACATATACACACACACACACACACACACACACACACACACACACACACACACACACACACACACACACACACACACACACACACACACACACACACACACACACACACACACACACACACACACACACACACACACACACACACACACACACACACACACACACACACACACACATACATATGCATACACACACAAACACACACACACACACACACACACACACACACACACACACACATACTCATGCATTACTGCCTTGCATAATACAAATGGTTAACAGGTTTTAATCTAGTATTTCAGTAGGAATATTTTAGCAGAGCTCTTTAATGATTTAAAGATTTTTAGCTCACAGGCACAACTTGTCGTGACTAAATTAAGTACAGATACGAAAGAGATTAGGACTGGCATAATGTTTAAGATATAAAAACTGATAAAGATATGTAAGGTTTTGTTTAACAGAACCTTAAGAGGAGGAGAAGTACCACTGTCTTGGAAGAAAGCAGTGGTAGCTGTAATACCTAAAGAGGGTAACGATCCATCAGATCCAGCTTCACACAGGCCCATTTCAATACTAAACCATGACTATAAAGTGTTCATGTCTATAATGGCTAAAAGACTGGCAAAAGTAATGCCAAAACTAATAGATATGGATATGTGTGGTTTTGTGGAGGGGAGGCAAACATTTCACGATATTAACAGAACATTGATGATCCAGAGGGAAACGGAATGTAAAAAAATACCATTGTTGTTGGTGGGTCTTAATATAGAGTAAGTTGGGACATTGTGAGCAGGGCATTTGCATTTCCTGAAAAAATTATAAGGTTGATTAGGAGGATATATGCGGGATCAGAAGAAAAATTAGTCGGTGGGGTCCTCTCTGATAATTTCTGCTTGAGCAGAGAAACCAGGCAGAGGTATCCTCTTCCCCTTTATTATCTGCATTATATTTGGAACCATTGGCAAAGAAAATAAGGGACTCAGAATTTCAAGGATATAATTAGTATGGTAGTCAAGAAAAGCTGGCTTTATTTGTAGATGTTATTATTTTATACCTAACAAAGCCAGAAAAAGACATTACAGTGTTGTGGTGCATTTTCAAACAGTTTCACATCTTTTTGAGATACAATATTAATGAAGCTAAAATAAAGGCAATAGTGGTAAATTATGTACGCATACATTCAGGAATGCCCATATTTATGGGGACATGATAAAATGAAATATTTAAGAGTATGGATTAAAAAATATTCTAGTGTGGAAGCTAAAGATATGTGGGAAAAGACTAAACAAAAGATAATACAAAACTGAGAAAATGTAAGCTTTGTTATATGGATAGTAAGATACAAGCAATTAAAATGTTTTTAGTCCCATTAGTCTTATACACAAGTCAGGCATATTTTTATCAACCAGAAGAGAAGCAATTAATAAGGACTTTATCTGGGAGGGGAAGACAGCAAGAGTCAAGTGGGATAAGCTGATTTTTCCAGTAGAACAGGGTGAACTGGGATTATTCAATTTGAAGGGGCATTTTGGAGGTACACAGTTAAGATTCCTATACATAACACAAGCAGAAAACTATAATTCAAAGTGGAAAGGGATGCTGATGAAACAGGGGGGAAGCTCAAGAAACAAGGAGAGATTGGGATGTTGGATGCAGGCCTTTAAGGAGAATAACAATAATCATACAGAATATTATATTCATAAAGTAGCAGAAAGTATTCTAAGAACTAAGTCAGCACAGGAATGGAGAAAGGAGATTCTGCCAATAGGAATGACTGCAATTGCGGATACAGACAATAGGCAAGAGGAGGCTGGAATTTATTGGAGAAAACTGGCAAAGGAACCAAGGTATTGGGAGTGAATAACTAGGGAGGGAAAGATTATAGAATGGGAAGAAGAAAATAATTTGTTTGGATTGCAGGTTAGAGATTGCCTTCCCTATCCATGATCGATATAAAAGTAAAGGCAAAGAGAAAGAAACAGGGGGGTTCTAAATGAAAGACCAGCACTGGTCGAGTTTTTAATAGAATCTAGAACAGAAGCTGCCATTAAAAAAGGAATAATTCATAGAGTGTATAAAATATTGCATGATAACTATAAGAATTAATCAGAGGAGGTTAGAAAGCATTGGGAAGAGAGATTGGATAAGCAAGTCACAAAAAAAAAAAAACAGTGGGAGGATATATGTATGTCTCCCAAATATGGAAACAAATCTAGAAGATTTAGGATTTTTGCCTGGAAATGTTTACATAGATAATTTTATACCCCAAGTAGACTCCAGAGAAGTTTTCCTCATGCTGACAGCAAATGTTGGAGGTGTGAAGAGGAAGAAAGCGGTAGATGGGAACATATTTTTTGGGTGTCCAGTGAGTTGGTAGACTTTAAGGATCCTCTTGGGATGCACTGTCAGAGATGCTGGCTATTCAGAATGGTCTGACGAGGGAGATTATTTTTCTGAGCTATGATACAGAATCGGAATTGCCTTGACATGGTAAGGCCTTGCTGTGTCTAATAATGGTGGCTGCCAAAAAAGAAATTAATAGAAAATGGAAATCAAAATGGAAACCAGCTATACTGGAAGTAGTGAATATAGTAACAGAGATAAAACAACTGGTACTGAGATCTTTAGAAAGGGGTAGGAGCAAACTGCATAGGAAACAATGCGAATTGTGGGAACAATACATACAAGGGAGGAATGAAGTTTAAAAGGCAACAGGACTTAAATGAGCTATGTAATGTTTGAGTGAAAAAAATTGGGTAGATTATAAGGGATGTATAATGTTTGCAACTGGGAGTTTATCAATATGCTTTGTGATGTAAAATGCTTGCAACTACGATTGTGTTGGTGTGGTTTGTTTTCATTTATATAAATGTATGATTGCCTATGTAGTAAGTAATGGTTTAATAAATATATTTCTTGTTTAAAAAATGTTTAAGATGTTTACTTCACAGACAAGATGTACATGGTTTGATTCTCACCAAAGGAAATTGGCTAGGCTTAAAATAGTTCACAAGGACAGCTAGCCTAGTACTTACCTATGAAGTGGTCATTTTATCAGAAGATATTCAAGACAGCCCATTGCAATGGATTACATTGCTTATAAGCTCGCACTCATGGTCACATTTATGTATAATCAAATTAGGTGGGTGTTTATGTGCAAGGTACTAGAAGAACATAGGTTTCCATATGTTGCTGGCACAATTAATGCAAATATTCTACAATAGGTGACAACAATTGCAGGTTTAATGGCAGCACTAAAGAACGTATATACTTCCACATGACTGGTCTATATCTGTTTGCCTTTCCAGTATCACTGTATATGTCCATTGTAATACCAGCCTCAGAACCCACATTCACCTGCTTGTGACCCTTCTGACCTATGCTGGCCTCCCTGTGTCTGGTATTAAAGTCACATGTTTTTTAAAAAACATCTGCTCTGACTCTCATTTGAACAAGGAAAAACCCTAACATACAATATTTACAATGTTACCAGTCTTTTCATTTCTGTTTACGTTATTTCTCTTTTGATAGACAGGGCATGAACAGCATGGCTATGTTGACAGAACTAGACTGGATTTTGGTAAACAAAGATCTACTGCAAAGGGCTCCCATGAAGATTTAGTAATGTATTCAGTATTGCATACTTAAGTTGTCTCCCTTTGTGAAGCTCTCCATGTTTGGTTATACGGGGTCAAAAAAATGGGAAGATACAGGCAGGCACATTTATGGACCAGCTAAATCAAAATAACTTGCAATACCACACTATTGAAAGAATTATTGCTTCTGGAACACAGGTTTAATCTATAATATGTAGTTAGCATTATGAACTGTAGAACACATTACTACAAAGCATGCCTTCCATAAACATGTTCCTAAGCCAGATACTATAGGAAACTTCATAGATCCATGTTATCCTATAGCCTTTGTTAAAGATGTACATGCTGCATAGTGGTGAAAGATAGCCCACTAATCCATCCTAATGGTAATGGTAAGTATGTCCACACATTTCTCCAAATAAGGAGATGAAAACTGGTCTGATTTACAAAAGTTTATCTGATTATCAATAATTCACTTGATTGTGCAATCACTATTGATGCTAAACAATCAGAACTTTATGGTTTTTGACCCCATACTAGGCATTGTGGCTTCTCATTCCAGTACTGACACTACAGTACAGCACAAAAATGGGGTTATGCGCTTTTGAGATGCTATTCTTCAGATGAAACACTAAAGCAAGTTCGCATTTGCCTATTCTAATGACACTTATCAAAGAATATTAGGGAGTCTTTTATTAAATCTTTATGAAAACATAATGTAAATCAAACCATTTGTCAGTATAACATAGTATACCAGCACTTGTTCATGAAAAAATATTTATATATATATACCTCATACACATTTTTAACAAAAGCCCTATAAAAAACATTAAATAATTCAATTTCCTCCCATATGTTCTTGCATACCTGACCATATTATTACTATATATATATATATATATATATATATATATATATATATATATATATATATATATATATGTATATATATATATATATATATATATATATATATATATATATATATATATTGTAACTGTATTCACTGCTTCTAGTATAGTTGGTTTAGATTTTGATTTCCATTTTCTAGTAATTGCTTTTTTTGGCAGCCACCATTATTAGTCACAACAAGGCCTTACCATGCCTAGGCAATTCCAATTCTGTATCACAGCTGAGAAAAATCATCTCCCTCGTCAGACCAATCTGCCCACCCAGCATCTCCAGCAGTACATCCCGCAGGAAATCCTTAAAGTCTGCCAATTCACTGCACTCCTTGAAAATATGTTCTCAATTACCTCTTTCTTCCCCGTCACACCTCCAACATTTGCTGTCTGCCTGAGGAAAAATTCTCTGCAGTCTACTTAGGATATAGAAATATCTATGCAAAATTTTCCAAGCAAAAATCCTAAATCTTCTAGATTTTGGTGCATATTTGGGAGACATACATATATCCTCCCATTGTTTCTTTGTGAATTTCTTATCCAATTTCTCTTCCCAGTCCTTTCTAAACTCCTCTGATTGATTCTTATAGTTATCATGTAACATTTTATATGCTCTACTAATTATTCCTACTGGCTTACAACTCTTGACCCCCTTCATTGTTTACTAGCTGGGATACTTTATGTGTGGATGTACCAAATCTATATGGCCTTCCTGTGGCTGTGTGGGTTTTCTCCAGGTGCATTACTTTCCTTCCTCACTCCATAAACAAATCTATATTTTAAATTGGTCTCAGTTTGTGTATAGGTGTGGGGGCATCCTTTGATGGAATGGCATCCTGTTCAGAACTGGTTTTCTGTCTTATAGCTACTATTTGCCATGATAAGCTCTCCCATGCAGCCCAAAATTGGACAAAGCAGGTATCAGAGAATGCGTGCATTTTATGTTCTGTGTTATCTTAAAAGTGCTGCACATCATGTGCTAATGGCCAGATAGAATATTTCAAAAATGTTGATATAGTTTCATCTTTGTGGGGCTAGGGACATTTCTGAATGGCCTTACCCCACTCCGAGCAGCTGTAAGTGCCAGAGAAAAGAAATAAAGCTACAGGAGACAGAGCAGACCCCATAGCAGATAATATCATCATAAGAGTCAGTGTCTAGCCATAGGGAGAAGTTTGTGGGAAATGTAAGAGAAAAAATCATTTTGTCAGAATATAGGGGAAACCAAAGTATATGGCACAAGCAACAATATAGAGAAAATAAATTTGAGAGAGACAACCGATCAGACATAGCAATCACTCATATGTAAGAAACTGTTTCATATCATAAACTCGACACACAAGTTGTCGAGTCAACCAATGCCCACAACCATTCCCAGAAGGTCGGCATGATGAATACCAGCATACCCAACACAAACACCAAACCCGGAAACTCCCTATTGCTCTGGACCCAGGAGCAAGCATAAACATGGATCTGGTAGAGTATTAGATTGGACAGTCAGTAATGTCAGTTTTTGACATTCTGACTTTCATAATGTAAAAATCATGCAGTTGGACTCAACCTCCTATGTGTTGAATATATGATTATAAATCATAAGAAACATAACCCATAGCACTGACAGAAAAATACAAGACAGAAAGAAAGTAACATAAAATATAGAAAGCATAAGAACAAATGGAAATACAGAAATAGCAGTGAAGACAATAAACAAGGTAAGAAAGATGGTGACAGACATACCATGAGATTCAGAAAATTTCTCTTTGCTCTCACTAAATGTGCAACATCAGTTAGTCAGCTGGTGTGAAGAAGAGAAATTCTGATTCAGAAACATGGTAAATCCACACTGAGAAGCACATAATTAGTGATTCATTACCATGATGTAAAACCTGATATCTATAGCATTCTCCCTTTCAGCTAATTCATCATGTTAGCAAAGGCACCCCATCACACACACACACACACACACACACACACACACACACACACACACACACACACACACACGCACACACACAAAAACACATCCACCCGTCCATAAACAAGTCCCCCTCAGTCACTTACATAAACACTTATCACACACCCACATGCACACTCAACACATGCACACATTCACATCCAGACTTGAGATCCTTTATCTGACTCCTTAGTACAACAGCCAAGATTAACATGCAGACAGACAGACACACATTCATTCAGTCTTATTCCTACCCCTACAGACACACACACACACACACACACACACACACACACACACACACACACACACACACACACACACACACACACACACACACACACACACTCACTGACATCTGGACTTAACTGTATGGTGAGTATGCCCATAGGAGTGAATGTCGGACTGCCATCAAAAGAGAGCAGTCACTATTTCTTCTTAGAATTAAATTTTACTTGCCAAAGCAATTAATTGAATTGCTCAGCTGAGTAAAGTTTGCTCTGATTACATGGATAACTGGATGGGTATGCATAAATTCACCCCAGGTATGACTGTCATAGCCCTCCTCGAAAAGGGAGGTACAGTCTAGGGTCGGAACCGCAAGGCATAAAAGGTCACAAGACTAAATATTCTTTAACTTCCTATTATTCCTATGTTTTCTGGGGGACAGCACATAGCTAATTATCATTAGCCATTCTCTTGGACTGCCACATTAGCTTGCAGCTGCACCTGCATTACTGATCTCAGTGCTTAGTCTCCATGAGGGAAAAAACATAGCAGGATATCAGGTGAAGAACTGGAAGAGCCTTACCTTGATGCAGAAACCTTCCATTATGTGGTTGCCACATCATGGTAAGCCTTTCTGAATCCCAAGGACTACACCCTCTGTTAATACAATAAGAGACAGAATATACAAGCAAAGCCAAAGGCAAAATTAAAAGAGTTTGTGTGTACAATTCCAAAAACAGCATTAGCTGTTAATAGTTGTTTTGAAGAAGAGTTCAAAGTAAAAGACAGAACAATAAAAAATAATTTTCATGCACTAGAGGAAAAAGAACGTAATCTCGAGTTATAACATAGAAAAGAAATTACACTGATACAACTAAATGTTTTCCTGTTTAGACAGATGTAGAAATTTGGAAAGGATGAGACAGCATATGAGTGTGTAAATATAACACATAAATCTTACCTGCAAAACAGACTGCAAAAATGAGAGAAAAACACCTTTTGCCGTGTCAAGCCATTATAACGCAAAACCAGACATTTCATATAGAAGTACCAGAATGTGAAAGAACCATGGACTGTTTTGTACACTAATTTAGAGGGCATATTGGTAATTACTAATTGTTGTTGATAGCTACTCTAGCTTTCCAGTGATACATCCATAAGCTTAAAGGCAGAAGATACACCTTCCATCATATTAAGCAATCTCAGGATTATTGTAGCTGAACTTAACAAATATATCTTACACTGTATTCATATAAATTATCCTTATGTTACTGTGAATTATATTCTAAAAATATATTTTTTCATGTTTATTTCATGCTCTTAGGTTACTGATTCTGCCGTGGTGGTGCAGCGGTAGCATTGTTGCCTCACAGCAAGAGGTTCTCTCATTCGATTCTCAGCTTGGGTTGGGAGTGCCTTCTGTGTAGAGTCTGCATTCCCTCCCCGCGGTCGAGTGGGCGTTCGAAAGACATACGTTGAATGGGCATCGGGCTGGCAACTCAACACCATAAAAAACAACTGCCAATCATTAGCAGACCGGAGTTCCGCTGTGGTGACCGCTAACCGGGAAAAGCCGAAAGACAAACAACTATGTAGGTTACTGATCTATATGTTTGAAGTTATGTCTCCGGCCCTGGTCCTGGCTGTAAAAGGTCCTCAGATCAGTCTACCCAGCAAGTTAAAATAAACTGAAAATAAAATAAGTAAATAAAATGCGATAATGCCCTTCCTGATAAAATATTTACTATATTTCAGGTACAGGTGAGTGCAAAAGTTGGCAGCTAACACCTTCTGAGAGCCACCAATTCAAAGTATTTTTCAAAGAGAAAGAATTAAACATAGAAAAGTGACTGTAGCCAATAGACTACTGAAATGCTTCATGCATAATGAACAAGAAAGCCGTAAGAATTACCAAGTTTAGAAGAATTTTCTGGAAAACTCAAACAGAACGCAAAGAGCATGCAGGGCTTACTTTCACCCTACTGCAGGAGCTAAATCATCCACTGTGCTGCTTACATATAGGTCAAGAAACAAGAACCACATCACACCATGTTCTATGGTCAGAAATGATGAAGAGATCAACAGCAGAGAGCAGCCAGAGGAACAACATGGAAAATATGCTGATATAAGAAGAAAAGACTGGGGACAGGCCTTCATTAACATAGCCTGCCTCGGTAATAAATGAGAGACTGCACAAACAATGCCCTTTGTTCAGCTCAAAGCTTTACTAGATAAGAGAAGTCAAAGGATGAATGAATGCAATGACAAATGAAGAACACGCTTTTCACCACACACCGTTATTTTATGAAATCCTAGCATGACACTTGTGATTGAGAAATAAATAGCTCTTTATGTGAAGCTGGCCCTGAGAGTGAGCCAGCATATGACAGGTTCAAGTGGTGTTACCTTTCAGGCAAACCTTTATGCCTAGATAGTTCATAAAATCTGCAAACAGAAGCTCTTTTTCAAATAATTACATCTGCTCATCTGTTAACTAATGCAGAATGCTAATAATGTTTTCTATTATTGAGAATAAGCACAGATGTTTTTTAAAACAACTTTTCCTTTAACACATTCATTTTCTTTGCAAGTGTGAGAGATTGTGGATATTGCAACCAAAAATATTCACTTAAAACACTGTATTTTTTTACATATATGAAAATATGCTAGAGCAAATGCTATTTAAAGCAATGCTACTGATATTGCTGATTTTAACATATAGCCATTGGCTATATTATACATTTTAGAAAATACAGTTGAGAGCCATAATAATGAGATGAAAGTTATATCCTCTTCTTAATATAAAACTGAGTACATTTCAGTATTAGTCTATGAATGGAATTGAATCTGATCACTCAATAAAAAATGTACTGTAACAAAAGTCTGCTCTATATGCCTCATGATAGTCATCGCTTTCTGAGACGAACCTAAAATCTCCAGTGAATCATAAGTTTATGAAATAGTTGGTAAGATCATCCAGCAGCCTGTACTTATGATCAGTACTTTTGTGCAATTACATCACTGGGGTTCATGACTGTTCCAGAGTGCATGTGCCATATAGCCACAGTTAGCTAACCAAAAACCCCACAGACTAAACTTTCTTGTTTTCTATGAGAATCTAATCTGCATTTGAATAAAATATTCTGTAAACGGCATCTAGTTGCTGATTTTAGGATTCTTATGAGAAAAGACATGATTCCATGTATTGAATATTTGCTTATCTATTAAAGAGGACTCTGCCGCAATGTATCTGATCTGGTCTCGTCTGTGTGATAATCCCAGTGCATGTACCCTATGCTTCTGGTATTTCTGGATCTACTTTTTCTCAATCAAATACAGTGAACTTTAATGGTTTATGCCATCTCCAAATATTACAGATATGATACAAGGCAGACAATGAATGCAGAAGATAGGTTTGTAAACATCCCCTCCCAGCAAATGGAGAATATGCCCACTCCCTAACCCTCTTTACCACTACTATGTTTTCTCTATCATGAAGCACCATTCTCCTAAAGTCAATAAAGAAGGTCTTAATAATTCTGAAGTGGTACTGGAGATCCGGTTCTGGGTTCTGACATTGGCTCAGAACACTTTAAAATGCTGAAATCCCTGGGATATACATTAATGTCAGCTCGAATGACTAACACATAGAAGCTAAGAGCATTTGTATAGAGGGATACAGTGCAACCTGCTCAATAAATTATTCAGATACGATTCTCTAGTTTTGATCATCTATGTTGTCCAGGAAGAGTTCTGGATGTCGGTAGTACTCCAAAACCTTTAAAATATAAACAGTCCTGCATTCCAGCTGCAGAGTCTCTGGGCCATGATGTCCTCCAGTTACACATTCCACCCACCCCCCCCCCACCCCCACCCCCTCTAGGACACTATTCAAAGTCAAATTTTACAACAGGCTACACAAAACAAAAGAACAATCCACTTCCAAGCTGTAGTGGAAATCCACCCACCTAAGAAACTGCGGCAAGACATATATGTCTCTTTATCAAGTAAATGCCCTCTATGCACCTCAGAATTCTTCTGTGTAGTCAAACAAAGGGGACAGCCTTTAAGATGAAGAATAAGAAAGTGGCACTGGAGTGTTTGTTGCAGGATCATTTAGTCCCTAGGCTCAGTTTTGTGTCAGAAAAACTCCACACTACCTTGGATCAAGTATAGCCCTAGTGAATGAAATGATTAACCCTGATGTCAAGGATGCTGCTCCCAAACTGGTGATATCCTTGAAGGTAAGGTAAGGCAAAGGAGAAGTACAATTAATTCTAGGGTAAAACTGAAGCCTCTTCAGTTTTAAAGAACATTCACTTTTTAAAGTACTCCTCTACTTTTTTTTGTGAAAACAAAAATGATTGCTTCTTGAAAATTACTTACTTTCCACCAAAGAGGGGGGATTTTTCTCTCTCTCTCTCTCTCTTCTTACAGCTCTACCGTGCCTTAATTTATTTTAACCATATCTCCACCCTGCCTTAATTTCTGGAGGGAAATTACCCTTTCTGGTGCAGCAGTGACTTGGGAATTGCAGGCTGCAAAGAATTGAGCCAAGATTTACTAAGCATACTCTATGTACATTCCAGCCATGAACTATATAATGCACTCCCCCCCCCCCCAGCACAGATCTATAGGGATATATGACTATTGTGGACAGCTATAAGTCCATGCGAGACTTCCACATTACTGTGCATGGAGCCTGGGTGTTCTAGGGCTTTAAATTTAAAAGGCTGGAAATACAATACCCAGCATGTCAACTTTGCACACTTGTGACAACCACTTTAGATGGGCACAATAAGTCATTTATGAAAAAGAGTGTCTCAACAAATAATACCCAAAAGAGGTAAAAGTCCACTTAATTGCAAAAGACTATTTTTCACTTGTAGCATATATAGTCTCTTGGGACAGGAGCTTATTGTTAAGGAAACATGTGGGGTGTTCTTAATCCTGATACTTTTTGGATAGGACACTGCCCACGTGAACTGAAGGCCTTAAAAAGGTGCAAGCAAGAAGGTGAGGAGCACAAAGCCTTCTTTAGATTCATGATAGTTTTCAGTGTCAGTCATTCACTTTAATTCTTTGAGGGGCCTTAGTATTATTAAATTCCATCTGCAAAATAAGGTATAAAATTATGATAATATTCTATTCGTCCTAAAAAAGGCTCTAACCTGTTTCTTAGAAACTGGTTGGAGCTAACTTATACTTTTTCCAGCTGTGGCCCCTCTCAATAACAATTCTCAAATACTTATCTTTAGATATGCCTATCTTACATTTTGAAGGGTTAGCTGTCACACCTGCCTACAATAAAGCATTCAGCAATGCCTGCACCTTAGACAAATGGTTGCCTCAGTCATCACTACAGGTGACTATATTGTTAAACATGCTGCATCATAACATCCATGGGGTCTCAAAGTTGGATCCAACTGTCACTGGAATGTGGCTAATGCTCAATGGTAACCAGATGGCATGACATTATATTGGGAGAGGTCATCTGGATAGAAAATGCTGCCTTTTCCTTGGACTGAAAAGTTAATGGAATCTTCAAACGCCAGTTTGTATAATCAAGTGTTGTTAAATCCCAAGCTTTCCCAAGCATTTCCGCTAGTTGGTCTATCCTTGCCATTGAACAAGGAAACATTTTGAAATGATTTTTAATTTGAGAAAATTACTGCAGAATCTTACACTGCTTTCATGATTGGGTGCTAGTACTATCAGCTACCCCCCGGGCACTGTGTGCCTCTTCATTTACCCCAGCTACCCCCGTGCACTGTGTGACTCTTCATTTATCCCAGCTACTCCTGGGCACTGTATGACTCTTCATTTACCCCAGGTTGAACATTTTCTGTACTTCCAGACTTATTGTTTCTCTTCAGGCTTCAGGAATTCTCAAAGGTTAAACTTAAATTTTTACCCAGGACCTGAGCAAAGTCATGTTGTACCAGATTAGTCCTGCCTAGTAAAACAGAAAACATACCTTTATTTTTCCTGAAGGATTTCCTTTACCTCTCACATTTGATGGACTGAAAATGACTTATTAATGTGCAATTCAGATTTGTAATTCTGAGCCCTCATTGGCACTTCATGTTCGGAATTCTTGACCTCAGTTTTGTTCCTTGTCATACTGGCTCCAAGAAGTCCTTTTTCCATTCAAGGATTTAAAACATTGAAATTACATATTAGATGGGGTTTAAATCACCTAGGCTTTGTTTATCCCTTAAATTGCATAATTTTTCTCATGCACTTCATATGACCCCTTCCACCTAGCCAGGAATGTATTCTCAGCAACAAAAAACAAGATTAATAGTTTTGTCTCAATGGAAAATTTTCATTCTAGCATTTCTATTGTACCTATATTGCTGGACAACTTTCGTTTGTTCTACGTGTTCTCTAACAACTGGCAAGACGTCAGCCATTCTTTTTTTTAGTTCTGGAACATGGACAATACCACTCTTAAAGAGGGCACTTTCTTCTTTCCAAGTCCTTTTAGCAATATCCAGAATTCCTTCAGGCTATCTTCCAAATAAGAGCTTGAATGGACAAAAGTGTAAAGACAATTTTGGGATTTCTTTGATAGTAAAGACAAGACAAGATAAAAGGGAGCCATAGTTTTCCCATCCCTATTCTTAGTTTTTCCTAACATTGATTTCAAAGTCTTATTAAACTATTAAGTCCATCTGTTTGGGGGTGGTGCATGGAAGTAAGAAGCTGTCAGATTTAAAAAAAATACTGACCCTGTTCCTTATGACATTTGACATAATACATGTTCTTTGGTTGGTTAGAATCTCCTGTAGAATTCCTACCACAGACAGCATAAGCAAGAGCTTTAGCAGTTAATCTCCACTGGAATATCTTCTAGGAAGCATGTGACAAAGTTCATAATCTGCAATATCCATTGGTGCTCTTTTTATGCTTTTTTAACTAGGGACATTAGTAATTGGCAGTTGGACCAGGGATCTCCTAAAGCCAAGGTTTTGGACTGTTCTGTGACAGTCATGGCAGACAGAACAATACTTTTAAATTGTTGAAAAAACACCTGGCCCCTAACTAACTCTCTCTCTCTATTTTTCTATATTCAAATGTCCTCCCAGTATGTCATTGTGAGCTTGCTTTAGTACTAATTGCTTAAATTGTTGAGTATCCAAGATGGCCCCCCTTGGTGTCTACTCAATACAAGAGGTCATTGGAAACCTCAAAATGCAGATATGGAATATTAGGCATTGGATCCTCAACCTCCCTATCAAAAATTTGAATGTGCATATAGCTCCTGTGAGTATAGGATATTCCTTCTGTTCTTTACTAAATTAGAAAGGGTAATGTTTATTGGCCATTACTCAGATCTATCTACAAGAGGCAGATGGGTCAGCTCTTTCATCATCCTCTAAACTTTCTGACTGTGCTGTGCAGGAACTTGAGCCTTTTCCAGCTAACACAAGTATAATAATGCCATCTTCTAATTGGTCATATTCTTCTTCCAACTGTAACTAAACAAGGGGTATTTTCCCTGATCCATAAGATGGCTTCTATCCTGGTGTCCAAATATAATATCCCTACTTCCCACTACTTATATACCAGTGGATTCAGTCTGGGGTTCCTCTTAAACCTTTTTTGTGCAATTCTAGGAAGTAATAATGGAAGTCTTTACCTAAAAAAAAAAATCACATCATAGGTTAAATTAGGACCTACACTGGAAGACGTCAGTTTACACCAAGGGCAGTGAACAGTTACATAGATTGCATCCTTTTGTCCCCATACAGACATATTACTTCTACTCATTTGATAAAGCCCTCTGTGTTCAGGTAACAGATTTTCACTCACCAGTATTAGCATGCTCCCTAACTCTAACAATGAGTGTAGGTACTCCCTCTACCACTACTTCACACTTTAGCAAATGTTTTGTTATATAATTCACAAATGGTCCCACCTGAGAATACACTAACTTGTTTTTTAAATAAAAATATCAGTGCTCATATCAGACTGCATAAGTTCACTGTCTAAATGCAGACAACATGTCTATGTTGATTACATCTGAAAACATCTGAAACATTTTACTTCCTCTGTTTTATCTTTCGTTCCAGTCTTTTTGTGGTCTTCATTTTTAAAATCTCTAGGATCTTCCATCCCCAGCTCTTACATCAACACAAGTCTTACTATACTTCTTGGGTAAACAAGGTTCAGTCTTACTTCTTGGTTTTACAAGGTTCAGCATACGTCTTGGGAGAATAAGGTTCAGTCACGTTATGTTCAGGGCTCATAGACAATTCAGCAGCCACCACAAATCCTTCCACCAGTTAAATGAGTTGATCCACCCTCTTGTAGTACCTGGCAGAGTCTTAAGAATTGGTTGAAGATTGTCATCTCCACTATATTCTGGGTATTGTTGACCTCTGGTTGCAACCATTTATGGCCTATATGAATAAGGTCAAACAAATGCAAACAACAGGACGTCTCTAAAATGAAGTCCTACGTTTTGAACGCTTGGGTCCTTATGGCAGGTATCACACCACAATAGGCTAGTATTTTCACTTTCGAGTTTGTCATAATTGTTAGTATTCACAAACTGTAGATCATAGTAAGCCTTCTGTGCTTCCACAGAAGTGATAACCACCCTGGTCACCCTGTTTTAGGCTAGCCTTCATGCTCAGTGTCCCTTTCAAATATTAAGAGAAAGGCCTCTACTTCATTATTTGTACTCATCATCTGTTAGATGAAATTGTCCTTAATATGATATACATCTCTTAGTGCAGGTACCCTTGAGGGTTAGAAACTCCATTGGTGCAATCTGAGTTTCCACCAGAGATTTACACTTTTCTTGAAACACTAATATACTGTGCTGAAGTGCAGAAATACTTTGCTGAAATACTTCCATACTTTCATTTACTCTGAAGAAGAACATTTTGTTTATTTCTTGTATACACTGCTACAATAGCTACTTATCAACAAACTTATCTGAAGCCCATCCAAGACAGAAGCTTTAATAGGCACTGTTGATGTACATGTAAAAATGACTAGTCTGCCTCAGATCATCACTTCTGGCTCTGCCACTGATGCTGTGTCAAGCTTAAACACCATTGTTGTCCCATGTTGTCCATCCACCCACAACCCCTTTATCCCATTTTTGCACATGGGGTCAAGGTATCACTTCAACAGTGACAATCATCTACAGCCTAGGTTTACTCTGCTGGGTGACTAGCCCTGCCATTGTAGTTCATTTGCACCACACACTCACATCTATGGACAATTTAGAGTGTCCAATCCACCTACTACATGTCTTTGGAATGTGGGAGGAAACCGGAGCACCTGGAAGAAACCCACACAAACATAGGGAAGACATGCAGACTCCACACAGAAGGCACCCCAGCCGAGAATTGAACTGGGAAACCTCTTGCTATGATGTGACAATGCTATCCACTGCACCACTGTGCTGTCCCATGTTGTATATTGTTGAAATTCTTTTAGTGGCTGTTTGACTTCATATTTCCTTATGTTCTTTATTTCAGAAATAATATGCAATACAACATGGTGTATATTTTAGCCATCGCCACTATGGCTCCTCTATTTTAACTGCCTCTTCACTAAAGAATCACTTTAGACACATATACACTTGCTTCAGAGCAATGTGATTTGCAGTGGGCTTTTCCATGTATACAAAACATTGTACTAAATTTAACAGTCTTAATGGTTGAGATAACACAGTTTTTTTTTTGTTCACTTCCTGCTGTATACTCAGATACTCTGGTATGTGTATCTGTCTTGCCTGATTTCTAGAAGTATCCACTCAAGCTGTTTAAGGTATTGATTTTTTAATTCTATTTATTCATTAACAAAGCAAACCCATTAAGCATAAGCACCTCTTTTCAAGTGTCATCTACAGAGGAGTACTGCCTGATTAAATAAGTTACTCAGAATCGTACGGTAGGTAACTGGAAATAGATAATCAAACCTAGAACTAAAAAATAAGTTCGTAACTTTCATCCTTTATCTTCATTTACTGAAGAGTTCACTTAATACTTAAAATAACAAAAGCTGTCTCTAAGGCTTGGAGTAGAAAAGTTGTACAAGTGACTGCTCTGTTGTTTTGGAAAGACTTGCACTCTCCTTCCTGCTCTATGTCCTTTCAAGCTTATCTCTTAAATGTAGTGGGATAAAAGAATTAGCCCTTATCATCTGTTACTTTGAAGGATCTCACAAAAAGAATTGAGTGTTTTGTAGCTGCTTACCATCACAGACAAAATCCTACCTGAGCATAGCCTGACATGCTGGAAAAATTGTCATTCGCTTTATATATGTTTCTGAGTGGTATCCCATAATCCTACTGGAAATGGCAAGAACTATATTCTATTCTGTATGTAATTTTTATGCCAATTAGATTCCAGACTTTTGGATGGATATACCTATTTTTCAGGAACCTTTATACGTATGAACAAAGGAACCTTTATAATTATTTTTGATGTATGCAGGCTAAGAGATATGAAGGGAAAAACTTTTTTTTTTTTTTTTTACTGAGACAGTGATGGATGCATGGAACAGTTTCCCTCAGAAGACAGCAGATTCATAAGATGTAGGATCTCAGTAACTTACAAAATATAAACAGATCAGTTCTTGCAAATGACCTAAGAACATGGGCTTTTATGTATGCTGTGTAAAGCTATAAGCAGAGAAAATATGCAGACAATGAAAAACAGAGAAGTGTTGTAGATATGCACTGGTTATCCAGCTGTCCTCCCAGAATTTTCTCCATGCATGCCTGCACACTATGAAATGACTATATTATCTTAATTACTAAGTCTTGTGAATTGTAGGATGAGTCCCTTTTTCAAGAAGCATTGCTGCTGACATCGCTTTTGTAGGTCATTTCTTCTTTCCTTATGTTTGTATTAAGTACTATCGAAGTATGCTTATTCTTTGCACTTTCTATGCCATTTTAATTAATAGCTGTGTTGTTTCTGCTCCCTCTCCTCCTGCTCTGTCACTTCCTGCCCCTTAATAGCAGTTTTAAATCTATGTTATTGACTGAGATTTGACCACATGAGGGAGCAAGTGATCAGCTCTCCTGCAGTTCTTATTCCAAGAATATTTACTGCGGAGATTCATCACATGGCCCCAGTGCATGTCTATTCTTTTCAGTCACACTGTACCGTTCAGAAATCCAAGCAACAATGACACAGTTGTCCTAATTAACTGAATAACCTACAGCATGGTGTGCCTTATGTAGGCAGCTTCAGAAATAAAACAGACTAAGTGAAAGGTGGAATTTGAAACATGAACAAAGTGTCAGCAAACGGATTCAGAAGCAAGCAATGGTAGACAGCCACTAAAAATGCACTTAACTGTTTACAGTAGCAGCATCACAAGCTTCATTCCAGAAAAAAATTATGCATATAAAGCAGTTTAATGCAAATATACTTCTCCTAATGGTCGACAGTTATAATGGCTCTAGTGGATCATTGTATATTCCTAGTTACCAAATAAATAAGTAAATTAATATATAAATCTTGTTGGATATATATCAAGTCATGCTTCCTTTAACTTTGTTTATATAAATTATTTGTTAATTTCTTGCATGCGACAATATGCTGATTTAAAATTGCAGGTTCTTGTGATGTGAAACCATAAGCAAATAAAGCTTTGAGTTATTTTGGTGCGCTTAATAAATATTCTCTCACCAATAAATGTTAATAAACACTAAAATGTGCACATGCAGCAAAAATGGTGGTGATAATCATCTTGTCTGTAACCACCAAAGGCTTTAGAAGACTAACAGAAAGGCTTATCTAGCAGTTTCCAAGTACTATGGATGTATGAGAACCCGGATTTGATTATCCTGATGCATATAATTCGTGACGCAATTTATTTTATTTTTCAGTTATAATTTGCTGCTAGATTGTATATTCCTTTAAAGGAAAGCATTGACACAGTTGCACTCCCCAGTATGCAATCAGTCAGCTTTGAGTATCACTGGTAATAAAATACTGTAGGAGCAGACTGGTTCAGGTGACATATAGCCAAAGATATTCCCCCCATCAGTAATCTAGTAGTATATTGTCACAAAGAATAATACAGAAAGCTGTAAATGAGATGACACCTTGTATGCTGGCAGTGTCATTTGTAAATTCCCTGCATTTTGAAGCAGGGAGCAGAAAAAAATGACTTTTTTTTTTTACAAACAGGAACGAGCCCAGGCACAAGAAATAAAGAGATGTGCATGAAATGCAAAACTGGAAGCTTAAGAGAGATGTAAATAAATATTTATTCTGAGGTCTTCTACAGGAGATCAGAGAAAGGCTGCAGCAGACTGAATAAATGAAGGCAGTGAGAACACTACTAAGTTACAACTATACATGGGCCAGACATTGGGGTAACGTGAAAAACATCTGCAGAAAAACTCTAGAAGATTCTTATGCCCTGCAAAATTATTATCAACCTGAATCCAGATTCTCTTTATTTAAGTCAGAAAGAAAAGCACTGCAAATGTGTTTATGCAAAGCAAAGAGAAATGTTTAATTAATCTAAAAAGAAGAAAATGCAATGCTCCTCAGGACAAGAAGAATGAAGAACAGTTATTCTGAGCAGCGCTAGCAGAGACTAAACATTTTATGTTTTTTTTTTAATCAAGCAAGACTTGTGCTTCTTTTAAGAGTGACTCAGGGACTTTGTCCTGGTTAAATGACTGAAATATCTAACCCACTTATGCAGTCAACAGCTCATTAGCAGCTGATAAACTTAGATATCTGGGTTATACAGCCAATGCAGTATAATAAGCCAAGATATGATCCACATCCTGAGTTTGTCAAGTTATCCTGAGGCCATTAGTATTATTATTATTACTCATTTGAGCCACCTGAATGGAAAATAAGTAGACATTTTTCACCTTAAGGAAAATAGTCCAGGAAGTACATTGGAGGATGCCTCAGGCAGTAAACAAGTTTCAAAATCACAGCCTCCTATTAAGGTTAAAAGCAAGAGAAACATAAATCTTGAAATCATACAAGAACTGCTTAGTCTAGCTAGACTGTCACTTTCTTCTGGTTGATGATAAGCTGCATATCATAGTTAAATACAGAGGTGAGTATTCGCCATATGATTAGATCTTTGACAGCATATTCTAGTTATTAACAGTTGTAATCACCTTCCTGAGTGTACTCTCTAAGCCAAATTCTTATCAAGATCTCTACATCCTTCACTGTTGCACATTATGGGTATCAAAGTGCCTGCTTAAGCATGAATACATGTCTGAACCCATGCTCACCAATTCCACCACCAATGAACATAAGCAAGCCATACCGGGAAGACACAGACAACTAAACAAGAAAAGAAAGTTCATGTATTTCTTCATTCTTTCATTCATTTTCTCATTAAATCATTGTTCAATTACCCACTATCCAGTTCAGGGTAGTGGGGGAGCCACAGCTTATACCAGCAGTATATGGGTGCATGGCAGAGAAATTAATCCTGGACATGACGGTAATCTATCGCTGGGCACAAACACACACATACCCACACATATCTTCATTCACAAATTATGCACACCCACAGGTAATTTAGAGGAGGATCAACTGACCTAGAACACTTATTTGTGATGTGAGATGAAAATGGAATACCTGATAAAACCAGTATGGACAAAGGGCAGACATGTAGACTGAACAAAGAAGGCACTAACAAAGAATCAAACTGGAAGACCAAGTGAAGTGAGGCAGCAATACTAACTGTGGCAGCACAGTGATGCCTGTCCCTGATATAAAATTATAAAATTATAAACTTATAAAACTTAACAAGCTACACAAAACCTGGGGGGGGGGGACTATGCAATAACGGGGATCGAATGATGGTATTAAGTACCTGCTATGGAGGATTCCATGAAGACTAACTGATACAATGAATGCCTACATATCCACTGAGGATAACAGTTGAGACAAATCATGAGTAGCAATAAGCAGTTTCCATGGAGGTTGGAGCTTAGTAGCCTAAAGAAGCAAGAATCAGATATGCCAAAAGAAGCTTGCCTCCAGGACTGAAAATCCAGGCAATCGTATCAGTAACCCAGGGAGCCATGGCAAAGATGTCTGCAATGGAGACATTTTTAAAACATGCACTGGAAGCAGCAATTTCCTTGGTACATACTGCCTTCGAAAATATTTGTCAATGGATGATGAGCAACAATGTCATAAAAGACAATGCAATTATCAATCCATTTGAAAAACATCTGCTCAGCCGCAGTCAGTCTATTTGTATTTGGTAGAAAGGAGCTAAACAGGACAATCCATAGTCCTTAGGCTATGCATGCTGTTGAGATAAGATCTGAACTGCCAGGGGATATCCAAGGTACCCTTATTCCATTGGATTCTGCCCCTAGGTAGAAAAAAAGGACACGAATGTGCTGACAAAGCCACAACTGTGAAACTAGTTCTCAAACAAAAAGAAGGGTCATCCTAAGGCAGACCACATCCTTGTCAAAGACCATGTATGCGTCTTGGCAAATAAGTGCCTAAAGCTGCGAGACACATCTGGCAGAGGTGATGGTCACAAATTTAAACTTTCAGTCGCTAAACCTAATGTTCTCTAAGCCGGAGAGCTTAAACTGGGGACAGTAAAGCTGATCATGAAATCCAAGTCTTAAGCAGAAAGTTTTTTAAGAATTATACTAGAGATGGGAAATTTAATTAAACTGCTTGAAAAACCTGTGCTGAGGCAGAGGTCTGTATTCTACAAGGTCAGGGTACAACAGTATGGCAGAAAAATGCATTTTAACCATGTAATAACGTAGCCTCAAATCAAACAGGTGTATATAACAGGGCAAATATACAATTTACTAGCTGAGGTTGTATTTTCCTGCTCATACAGAGAACTTATTCCACATAGCAAAAACATGTATGCATAGACAAGGTAGACCTCCAAGAACTCTAGCAAAACATCCTACAGGACTGATGGATTTACCAAAGCAACCAAGGTCTGAGATGCAAAAATATTTGCCTCTACTGCCATAACAGAACCTGTGAGGGCATATAGGATGATAAGGGACCCTGGGTTTGTTTGTTTCATACATTTAAAGTGTGCAACCAACAGTGCAGACCCCATTTAACATGCAGGCCCAGATAGAAAAGCTCCAGATGTACAAGATATACTGATAGTAAGTCGCCAATGTAACTAAATATGCAGAGATCTATAATAAAGAAAACAGGTTCACATGTCAACAGTAGTTAAGCAACAGTTCAAGAAAGTCATATATACAGTGGATATAAAAAGTTTACACACCCCTGTTAAAATGCCAGGCTTTTGTGATATAAAAAAATGAGACCACAATAAATCATTTCAAAACATTTGCCACCTTTAATGTGACCTATAACCTGTACAATTCAATTGAAAAACAAACACATCTGTTAGGGGAAAAAATATAAAAAATAAAAAACGTACAATATGCTGGTTGCATAAGTGTGCACACCCTTAAACTAATACTTGTGTGTGCACACCCTTAAACTAATACTTTGTTGAAGCACCTTTTGATTTAATTACAACATTCAGTCTTCTTGGGTACATACCTGCCATCAATTAAAGAGACTCTGATTAACCCCAAATAAAGTTCAGCTGTCCTAGTAGGATTTTCCTGACATTTACTCAGTTGCCTGCTAGAGCAAAAGCCATGGTTCGCAGAGAGCTTGCAAAGCATCAAAGGGATCTCATTGTTGAAAGGTATCAGTCGGGAGAAGGGTACAAAAAAATGTCCACAGCATTGAATATACCATGGAACACAGTGAAGACAGTCACCAAAAGTGGAGAAAATATGGGACAACAGTGACATTGGCAAGGAATTGGACATCCCTCCAAAATTGATGAAAAGACAAGAAGAAAACTGGTCAGGGAGGCTGGCAAGAGACCTACAGCAACACTGAAGGAGCTAGGTCTCTTGCCAGCCTCCCTGACCAGTTTTTTTATTGTCTTTTCATCAATTTTGGAGGGATGTCCAGTTCCTTGCAACGTCATGTTGTCCCATATTTTCTCCACTTTTGGTGACTGTCTTCACTGTGTTCCATGGTATATCCAATGCTGTGGAAATTTTTCTGTACTCTTCTCCCGATTGATACCTTTCAACAATGAGATCCAAAAGCATGTGGGAAAACGTGTTATGGTCTGATGAGACCAAGGTTGAATGTTTTGGCCACAATTCCAAAAGGTATGTTTGGAACAAAAACAACACTTTGCATCACCAAAAGAACACCATCCCCACGATGAAGCATGGTGGTGGCAGTATCATACTTTGTGATTGCTTTTCTTCAGCTGGAACTGGGGCTTTAGTCAAGGTGGAGGGAATTATGAACAGTTCCAAATACCAGTCACTTTTGGCCCAAAACCTTCAGGCATCTGCTAGAAAGCTGAAGATGAAGAGGAATTTCTCCTTTCAACGCGACAATGACCAAAAGCATATATCCAAATCAACAAAGTAATGGCTTCACCAGAAGAAAATTAAAGTTTTGGAATGGTCCAGCCACAGCCTAGACTTAAATCCAATAGAAAATCTGTGAGTGACCTGAAGGGGGCTGTGCACAAGCGATGCCCCCGCAATCTGACAGATTTGGAGCACTTTTGCAAGGAAGAGTAGGCAAATATTGCCAAGTCAAGATGTGCCATGCTGATAGACTCCTACCCAAGAAGACTGAATGTTGTAATTAAATCAAAAGGTGCTTCAACAAAGTATTAGTTTAAGGGTGCACACACAACAAAGTATTAGTTTAAGGGTGTGCATACTTATACAACTAGCTTATTTTACATTTTTTATTTTTTATATTTTTTCACCTAACAGATTTGTTTGTTTTTCAATTGAATTGTACAGGTTATAGGTCATGGTGGGAAAAGTTTTGAAATGATTTATTGTGGTCTCATTTTTTATATCAGAAAAACCTGGCATTTTAACAGGGTTGTGTAAACTTTTTATATCCACTGTATAATATAGTTACACTGTCACACTTGTCCTCTGATTTTTGGCACATCACAAATTATATATGACTTAAAAACAAAAGCAGAGGGGGCTGCCAAGATGGCTGCCCATTGAGTAATAGCTTAATTCTAGATCTCACATTGTGAAAGCAGAGAAGGCCAGTAGACTTGTATTTCTGGGTAAATGTCAGTAACTGGCTAATAAGTCAACTGTCTGGATGCCAGGAAAAAAGAAATACAGGGGACCTGAAAGAAAATCAGCTACAAAAGATGAGGAAAAAACACTGTAAAAGTACTGCAGCTGTTCAGCAAAAAGCAGTGCAAGATCCAACCATGACTTCCAGTAACCTAGAAGAAAGTATAAGACAACTACACAGACCTGATTAAAATAAACAAAACACTGATGAAGTATATCAACCCAAACAACAAAAGGCTGGAAAAAATGAAAGAATCTTTAAACAGCTATTCAGATGAGGTGATAAAACTGTAAAAATCAAAGGCGGAAATGAAGAAAAGGCTGGTTGAATATGAGACTGCTCAAGAAGAGAATTTTCAAAAAATAATAAAATTAGAAGACACAGCACGTAGGGAAAACTTGAGATTTTCTGCTGTACCAGAGAAGCTAGAAGGAACAGACTGTATTAAATTTACAAATAGGTCACTGCACTGGTATTCCACAGCAGGAGTTGTTAATGTGCCAAACCTTGCTATGGGAAAGCAACCTAGATCTTTAATGGTAAAGATGTAATCCTTCCAGCAGAAGGAGTTGGTTCTTACAAAACTGTGGCAGAAGGACAAAATACTAAAGTAGCAGACAGCAGAGTGCTTGTGGAGAATGATTACTCATTGTACACCAGGCAGAAGAGGAGCAAATTTATTCCACTATTCAGAGAATATTGAGAAGCAGGCCTGAGATTCAAACTGCTGCCCCCCATTATCTTCAACATATTCTTCCCTTGAGGGACATAATTTCTGAAGAAACTTGAATGTAAATAAAACATTTTTTTTTCTTAATGGTACTATTTTTATAGTCGAAGATTTTCTTTGCATGCTATGAAGTAAAGTTTTCTCAGTTATTTTTAAGTGTAATGGGGATAGTAATGTAAATAGGTGTTCCTGTTTTTTTCTGTTTTTTTCTTTCTCTTTGTTCATTTTTAAGAGCTGACTGCAGTGTAAAAAAAAAAAAAAAAAAAAGAACAAAAGCCTGGTTAAAAGAGCATGACAAAATAAAAATGAGTGTGCTTTTTCTCATTCTTGCATAGAGGAATGACTGGATTAAGGCCCTTAGCTTGATCTAGTAACACGTTTTAAGAGAAAGCAAGTAAATTAAAAGGAATATTGAATATTATAAGGCTTTTTTCTAGCAAATAAATGTATGCTTAGCAGCAATTCTGTACCAGGTATTCTTGTCTCGAGGAGACAATCTGATAAAGAGAAATGGCTAGGTGATAATATTCTCTGAAGGTATTCAAGTATGTTCTCAGCTGGGAGAGCTATAAAGATAAAGGCAAACCAGGGAACACTTAGTATAAGCACAGGCTACACCATGTGCCTTAGCATTAATAACCTTTCTTTTAGGTTAACACAAGTCTATGGATGTGGCTGTCAGTTTGGAACATTTGTTCCTATTAAGAAGGTCAAACTTCAATATTTGAAGATGTACATAGTTTTGTGTGTTATTAAGTTAATAGGTTTAAGGGGTAATTGGACTGTGTTTGTTTTTTTGTTTGAGGGCTTTCAATAAAAAATATGTTTTGTAAGATGTGAAATTGGCTGATATGTATATGACAAAAACATCAACCTTTCAAACAGTGCATGCATGTAACACAAAAGCTGGAAGGAGACATTTAACAAAAAAGCTGTTATACATAAAAGTTGGGAATAATAACTTTTTAATGCAATGATGCTTTCTGTTATGTCCTTAAATGTCAACGGTCTCACTACAAAAAAGAAAGAGTATAGTGAACTATATTAAAGAAGTATAGTGCAAATAGCTGTGCTACAGTAGACAAACTTGGAAAGAACTGAACATGTAAATTTGATAAAGAAAGTTTTTTAAGATGGTCATTCAGTGGAACAGCTGGGGCAAAGGACGAGGAGTACTTCTATTAATTGTAAGAGGAGCTACAATAGTGATAGAAGAAAAAGATAAAAAGATAATGATGGTAGGTTTGTAGTAAAAGAGGAGGATTACACTGCCATGTATTTATAGTCCACCTAAAACTGCTATAATGGAGCTTAAGAAAATTCTGGAAGAAATAATTAGCTTTCAGCAAGGAATACTACTTATAGGTGAGAACTGGAATTTGATTTGCAACAGTGAAGATGTGTCTGGGGGGCCAGAAGGGAAAATATAATAAAGGAGGATAGAATCGTTGAAGAAAATTATGAAAATATTTGGCATAGAAGATGTGAATTCAAGCACTAAGAGTTTGGAGTGAATTTACATATTACTCCCCAAGATACAAAAACTGGGCTAAGCTAGACAGAATTTACATTTCACAGGAATATGTACATTAAATTGAACATCCTGATACACACCCAATAAGTATTTCAGATTTATTTTATAATACCTCAAATAAAAACACAGGGTCATGAAATAAATATGATGTAATGGCACTTTCCCACAAATGTGTTGAAAAGACAGGAATTTAAGGAATGGGTAGTGAAAATTACTCAGGAGCTATTAGAGAAGATAGAAAATTCTTCTGAAAATATAGCTAGGGAGTAGGATAAACTTAAAGTGGAGTTTAAACATAGGGTGGAAATAAAATAAAGGAAGATATGGCTAAGTAGTAACAGGAATTATTTAGAGAGACTGACAAATGTTAAAGTATTGCAAAATGGGGGAATCTCATGTAACAAGAAGAGGAGCAACTGCAGGATGCTAAACAGAAAATAAGGGATTACCTTGATAATTTGCATGAGTTTAGAAAGATTGCTGTTAAGCACCTGTTTTTTGATAACTCTATAGCAAACAAGCTTTAGGCACAATGACTCAAGCAACAGAAAGAAAGGGCTGTTGCCAAGCTTAGGAAGCCTTTAACAAAACAGATAACAAGAGATCATGTAAAAGTATTACAAATATTTCCAAAATTCTATGAAGATCTGTATAAAACAGAGAAATATGGAAATCAAGAAAAGGTACAAATGGAAATGTTTATGGAAGAATTAAATATGCCAGGGTTTGAAGTAGACAAGGCTCAATTACTAACAGAATAGGAGGAGATAAGATAAAAATTGTGATGTATAACCAATCTACAGGAATGTCCCCAGGAATAGATGGTATTCCTGTGGAGGGGAAAAACTGATAAAGATCTTGAAGATTTTATTTAACAGTATTTTTAAAGGTGGAGAGGTACCAATATCCTGGAAGAAAGTGGTGGTACCTGTAATAACTAAAGAGGATAAAGATCCATCAGATCCAGCTTTATGCAGGCCCATTTCAATACAAAGGCATGATTATAAAGTGTTTATGTCTATAATGACTAACTGAATGGCAAAAGTTATGCCAAACTGATAGAGATAGATTAATGTGGTTTTGTGGAGGGGAGGCAAACATTTGACAACATTAACAGAGCATTCATGATCCAGAGAGAAGCAGAATGCAAGAAAATACCACTGTTGTCAGTGGATCTTGATGCAGAGAAAGCATTTGACAGAGTAAGTTGTGACTTTATGAGAAGGGCAATGGAAGCATTTGCATTCCCTGAAAAATTTATAAGGTTGATTAGGAGGATATATGAGGGATCAGAGGCAAAAACTAAAGTGGGTAGGTTCCTATCTGGTATTTTCTGCTTGAGCAGAGGAACTAGGCAGGGGTGTCCTCTTTCCCCTTTGTTATTTGCATTATGCAACCACTGGCAATTAAATAAGAAACTCAGAAATTCAAGAATATAATTAGCATGGTAGTCAAGAAAAGCTGGCTCTGTTTGCAGCTGATATTATTTTATACCTGATGAAACCAGAACAGGACTTCACAGTGTTGTGGAACATTTTGAGACAGTTTTAAATCTTTTTGGAATACAAAGTTAATGAAGTTAAACAAAGGCAATAGCAGTAAATTATGTATCCACACACAAATTGGTTCAGCAATACCCATATTTATGGGTACATGATAAAATGAAGTATTTAGGTATGTGGATTAAAAAGTTATTCCGTTGTGGCAGCTATGGATATGTGGGAAAAGACTAAACACAATATCATACAAAAACTGAGAAATTGGAAGCTCTGTTATATGTATATGGATAGTAAGATACACACAGTTAAAAATGTTTTTAGTCCTTTTAATCTTATTCACAGGTCAGGCATATTTGTAACAACCAGAGAAGAAGTTGTGGATAGCAATTAACAAAGAGCTGAAGGATTATAGCGGGGAGGGGAAGATGACAGGACTCAAGGGGGATAAGCTGTTTCTCCAGATAGAACAAGGTGGATTGGGATTACCCAATTTGAAGGAGTATTTCAGACCTACACAGTTAAGGCTCTTATATACAGCACAAGTAGAAACCTATAATTCAAAGTGAAAAGGGATGATGATGAAACAGCGGAGAAGCTCAAGAAACAAGGAGAGACTGGGATTTTGGATGCAGACCTTTAAGGGGACTAGCAATAATCATACCGAATATTATATTCATAAAGTAGCAGAAAGTATTCTAAGAACTAAGCCAGCACAGGAATGGAGAAAGGAGATTCTGCCGATAGGGATGACTGCAGTAAAGGATACAGACAACAGGCAAGAGGGTGCTGGAATTTATTGGAGAAAACTGACAAAGGAACTAAGGTACTGAGAACAAATAACTATAGAGGGAAAGGTAATAGAATGGAAAGATGCCAAGAAATTATTTGGACTGCAGGTTAGAGATTGCCTTCCGTATCAAGGATTGATATCAGAGTATAGGCAAAGAGAAAGAAATAGAGGGGTCCTAAATGAAAGACCAGCACTGGTAGAGTTTTTAATAGAATCTAGAACATAAGCTGCTGTTAAAGGAATAATTAATAGAGCACTTAAAATATTGGATAATAACTATAAGATCAATCAGAGAAGGTTAGAAAGGATTGGGAAGAGAGAATGGATGAGCAATTCACAAAGAAACAATGGGGGTATATATGTTTGTCTCCCAAATATGCAACAAAATGTAGAAAATGTAGGATTTGTGCTTGGAAATGTTTACAAAGATATTTTTATATCCGACATAGACTCCAGAGAATTTTTCCTTAGGTAGCCATCAAAATGGCGTGATGGAGAAGAAAGCGGTACTTGGGAACATATTTTCTGGGAGTGTAATGAGTTAGCAGACTTTAAAGATTCCCTGTACACCACTCTATCAGAGATACTGGGTGAGCAAATTGGTGTAACTAGGGAAATGATTTTTCTGAGCTATGATACAGAATCAGAATTGCCTAAACGTAGTAAGACCTTGCTGAGCCTAATCATGGTGACCGCCAAAAAAGCAATTACTAGAGAATGGAAGTCAAAGTCTAAACCAACTGTACTAGAAGTACTGAATATACAGAGATAAAACAACTGAAATTTGGATCTTTAGAAAAGAGTAGGTGTAAATTACATAGGAAAAAAAATGGGAATGGTGGGAACAATACATACAGGGGAGGAATGAGTTTTAAAGAAGCTAGGATTTGAATGAGCTATGTAATGTATGACTGACGATGATTGGGTAGATTATAAGTGATGTGTAATGTTTGCAACTAAAATTATGTCAACATGGTTTGTGATGTAAAATGCTTGCAACTAAGATTATATCATTATGGTTTGTTTTCATTTATATAAATGTATGATTGCCTATGTCATAAGTGATAATTTAATAAAGATGTTTACAAAGCAGCAGTATTCTATGCATACAGTAACACTGAATCAGATCATTTCCATGGGAAACGTTTATACAAAGACTACCCACCTTTAAGAAGATCCGAGAGGTTATAAAATAAAAGAAACAACTATAGGAACCATGATTTTTTTTACCTCAGGGTCCTACCAGGAGGAAAGGTTTCCTGCTGCAGAACAAGTGGAGGAAGAACAGCTACAAGTAACACTTAATGAAGTGGGGCAGGAAGTAGACATTCTAAGCTCTTTTGATGGGTTGCTGCTGTCTTACCAGGGTTTTAATATTTTTAATTACGCTGGTATTAATATTGATAAGAATATTTTCACCTCACTAATGAAAGGTATTAAATTTGTTCCCTGTAAAAAAGAAGATGTAAGCTCTGGGTTAACTGAACTAAAACTTTTTACAAGGAAAATGAATCTAAAATACATGTATAAGGACAACAACACAGCTAGGGAGAAGGAATGGCTCCGAAGAAAAAGTTGTTTCAACCCGCCACTTCACCCCTTAATAGGAACTTTTAATAAAGTTTGTTCACAGGAGATTTTTGAGTATTTTAATGAATTTAAGCCTAGTAAATTTAATTTAAATAGGGACGAGAGCTGTTTACTGAGGGAATTAAGATGTAATGACCAACTGAGGTTCATGAAACCAGGCAAGGGGGGTGGGATGGCTATAACCAACAAGGCAGATTACAACAACAAGATTTTTTCCATGTTACAGCAGGAAGAGAAATACCTTTTCTAAAAATGAAATAAATATTTCCCATAGGAGAATCCAGATGATGTTAGAAGATGCACTATTGCAAGGTGTCATAAATGAAGATGTATACGGATTTCTGGTGAATCAAAACCCTACTATTCCGGTTATGTTTGGGATACCGAAAGTTCACAAGGACATCAGGGATCCCCCATACTGGTTGATTATAACTTGTCAGAACAGTTCTACCTACTCTTTAGGGGATTTTGTAGATAGAATAGTAAGGGAGTCCCTGGTCTCTATAGAACATTTCACGAAAGAAGTTTCACGTCTTCATTTTGTCTGCAGTTGGTACCGGTATTTTGTTTTATCAGTTTGTACTTCATTTTCGTGGTTTCTATAGAACATGTGTTAAGGGACTCTTGGGACTTTTTGGGCAGAATCAAACAGGATACATTTTCAGTGAGTTTGAGTTTCTCTACTGTGGATGTGGTTGACTTGTTCACCTCGATACCTCACAAAACTGGTTTAGAGATTTTTTATGAAATATTAGTGGAAAAAACATCATTAAGTAATACTATGGTGAACTTTATTATGACACTAATGGAAATAATCTTAAAAAATAATTATTTCACTTTTGAAGGAGAATATTATCGTCAGGTCAATGGTATAGCCATGGGCACTAGTTGCACACCATTGTTTGCGAATCTTGTAATGTATGGGTGGGAGAGGTTATACATTTTTAACACCTCTTTTTCTATGTTTTGGATTCACTACTTGCGTTACCTGGACAATATTTTTATTTTATGGAAGGTGGGAGATAAACATGAAGAATTTATGGAATATATAAATAATTTAAGCGAATATTTTAAATTTACTGGTACTTCTAATAATGACTATCAATTATCTTGATGTTTTACTTAATAAGAATTATGAAAACAAGAAATTCAAATCTCAAATGTATAAAAAAAAAACACTTTTTCAAATGATTATTTAGAATTTAAAAGTAGTCACCCGCTATACACAAAAAGAAACATAGTAAAGGGTCAAATGGTCCGAGTAGCAAGAATGTGTTCTGACATTGATATAGTAAGGAGAGAAATGGGCACACTAGTAAAATTTTTTTCTGAAAGAGGTTACCCGTTAGAATTTGTACTACCCATCTGTGAGCAAGTTATTAGCAAGTGGGGTAGTAGGTATAAACCCCTGCTGGGATCCTATTTAGTGAAGGAAAATGAAACTAACACAAAGAAAGATTACACCCAATCCATGGTGGTGACTTATGGAGAAACAAGTAGTAAGATTAGGGATATTGTCAAGGAAAACTGGGTGTTGTTTAAAGGGAACAAGGAAATATTAGATACAGTAGGAAAAGAACCAACATTTGTTTTTAAAACTAACTACAATTTAAAATTTTTACTGGAACATCCCATTAATGTTAAAAACGATGTGAGAGGGGCAACTAGATGTGGAACTTGTGAATATTGTAGGTACATCTTAGTGGGAACCTCAGTATGGTTGGAAGTAAGGGATAGGGAGATAAAATTAGCAACAGGTCCTGTATTACGAAAGAACTGTTATATATCGCTATTTGTCAGGAATGTCAACATTTCTACATAGGTAAAACTGAAAGAACTTTTAGAAGGAGGATCTATGAGCATTTGTATGCTGTGAGAAAACATGATGAAAATAATGCTATATACAGGCATATTAAAAATAATCCCCAGTCACTCTTTCTTATTTGGTATTCTGGAGGTTACTGGAAGTAATCCGGGAGGGGGTAATTGGAAAAACAACTTGGAGAGGGCAGAAATGAGGTGGCAATTGAGACTTAATGCCACGGTAACCCCAGGCATCAATGACAATGTATCTATAAAACCTGAATTGAAACATAGGGCCACTATTTTGTAATATAAAAGAACCTAGTTCAGTAAACAACACTGCTGTCATTCACAGAAACATTAAAATTTACTACATACTTTTTAACAGATTCTATAGGGTTAACATAATTTAAATTTTAATTAGTTAATTGTCAGTATAAAAGAGGGAGTGGGTTTTAGCAAACACAGTTCTGAAGAAGTCCTAGAGAAGGACGAAAGTGCTTGACTGTGTTGGATACACTACAGGTGTGGTCTATTTATTCTGTATGGTTTTTAAGCTATTTTACTGCTTTGACTGGCTGGAGTAATAAACCTGTGTTTTTACCAATATTTTGGATCATTTCACACCTGTCGATTTTCTTTGAGACAACAGCACAGAGTGGGTTGTTTGTTCCTTGATGTGTAATGTTTGTCAACATGGTTTGTGATGTAAAATGCTTGCAACTAAGATTATATCATTATGGTTTGTTTTCATTTATATAAATGTATGATTGCCTATGTCACAAGTGATAATTTAATAAAGATGTTTAAAAAGCAGCAGTATTCTATGCATACAGTACACACTGAATCAGATAATTTCCATGGGAAACGTTTATACAAAGACTAACAGGTGAGTCACTGATAAAATTGGTATTCTGTTTGGTAAATGCAGAGAAGTTGCAAATATTTGGAATTTACGAAGTGTCAGTGGGTTAGGATTTACAGAATACACATTAGAGTAACAGCAGTTGCAGATATGGTGTACCTAGTTGCTACAAGAGATTTCACATATCAAAAGTAAGACAGAAAAACCCTCTTGTCAGCTGATGCAATAACCAAAAGACTTTAAGGAAAGAACAAGCATAAAGGAACATGGGAGAAAGGCGGGAAGGAAAACAAGAGATTTGTGAGAAAAGGACTTAAAAATTACAAAGATTCTGATAATGACAACAATATGGACAAAGTAGAGGAGCCTAGTTATAATCAGAAGAATATCAGAAAGAGGGATTTGTGGGAAGAGCTGGGAGAAAATGCGGTGAAACTTAGAAGAGAAACAGAGAAAGAGATTGACTGAAAAATCTGAGGGGGTTTAGGAATAGTAACTGCTCATTTGCAGTACCTTTTATTGTACAGGTGAGACTTGATGGCCAATTTATAGCTGTAGAGTCAAATGTACATATTTCATTGTTTTGGTATGTATACATCTTACACTGAGTCATCTTATCTACTAGCAGATGACTTGCCTTCTATGGAGGAGGTTCCAGCGGATCAAAGCCACTTTGATAGATAATTTTAGTTTTGACCAATGTGTGGTTACCAAAGTCAGAAAAAATGTTCTCTGTAGCCCAATTCTAAAGGGCCTGACTCTCAAAAGAAAGCATTATACCACATTATACCTTGCTGTCCAACCCTTTATTGTATGTAATACTGTGTTTTGTAGCCATCAAATAAGCCACAGAAAGGACTTGCAAAGCTATTATTTCTAACTTGATAAACCATACAGTTGGAAAATGTGAACAATTAAAAAAGTGCTTCAGGAACTGTCATTATATTTTTCTTTTTATAAATCACTAAGGGGTGACTGCTATCTAATATATAATGTTTGATCTTGTCTGTCTGTACCTGTAATGTACTGCAGAGGAAGAATAGACTAGATGAGGTAAACAATACTAGAAATAAATACAAATGGTAGTAAAAATGTGAAAAAGTGCCTTATAAAACACCTTCCAGAATTATGAAATAAGCTTCTTCTTAAAATCAGGTGACATTAGCAATTAGCTTCATTAATAATTTAAATATCTGCATGAGACGTATAAACTATCTTTATAGCAATCATGATTATTGAAGGTCAGTAGATGGCATGCTTGACAATCAACCCTGCAAACTTATAAAGCACTCAGAATATTTGATTATGAAGAAAAAATAATCCAAATATGACAATTCTGTTTCTGTGTTATATTAAGTTGAAAACTGGAAACAGTGAATACAGAAGTTTAATTTGTTCACTGTGGGGGAATCGCTCAGAAGATCAAAACAGTACAGTGTGCCATGGCCAGGATTCAAAGGCAGACCTGTGTTTAGGCAATAAAGCATTAAATCACTTCATGATTGCCAGAAGCACTGGCCCTTTCCTGATGCCCTTGTAGTAATTACCTCTGGTGGTAGATGCATCATGTTAGCACAAACATGCTCCCCTCATTCACTCCTCCACACACACACACACACACACACACACACACACACACACACACACACACACACACACACACACACACACACACACACACACACACACACACACACACACACACACACACACACACACACACACACACAAATATGTACACACACACACAAAATCATGGCTCTTACCTTGCCCTGAGTATAGAGAACACCCCTGATAGTACCACTTATTTTCCCTGTCACTCATAAATCACGAATGATTACAGTCAGTCAATAAAGTTCATGAATTTCATTCTACTTATTGCTCGGAAAATGCATCATGATGCAAGACCTGTTGTTTTATTAACTCTTTAAATGGATTACAGTAATATTTATAAAGACTCTATGGCGTTATCTACTGTTCCCTCAGGCCAGCTTTATCCAGAAGTTTTGGGCATGGCCCTCATATATCACAGATCCTTAAAGTCAGTCAGTAATGCCAGAAATTAGAGTTCCAAGCTTCTTATTGTTCAGTAAATGCATCCAAATGTAAGACCTGTTGCCTTCTTAACTTTTTAAGTGTATTAAAATACTATATAGAAATAATCACTGATATCTAGTGCCGTCCCATGCATCTTTCATACTGCAAAACCTCAAGTTCTATTACTTTTCTGTTAATTATCCAAGTATAATACCATCAGACACACCACGAGAAGTTTGAAAGTCTTCTTTTATTCAGAACTGCATAAAAAATAAAAAGATAAGCGCTTTCGCGTGCTGAACTGCACGCTTCCTCAGATCTCATTAAACAACTAGTGTAACTTCATTCAAATAGTAGGCAGCAACCAATAAAAACACTTTTCCAATTAAAAACAAAGTTTAATTAAAACATATTCAAATCTTCAATTGCTAATAGATATATTCTCTCATTAACTAGTATGCAAATATGACCATGGCTAAAACCCATTTATAATTCTAGTAAGCAACAACTGGATGTGCAGCCAAATTCAAGGCTTTATTAAGTAACCATCCATATTTTTAACATTTCTTGATTGTCTACGCGATGTTCGTTCTAATGCAACAATAATAGTAATTCATTACAAGCACCAAAAATTGATCGAGAAAAAGCAGTATAAACTAAATTGCTCATTAGAAACCTTTCTACGTTGTCATAGTGACCTGTCAAAATTGGTGCTTCGTGAAAAGCTGCTTGTTAATATTTGACCGTCTACCTTGAACGGAATCGTCACTGTGGAAGCTCCATAGAACTACCACTTTTGTTAATTTGTTTAATATTCTTTATGTTTATCTAAACAAATTACTTAGACATTATAAAAAATATGTTATTTAGACATTATAAAAAATGAAGGTAACAATAAAATTATTTGTGAATTTAAAACACCACTAATACCAAATCAAGTGCAAATGGCACTAGAATATCTCACATATATAAAAAGCCACTGTGCGGTTCGAGGGATAGAGTGCTCCTAAATCATGGCAACGCACTTTCATGTTAGTAGCCAACTAATAAATGCTCGAAACTCTCATTTTGGCTATATTGACCTATAAACCGGCAAAATGTAATCCTGGATTCATAAGAAAATTTGGTGCAATGCCTATGGAGAGAACTGATGTGAAAAATGTAGTGAGCTCTAAAAAAATTCATTGCGTACGCTAATGAATAAAGTGAAATAAAATAAAATAAAATTGCTCAAGACAGTCTCTCTGATGAAACATAAATGTAAGCAATGTCAAACATATAATAAGATGTAAAAAATCATGACATCTTAAACGTTGACATGAAGTATTTTTATAGTTAGAACCTATGAAATAACGCTCAATATTGTGGAAATACAAACAAGTAGTTAACTTTTGAAAAGTATCAGATTTTGTTGCCATTCAATGCTTTCTGTCAAATTTAAACATCAACTCACTTGGCCTGAAGGTAACCACATATACTTCCCAATAACTACTGGCTCGGCCAACGTTAATAACTGTGTCTGTGTAACTGAAAATCACAATGTTCATAGAGTTCCTAATGACTGGAAAACTATGTAAATGAATAAATAAAGACAGTAGACCTAAACATAAACAGTCAATTGTTGAAAATCTACCATACCTAGCAATTTATTAAGCATGAAGAGAAAATCAAGGGAAATCACCTCCATGAATAATTTGAATTGATGTAATGATGAGGTGATTGTGAAACAACGTCTGAATACTTGTTGAATATATCTCAGGGTAAAATATGGAATAAATGTTACCCATCTAGATAGAGGCTGAAGTTTAGACTCACAGTAAAATTTATAATAATGTATTCCTCTCTTTCAATATAGGTTTCAATGAGATATAATTGTTGATACCAGGATCTCTATGCGCTCCTGTCTTAAAGATCCATCTCAATTCTAGTTTAGCTAAATGATTGGAATTGTCTTTATTCTGTTGCTTTTCTCTAATGTCTGCAAAACCCTGAATCTAAACTCATGCATGGGATACTGATTAATATGTCTAGCAAGAGCGTTTGTTTCTTTCATCTTGCGTATATCGTAAATATGATTATATATACGATCTTTTAATCTTCTGGTGGTCAGACCGATGTAGAATGCCGGACAAAATGTGCAATTGGCCATGTATATCAGATTGGTACTACTGCAATCATAGTGCCCTCTTGGTTTGAATTCAAAAACACCCTGGGAATGAGTGTAATTCTGTGTATCAGTAATGTATTTGCACATGTTACAGGATTTACAAGGAAAGGTACCTGGAACTAGATGATGGGAATGAATCTCTGCGTTGGTGAAATTCCTGGAAAATATTTCTTTGAGATTGCTGCATGTTCAAAATACGAACAATGGTTTGGTGCCAACTAGAGTTCTTATTTCTTCTGTGGCAGTTAAAATATTCCAGTGTTTAAGAATAATTTTCCTGATCTGTTCATTGTCATTGGAATATTTCATGACATAAGCTATTCTATTTCTGTCATATCCCCCTTGTCTGTGATGTATTCCAGAGTTGAGATTATTGGAACCAAAATTCCATTCATCCTCTGTTCCTTCTCGTTGAATGAAGTTCTTTCTAAAACTGAATTCATATGCTTCTAATGTACTATTAGATGTTCTGTTGGAAGGAATAATCTCTTCTCTTGCTTCCCTCACTGACTTCTTGTTGTAACCTCTGGCCAAAAAAATATTTTCCATATTGTCAGCTTCTTCTTCTAGTACCAGCGGATCCTGAATGATCCTAGCTAGTCTAGTAAACTGTCCTTTCACTATTCCTGTAAACACATGCCTAGGATGCATGCTACTATATTCTAATATATTATTTCTCCAACAGTTCTTCCTGTGGAGTTTGGAAGTAATGATACCTTCTGAATTGAAGTAAAAATTCACATCCAAAAAGTTAATACTAAACTTAGAATACTCAAAGGTAAATCTAAGGAAGTCTGTTGTGGATTCTAAATAGTTGACAAAGTCTTTCAACTCTTCTATGGTTCCTTTCCAGAACAGTATAACATCGTCCACAAACCTTCTGTAAAGACTTATCTTGCTCATCCATGCATTGTTAAATAAAATTTTTTTTTCCCAAGAATGTAATACCAAGTTGGCATAAGAGTTAGCACATGGGGTGCCCATGGCTACACCCCATGTCTGTAAATAGTACCTCTGATTAAAAATGAAGACGTTGTTGTTCAACACAGTGTCAAGCAACTGACCAATCAGAATCTGTCTGTCAGAAGAGAACCCACTCTCAGTCACCATGACTTCACGAATCGCTTGCATACCATATTCATTAGGTATGCAAGTGAATAAATTGCAGACATCTAGGGTGACTAAAACCACTGAATCAAGCTTTGAACTGTCTCTTTTGAACTGCTCAATGTCACTCAATAAGTGTTGAGTATCTTTTAAAATAGTGTCTACTTTATCTACAATGGGTCTCAACATTTTCTCTATGAAAATCGAGATATTGTAAGTCGCCCATTGTCTCCCTGCCACTATTGGTCGCATTGGTATAGGTCTAATGCCCTTGTGTATTTTGGGTAAACCTTTCAATGCTGGTATAAGAGGTTCTTCTATATGTAAAAAATCATACATTTCAGAGCTGACCTGGCGACACATGAGTAGATCATACAAGTTGGCATTGATATTATTGATGATATTCACCACCTGTCCTAATTCGAGTTCTTTGTAAGTACTGTCCGAGAAAGAATTCTCAATATTATTGTTGTACTCAGTTCTATCTAATAGTACAACTCCCCCTCCCTTATCTGCTGCAGTTATAATGATGTTAGGATGATTGCTGAGCATTTGAAGTGAATTAAATTCTAATTTATTTAAATTACAGAATTTATTAATAACCTGTTTAGAAGAATAAAATGTATACATGTCTGCTTCACATGATTTCACAAAGCATTCAACCATGTGTGGGAACGGAGGGGTAAAAGTGCTCTTACGCTTAAACCTAAAAGTCGACTTATTCTCAGAACCAACAGCTGTTGATTTAGAATTAGCAAAAAACATTTTTAAAGCTATCTTCCTGGCAAACAGTCTTAAATCAGAAAAAGTCTCAGTCTGTACACTCGGTTGGGAAGCGATGAAACTCAGCCCTCGGTTCAAAAGAGAACAGTCAGATTGTGATAAAGCAAGACTAGAGAAATTGAAAACCAAATCAGTCAGTATAGTTGTTTTTTCTGCGGCCCGTACCTGTCCTGTGAGTTTTTCCGTTTCCTGGGGCCTCTGCTCGTAGATCTCCCTCTGGGACGGCGTTCTGTTCTGATAGGAAAAGGAGCTTCTGGTAGTTTATTGAAAAGGACATTGGTGCGTCTGACCGCTCCTGTTCTCTCTGGTTCTTCTGCTGGAAGGAGCGCTAATTGATTGGAAGGCGGTGTGTTAATGTCCAGAACTTCTCCAGTTGGTTGTCTTCTTCCTGTACTGGCTTCAACTGAACAGGGCGTGGTCTTTGATAAGGACGCCAAATTCAAAGCTGCTTGACTTCCGGTTTCAGGTTCAACCTGGCGTGGATGAGTATTGTGTCTAGGTTTTGTATTGTTGGAATCATGAAATCTGGGCCAAACAAAGATGTTGCCCATTCTGAAATCTTCCACGTCTCTGCTAAGCTTTCGTTGTTTGACAGTTCTAAGTTTGTCGCTGTAGTTGTTTATTTGCAACAATACTTGATTAAGTTTCCTTGTACAAAAATCTGATTTAAAATGTTCTATTATGTTTCCGTATAGTTCATCAGTTCTCAATTTTAAATCTTGTTCAATGGGGTCAAAGTACTCGAGCAGTAAGTTTATGTATTTAAAACTTACTTCCAAATTCAGGTCTTGCCATTTTTTCAGCAGATCAGGATAAAGTTGGCCATACGTCGGCATGCATAGCACACGCATTCCCCTCGGTATGACATTAAAATGTAAGCACGCTTGCAGATGTTTCTTCTGACATGACAGTCTCTGTATTTTAAATAAGTTGTTCTCTAGCTCTTTCACTGATTCATGGAATTCCGTTATATTAACATCGTGCATACTAGAGGAGGATGGGGTGCTCACCATGTCTTGAAAGTCCATCGCTAACAGTGGGTTGTTGGTCACTGGCAAAAAGGCTTCTATGTTCGGCATCTCAGATAATCTAGTTGGATTGTAGCCAAGTTCTATATCTCCCTTCTCCATAGCGTGAAAGCGGTGATACAAAAAAATGAAACAAAATAAATGGTAATATCACCGTTCTCCAAAGTGTCCTCAGGCAAAGCAAGGCAATATACTGTATCCAAGTATAATACCATCAGACACACCACGAGAAGTTTGAAAGTCTTCTTTTATTCAGAACTGCATAAAAAATAAAAAGATAAGCGCTTTCGTGTGCTGAACTGCACGCTTCCTCAGATCTCATTAAACAACTAGTGTAACTTCATTCAAATAGTAGGCAGCAACCAATAAAAACACTTTTCCAATTAAAAACAAAGTTCAATTAAAACATATTCAAATCTTCAATTGCTAATAGATATATTCTCTCATTAACTAGTATGCAAATATGACCATGGCTAAAACCCGTTTATAATTCTAGTAAGCAACAACTGGATGTGCAGCCAAATTCAAGGCTGTATTAAGTAACCATCCATATTTTTAACATTTCTTGATTGTCTACGCGATGTTCGTTCTAATGCAACAATAATAGTAATTCATTACAAGCACCAAAAATTGATCGAGAAAAAGCAGTATAAACTAAATTGCTCATTAGAAACCTTTCTACGTTGTCATAGTGACCTGTCAAAATTGGTGCTTCGTGAAAAGCTGTTTGTTAATATTTGACCGTCTACCTTGAACGGAATCGTCACTGTGGAAGCTCCATAGAACTACCACTTTTGTTAATTTGTTTAATATTCTTTATGTTTATCTAAACAAATTACTTAGACATTATAAAAAATGTGTTATTTAGACATTATAAAAAATGAAGGTAACAATAAAATTATTTGTGAATTTAAAACACCACTAATACCAAATCAAGTGCAAATGGCACTAGAATATCTCACATATATCAAAAGCCACTGTGCGGTTCGAGGGATAGAGTGCTCCTAAATCATGGCAACGCACTTTCATGTTAGTAGCCAACTAATAAATGCTCGAAACTCTCATTTTGGCTATATTGACCTATAAACCGGCAAAATGTAATCCTGGATTCATAAGAAAATTTGGTGCAATGCCTATGGAGAGAACTGATGTGAAAAATGTAGTGAGCTCTAAAAAAATTCATTGCGTACGCTAATGAATAAAGTGAAATAAAATAAAATAAAATTGCTCAAGACAGTCTCTCTGATGAAACATAAATGTAAGCAATGTCAAACATATAATAAGTTTTATAGTATTATACTTGGATACAGTATATTGCCTTGCTTTGCCTGAGGACACTTTGGAGAACGGTGATATTACCATTTATTTTATTTTCTGTTAATTAAAAAGAAGGAAAGTATCCCTGGTGTTTAGTGTTCTCCATTTTTCATCCCCTGTACATTGTTTAGGGGGGAGTTGAAAGGTATGGCAGCTTTCCCACTTTCCATAAACCACATACTCACAGACTTTACTCTGTACTCAGCAAACACCCCAGACCACCTGATCACATTCACAAACACACTCACCCATTCACCTGTACACACACACACACACACACACACACACACACACACACACACACACACACACACACACACACCTACCTACCCTACCTGTTTTCTAACTAACACCTCTCAATGTGATTACCCAGGCAAGCACCCCTTCATACACACCCACACACACACACCCACACTCACCTGTCACATCACCACTCATACGTCTATATATACTCACACGTGCAGCCACACACACACACACACACACACACACACACACACACACACACTCACACACAGACACACACACACACACACACACCAGCAGTATCTGTTAAATTCCCCAGCACTTACCTCTAATGGAATCTCACTAACTGAAAGTAATGTGTGAATGGGAGATTTTGGTCAAATCAATCACCACTGCTCACATTAAGGATTTACTCAGCTGAGCAGTTCTGCGAATTGCTGAGTTCTGAAAAGCATTTACCACAGACATTTCCAGGGAAGTGCACATGACTGATTACCATATATTGCTCTCCCAGAACGTCTCATTAGCATTTGTGATTGGCAGTAAAGACAGTCCACCATGGTGCTGCACCTCTTTAAGGTAAGCACTGCAGTAGGTCCATCTAAGAATCACAAATGGTTACTGCCAGTTGTAAAAATGGATTACTACCAGCAGTAACCTTTTTGAATCCCATCAAATGTCTGTGCATATCACAAGGACAAAGCATTGAAAATATTTAAATAGATTCATTTTCAAAAAAGGGACCTCAAGCTATCAATGATAAGGGAGAAAATCAGGAATTATTGTAAGTTTTGAAAAACTTATCATTTATAAATTCTGTATTAATTTATAAGGAAGGAGTGCATAATGGTAACTATAGATGTTTATGTTACTGAGTTAAAAAGCAGAGCAAAAGACTGAGTTTGGTGAGTTACATAATTCATTGATACGAGACAAAGTAGTCTGCAGTATAACATATTAGACGGGGGTTGCTTTCAAAAGAAACAGGCAAGATGCTTAGAGCTCTTGGTGTATACAGAATGAATAAAATTACAAATGCACAGTTAAAGGAACTAACTAAGGAAATGAAAATGTTTAAGATAAAATTAAGATAAAATGTGAAACAAGCAAAATGACAGTAATGCCTAAAACAAAAATGGACATTTATAGTAGTAATGATGTGAAAGAAAGCCATGAGGTGGAGGTAATCAGAACATCTGGTGCAGCTGAAGTGCAAGCTAGGTATAGCTATAAGGATGAGAGGAATATCTGTCCAGTATTTAATTAGTTTTGTAAAAGATGTGGGAAAACAAATAATTTGAAAATACATGTAAAATAAAAAAATGGAGGTTTTAAATAATATGCATGTTAATGAGGCAAAGCAAGAAAGCTAAATGTTTTGGTAGTATTCAAATATAAATCACTGATTCTGATGAAATGGGAGAATAAAGAGGCAATGCATTGAAAAAAGACAGGGTAATGGAAAAAGAAGCTCAGAAACAATAAACTGAGTATTCAGTTTAACTACACAAACATTTAGAGTACAATATTTTATCAGAAAATACTTTCAAAAGACTGGGGGCAAGCAATACTGAAAGTAAAGCTATGTGTACATTACTAACTTGTTGAAAACACCAAGCAAAACCATTGGGGCAATCTAGTGACATATGATTATAAAGAAAGTAAAGGATCCTCTTTCAAATACTAGTAGTTTATATGGAAAACAAATTGCTTCATGAATTGGCTGGCATTTTTGTTGATTTGGGCATAGTGAAATAAACTTGCAGGGTACAGTACAGCATTGTTATGCAATGGAATAGTTGTACAGTCGCTTTGCCATCTTGAATATTACACAGAGTCAAAGAAAAGGTATCTTTTCAAATACAAGTACATAAGATATGGAATAAAATTATGTCTACAGAAGTATGATCTGAAAATTAAAGTTAATCCAGGCGAAGAACAACATGTAACATACCTGTTAAGTAGATCATATTTACCAATGAATAATGAAGAAGAACTAGCAATTCTTTAGATAACACTGCATTTACCGATGATGGAAAAAAGAAAATTAATTATGGGGATGTGCTGGCAATGACTCAGAAATGCAGTTAATGAAAGATATCACAATGAGAGACTGCTCTGAGCAAAAGGAAAAAAAAACCTAGTCAGAATAAGCTGAACATTCAGATAGAAGGGAATATAGTGAACAATCTGGAAAAGATTAACAGCTTCTATCATCTGGTAAGTGTGGCTGAGAAGAGCTAAAGAAGAGCTAAAGTCTGAATAAGGAAATCAAGGCTAAAGTCATAGGTGATACAGCCAAGTGGCAAAAAGTATTAGGGGTAGTGTATAACAGTATAAAAGAAGCTGAAAAGTAAAGTGCACAAAACAGTGGTGTGACCAGTGTTGATGTGTGGTACAGAAGCCTGAGTAATGAAGGCAGACCAGCTGAGAAAACTTGAGGTGCTGGAGATGAAGTGCTTGAGATGGGTAGTAGAATGCAAATTATGGGACAAACAAAGGAATAAGGGCATCAGAGTAGAAACCATAGTACCCCATTTGTTGAAAACGTCAAGGAGAACAGATTACAGTGATTAAGTTATATGTGCAGGAAAGCAGAAGATGATTTGGTAAAACAAATTTGGAAGAGATGGGGAATAAGGTAAGTGAAACAAAGTTGCCCAGCACAGAGATGAAAGATTGCATGTGAAAAGACCTGAAACAGGTAGAAATGAAGTAGGTGAGTATCTCCAAATCAGGAGAGGTAGCAACAGTAGTTGTGACAGACCAATGCTATGTAAAATGGGGAAGTGGGGATAATGAATGATGATGATGATGATGATGATCAAAGTCATGCCTAAGGCTTCATATTCATAGATTAGGAAATAGTACTTCCCATTAAGATGAAAAGGCAAATGCTAGAGAATTCACACAGATCACCTCTGTAAATAACAGAGTACAAAGAGAAATAGATATAATGTACTGGCCAGGAATGTCATCTCAAATAGAGCAAGTAGAACAGACAGTGCCATATGTTGTGTGTACTATAACAACAATTCACAAAAAGAAATGACAGAATACCCAGTACCAATTTGTCACTTATTGTCCCAGTTCAAAGAAGCTATATTTCTCATATGTGTAGATCATTATTCCAAATTCTGTGAAATAATCTAATGGACAGCCACAAGTGCACATGTGTTTAATGCACTAAATTCTGTATTCTAAAAAGAGGAAATGCTTGATGCTACCACGTATGGAAATGATTCAAATACGTAAGTCAGGAATTATGTCAGGAATTCAGAAAACTGTGCATGAGTTGGGCATCAATCATGTCATGGCAAATTCACTTAATTGTGATAAACTCAGATAAGTGGAGAACACTAACCAATAAAGAATCTTATAAAAAAACTAGTCGCAATAGTTATTAAGATTGTTATCTCACACTTTACGGGAACACTCAGTTACAAGGACTCAGACTCTCTTCAGCTCACTTGCTGATGCACAGGACGTTGTAAAGTGAATCACCTACTTCAGCTATGCTGCTGATCGCTGAATATCAATGGGAAGTAGAGAAGACAGATCAGCAGAGAGACCAAATGTCATTATGATCGAACTGCAGAAGGTTACCAGATTTGCAATTTGGCATAGAATATGAATACAAAAGTGACAAGAAAGTTAATAGCCTGGAGATTAAGTAGTTGGTCAAGTATCTGAACCAAGGTCCTTTGTTGTTCATAAGAAAGTAGAAAAGGAATTACAGACATTTCTAGAACACAAATACATTGAAATGCATGGAAGAAGAGCCAACAGAATTTTTATAACTAGTACCGTCACAAGGAAATAATAGTAATAGTAATAGTCAAGAGCAGAAGACAGTGACTTTGAAAGATGGGCCTCCAAGAAAAGTTGTTGAGCAGTAAGAACAGTCCCAAAATTAATTTGAGATGTCCAAATTGAAAAGTCCTATCAAATGCTCCAGGTATGGAAAAACATTAAAGAAACCGTTCAGCTATACAGTTTAGAAGCTGAAAATGATAGATGAATAAGAAAACATACTCATCAAAAAATGCAACTCCTATCTAAAAAAAAATGTGTATAGTATAGAGTCAAGGTTAATTTGAAGGAACGAAGATTTTTGTGTAGATGTCCTCTCAGACAATAATGGAATGCCAAAGAAGTTTACATCAGACGTTTCATGTTGTTTTTGTTAGCAAAACCTTAGTCTCTGATACATATCACTGAAGTAAAATCCCTTCATTTTTCAGTAGGTAAGTAATGTTCTATAATAATCTATGAGTCACAAGGCTTCTTGTTTTTGCTTTTTTTCTTTTGTGTGTGTGCAATATTCAATTACTAGTAGAAACTCATCTACAGAGAACATAATTTGAAGAATCTTGGAAATACAAATGACTTCATGACAAACTTTGCAGTATATAAAGTTTCAGGATTATGTAAGATCAGTTATTGATTGATTTGCCAAAGTCAGTTGGACAAAGTTATTGAATAATGCAAAAAAAAAAGAATTTAATCAGAGATGAAATAAACAGTAACTTTAGATGTGTTGCTTGCCATGGCTGAGGCAGTGTTTGCCATTTTTGTGATTTGCTTACCTGAATGAGAAGGTAAGTGGGTGGTGCCAAACCTAGAAGCACACTTAGCCTCTATCCTGCATGTATTTTTATTTATGCTTCAAATTCTGTAGTGAACCAGAAGTGGTGGGCAGTGATGTGCATAAAACTGTAAATGATTCTACGTGGTTAGATTATTCAGGACAATTTGTTTTTTTATTGCAGTTACTTTTGTTAAAAGGTTTGTGACAAAATGTAAATTTTATAAACTGGAACTTGGGACAAAGCATGAATGCTACAGTTATTGAATGAGGCAGTCAGAAATGGAGGGGGGGGTGCACAAACTAGGATAATGGTGGTGTTTCATGGAAGATTGTTGACTGACTGACAAGATTCTCCTATGGTATAGATGGCACAGAGCTTATTACATATAACTTAGAATGCAAATGGTCTTTCCAGCCCTATCAAAACAAAAAGAATTATGCCTTTGCTAAAACGTATAAACCTTTGAAGCTATAACTTTCCTCATCTTAATCTGAAACAATGCAAACATAGCTGGAAAAAGCTGTACCCCTTCTTACATGACTCTAAAAATGTACAGTACAGTGAATGTACAGGCTGAGGTTACAGTAAGTTATAAAGGACATGAAGCTGTTAGAACCAGGATCAAGATCTACTAAGTTGTTTCATCATTCACAAATGCATGTTTATGTTTAGTTCACAAGAATATGAGGGAGGAATGCAGGAAGCAAAATAGAGCAAGGTAGACCGAAAGGCAAATGCACAGAGACAACATATTCAGGTCATAATGTATCTAATGACTCAAAAGTAATTAAGACTATGAAAAGGCAATGTGAACTGCGAACAGTGTATCAGGCTGCATTTTGAAGGGCAAGACAAGCAGTAAAAATACGCTGGTGTTGATTAGTAAATTATCAATGTGATGTTGTAGATATGGTTTCTCAAGGTCATGGCAAAACACAGAGGTTTCAGAAGCATGCGTAAATGACCATATATGCAAACAGCCTGAGGATGTATGACAAGAAATTAAAAAATGTCTAAACACCTACTCAAAAGACGTAAGCATAGTACATATTTGTTTATATTTGTATTTATTGACAGGTAGTCAACTGAACCCAATAAAAGTTTACTTTCTTGGTTAGAGACACAGAATATACAAGAATGTATAACTGTACATATCAGATGCAGTATTGTAGATCACAGAAGGTATAAGAAAAATAGAACACACTACACAGTATGTGCAGCTTTGCATATAAGCAGACATGAATCACAGTATGTAATTAGGTATTACAACCATACATTTAGCTACACGGATTAGCATCTACAAATGTAAAGCACAAGCTGCAGCAATAAACAGACAACAGCTCCATTCAGTATAGTCATACAACAGCACTAAGTAAATTAATCTCAACTAATATAGTCGCCTACATAACCCTTAGCTACCTCGTTACTAACACACACCACCAAACAGGCATGCAAGGAACTCAGGGATAAAACTGGGTTGGGTTGTACAGCTAAGCTTGTAAATATCCTGGTGATCATTAGTGCAGTATAAACCTATGAACCTATGAGATCAGTATAAAATTAATGAGGGCACTGAAAATTAATGGAAGAGATTTTTCATAGAAAACTACACAAGCGTAATAAAGGGAGGCCAGACAACTAATGAACCATATGTAATGCTAAGGAGTTTGTTTTTCCTTTTTTCCTCTGTTCTGTTACCTGGCCTCCATTAACTCACCTCGCTAAATGTGTGACCCCAATGTCTGTAGGATTCAGACAAGTGTCATAGAACCTGCAGTTAGCCTGGATCAAAACAGTCATAGTTACAGATTTCCTATGTTAGTACAGCAACTATAGCTGAAACACATTTATATATATATATAGCTGCATGATGTTGTCCCACCAGCTATTGTACCTTGACAGGCTATTGCTAGAAGCAAATTGATACAAGGATGACATGTTCCTCCTTGGTACAAAGGCTGTGCATTGTTTTATATCTCAGCCCTGGCTCTGTTTCTGAATTAGGTCTAGTACCCTGAACTTGGTTCTGAAGCAACTGTACACATACTATATGAGGCAGATAAAGGGTACCCCTCCATAACCAACGCCAGTAAGTCAGTCAAGAAAACCCTAAGTTCTTATAAATATTCAAATAAACTATCTTATAATTAATTATATGCTTGAAATTGCTCCAGATTTTGCCAAATTATTGCCATGTATTCTATTTCAGTTTTATTTTATTCTCCTACGTATAGTCTGTGCTTATCTTTTTATTAGCTGTTTTACTTTAATTTTTCTTACATTTATCATTTTTATATATTTGATAATCTATTCCCTTTTAGTTTTTGTGATTAGGTTTATGCACTTTAGTCAACGTGAACTTAAATCACTGGAAAGTCTACCATAAATAAGAGCCCACTGTAGATTATGCCTAGTTATACAAAGAATGCAAAGGGTTTAAAAATGCCTAGCTTACCTCTAGGGTGCAAGACACATACTTAGGTCTAGTAAGATCTCAAATTACAGCATCCAGTGGAAATGGTCTGGCTAAGTGATCCATACTTGTCCTTATCTGATAAAAAGTCTTTATTTTCGGAGAGCACCTTGAAATAGCATGTGTTTCACCTCAGGCTGGGTTCAGAATGGCAGATTCCTGTTGACACTTCATTCAGGTGGTCAGGATGCCTTATGTTTCATCTCTTTATTTAATGAAAAAAAAAAGTGGGTACAAACTGTCATTCTGCAACATATTCATTTTACTAATTAAATATGAAGGGGGTTATCAGAGGTGATAGGCTTAATGCAATATTAAAGTGCAGTGATATGACACAATGCTGATATAGGAAGACATTGTATATGGGACAAATGCAGTGTGATGATCTGTATACTGAGGTTGTTGAGGACATTAGCTCTTCTGCCAGGTTAAGATGTAGCTTTAATTCCATGCAAAATGGCAACATTGCTCAAAACACAGTTACCATCACACCTTCTTTTCAAACTTCCTGAAAGGCTATATGCATTATGGGTATTCACTATTCTTAAAAGCACATGCCTATCTACTGGTTATATACATGTAAAACATCAGTGGCTCAGTTGTCACCATTTGGAGCTCATTGTTATGTTTGGAGTGTTGTTTTAGTCTTTCAGGCCTTTTAGTAGTTATTGGTTGATTTACCATGATGCTCTCCATGTATGGAACAACACCTCCTTTGGTATCAGAATGTGTTTATTCAGGTGCTGAGTTTCTTGTCAGCCATGATCAGTTGCTTTCCAGGTATATATGCTGCTCTGACATTGAAAAGCCTCAGTCTCATAAGCAGTCCTTGGCATCTTGGTGGAACATTGCCCAAATCATAGGAATCAGGTATTGGATCCAGTGTTTTGTGCTCACTCTGGAGATGGAGGCTTTCTAGCTTCAACAGTTATATTGAGAAAATCTGTCAGGGGAATTTACACTGTTGACAGATCTTGCCCAAGAAAGGTATCATGCCTTGGACATGACATATCTTAGTTACAAGGTTGGACTTTTATCTCTGCTATGGATTTGACCTTGCGTCAGTCTGGTATGATTCCACTAGAACTTACACTGTTTTTGAAATACTGTATTTTGGACTTACCAAAATTGCATTTGAAGTGTAAAACTTGAGTTTTTAAAGGTCTGAAGTACTGCCGGAAATCTTTGTCATGTATCTGTTTATCAGGACCAGACTCCAGCACATCATCCACAATAACAACAACACTTTTATGTTTTTTCAACAGATTGCTCATTTCACATTGAAATGGCAATTTTTAGAAAGAAAACTTTCTTACTGGAGTAATAAAGATTGTCATCTTTTGACCATGTCTCTCTAAGACTATATGCTAAAATCTATATAAAGCATCTAGTGTTGAGAACACTCCGGCACCAAACAGTTTAGGTGCAACATCCTCAAAGGTTGTTAGAACAAACCTTTTCCTAATGACATGCATTATTTAACTTTTTTAAAGCAACACATATTCTTCCCTTGGCATTCCTTCTGGCAGACAGCACAACTGAGATATAACATTCTGTAGATTCTATTACACTTTCAATTACACGGTGTATGCATACATTTGAGCTCTACCCTTAATTTAGACAGTATTGAAAATAGTACTTTTCAGAATGTAGTTAAGGCATACGGAACAGCATTTGGCTTCAGCTTTATCGTAACTAGATCACAAGCCCTATGTAGTTCTGTATCTGCATCATGCAGCCTTGTGTACTTCCTTATCTGCTCCATTCAGCCCTATGTATTTCTGTATCTGCTTCATGCAGCCCAATGTATTTCCGTATCTGCTTCATGGAGCCCTATATATTTCCATATCTGCTTCATGCAGCCCTGTGTATTTCTGTATCTGCCTCATGCAGCCCTATGTATTTCTGTATCTGCCTCATGCAGCCCTATGTATTTCCGTATCTGCTTCATGGAGCCCTATGTATTTCTGTATCTGCTTCATGCAGCCCTGTGTATTTCTGTATCTGCCTCATGCAGCCCTATGTATTTCCGTATCTGCTTCATGCAGCCCTGTGTATTTCTGTATCTGCCTCATGCAGCCCTATGTATTTCCGTATCTGCTTCATGGAGCCCTATGTATTTCCGTATCTGCTTCATGCAGCCCTGTGTATTTCTGTATCTGCTTCATGCAGACCTATGTATTTCTGTATCTGCTTCATGCAGCCCTGTGTATTTCCGTATCTGCTTCATGCAGCCCTCTGTATTTCTGTATCTGCTTCATGCGGCCCTGTGTATTTCTGTATCTGCTTCATGCATTCCTATGTATTTCCATATCTGCTTCATGCAGCCCTTTGCATTTCCGTACCTGCTTCATGCAGCCCTGTGCATTTCCATATCTGCTTCATGCAGCTCTATGTATTTCTGTATCTGCTTCATGCAGCCCTGCATATTTCCATATCATGCAGCTGTGGGCCCTCTTTGATGCTTCTGTATGTATCACATGATATTACAGTAGCATCTCACCCTGTATTTAGTAACGTCGCTCCCTGTATCTATTTTACACATCACAGTAGCATAACCCCCTGTAAAGCTTATTGGGTTTCTATATATTGGGAGTCTGACTTGCCAGTGTGATTCATGATTTGTCATAGCCACCACTGAACCCAGAAACATGTTTTTTGAAACACTTTCCTCACTTTCATTCCTAGAGGCTACTTCTTTTACTACCTTCGTTTTATATACAACAGTAAAATGTCCCAGCATGCTGCATTTCTTATATCCTCTGCCACATTCAGTTCACCGCTCTGACCCATTACATGAACAGTTATATCTTGTGCATCTGCAAAACTTGCATTCACTCTGTTTGTTATGCATATGTATACTTTAACCATAATCATGCTTTTTATTCAATTTGCCATTTTCTTTGCATTTTACCTCACACACATTATTTGCTGTATTTATACTAGTGTTTTGTCCAAAAATCCAAAATGCCTTTTCCAGAGTTAAATTCGTACCCAGCTATAATCTTTGAGACAATTCAAAATCAGCCAGCCCAGTCATTATTCCATCTTTAATTTGCTCATTATTTTGTCTGGTTAAATGCACAATATTTAGAGAATTCATATAAACACCTGACAAATGCTTCCACTAACTCAGACTGAACACATCCATGAAAGCATGCCCTTTCATGAATAACATCTTTTTGACAGAAAATGTTCATTGTGCTCACTTGCTGACCCATATGTAACACTGTCCATTAGAAAATCAAAATTAACTGCAAATAGCTTCCACTTCCTTGCTGATAGCATTAAGTGTTTACTATACCATACTTATTTACTTTCTGTGATAAGCTTTGATGCTAGCTGAAAGGATGACTAGAACAATAGAAAAATGCCTACACTTATTGTTGACTATAAGTGGGCTAACTCATTCCAGAAAAACAATTAAGTACTATATAACAGACTACGCAATCAATTGCTGCATTCACACCAGTAATACCAGCAACAAGTTTAAGAAAAGATTCTGGTACAAAAAGGCATGTAGCTCTCTCCAATGGATTTGGATCAATGGAGCAGGTATCTGTGTGTGTGTGTGTGTGTGTGTGTGTGTGTGTGTGTGTGTGTGTGTGTGTGTGTGTGTGTGTGTGTGTATGCATGTGTTTGTGTGTCAGCTTGTTAAGAAGAGAGCAGATGTTGAAAGATGATACCATTTCATATCCCTCGTTCAGCGTAAATGTAACTATCTTTGTCCTCGGGATGCTCCCAAAACGCCATATAGAGGCTGTTCTCTTATCTGGTTCTTTTCAGACACCTTCATAGTAGCCACAGCCAGGGTGCACTAATCAACCAGTGTGCTGTGCTGTTCCTGGATGCCCTGATACAGGCATCTGATGCTCAAACGTTTTGAAGAAAAGGTGGTACTGAGTGGTGACAAGCCAGTGGCTGCAGGGGAAAGGAAACTGGTCTAGTAAAGGGCTTAGGAAGGACAGAGGACAAAAAAGAAGATGGGGGCAGCAGTCTAAAATAACACTGCTACAGGAATTAAAAGAATCTTATTAGACTTAGGTAAGAATTAATTGTGGATTCAGTACATAAAAGCAGCCAAGAAAAGATTCAGAGATTTTAATGTAATAATTGTAAGGGGAAACATAAATGGAATGTTCCAGAAGTTATTTGCTGTTGTTGTTTAGCCATTACGTCATCTGACTCTTCACAACCTTGAAAACTTTAGTACAACAAGCCTCTCCATCAACAACTGCTTCTTTAAGTGCTTGCAAATTCATATCCATTACTTCAGTAATGATGTCTATCCATCTTAGTCCTTGTCACACCCTTCCATCGCCTTCAGTCTTTTCTGTCATTATTGCCTTCTCCAGTGAATCCTGGCTTTGCATTATATGGTAAAAGTTATGAGTTTTACTTTTACTATCTGACCTTCTAGTGACATCCTTGGCTTGTCCTTTAAGTACTGACTTGATTTGATCTTGCAGTCCACAAAATTATGATGTTTTCCTCCCAACACCACAGTTCAAAATTATATATGTTCAAGCACACAATCTTACTTATAATCCAACTCCCATAATCATATTAATGAGAAAACCACTGCTTTCACTAAATACACCTTATTTGACAATGCCATCTATTTGCTCTTTAAATCTTTTTCCAGATTTGTCATAGCTTTCCTTCCAAAAAAGTGACTTTTAATTTCATGGCTTCAAAGGAGAATAAAAGCCATCATTCTCTCCACTTCTTCTCTATCTATTTGTAAAGAACTAATAGAGCAGAGTGAAACAGTTTTAGTTATTCTTGATGTTGTGCAGCAAGTCAGCTTTTGTATGTTCTATTTTCGCCTTCCTCGGGCTCCTGAGCTCTTCCTCGCATTCAGCAGAGTGCTATTATCTGTATGTCTGAGGTTGTTAACATTTCTATCAATGGTTTTCACTCCAGCATCTGATTCATGTATCCTAGCATTTTGCATGATATATTCAGTGTATAATTTAAATAAGTAGGATGGTAATGTATTACCTTGCCATACTGTTTTCCCAAACTTGAAGCAGTTAGTTATTCCATTATGTTTCCAAACTGTTGCTTCTTGTTCTAAACACAGAGTCATCAGGGGGTAAACAAGGTGGCCTGCTATCCCCATTTCTCTAAGAACTTGCACTATTTGTTATGGTCCTCACACTCAAAGACATTAAAATAGTGAATACAGCAAAAGTAAATATGTTATTTTTTTCAGGAGCTCTCTTACCTTCTTCATTATACAGCAGATTAAGGTGGTGTGATTTCAGATGCCTCTGCCCCTTCTAAAGCCAGCTTGTAGCATATCATGCAGCTTTTCATCCATGCAGTACTGGGGTTGACCATGCAGGATCTTGAGCGTTAGCTCACCAGCATATGTAAAAGGTGCAACTGTTTGATAAGGTGAGCACACTGGGGGATTGTCCCTTTTTGGTACTTGAAGATAAACTGACCTTTTCCACACTAGTAGCCACTGATGTGCTTTTCATATTTGCTGGCAAATTTCAAGTAATATAGCAACAGCATCATTTTGCCAGATTTTAAAGAATTCAACTGGAATTCCATCATTTCCTGTTACCTTGTTATTAGTCAGATCTTCTAGGACCCATTTAACTTCACTCACCAAAATATTTGTCTCTAGCTAGGAGAACACGCCAGTATATGTATCGGTAATGTTAGGTTCATTCTGATATAGTTCTCTGAATTCTTGCCAACTATTTGCTTATTCTTAATATCCTCAGCTTCTGCTAGGTCCCTTCCATCTTTGTCTTTTATCATGCCCATTTTACCTAGAAGTTTCCCTTAATGTCAGCAATAAGTCTCTTCCATTCTATAATCTGCTTCAAGATTGTTGCATTGCTCATTTAAGTATGCCTCTTTATCATTTCTTCCTATCTCTGAAACCTGCATTTAGTTTGATATATTTTTACCTGTCAGTGTTGCATTTTGCTTTCCTCAGCCACTTCTAAAGCCCCCATAGGGCACAATTTTAGCTTCCTCCAGGAATATAACATATGTATAGTTCTTCAGGCATTTTATCAATAAGGTCTAACCCCTCAAATCTATTCTTCACTTCCACTACATATTCATAGGATCATAAGATACACAAGGTATCTGAGTGTTATTACCATTTATGCCTTGCCAGCTCCCATGTTTACACTGTACCCTCTCTCTTAAGGAGGCCTATACAGGTGAAACCTATGACAAATTTGTGATTACCCATCCAATCATACAGGGCTTGTTTGTAGGAATTGCTTAATTTCCAAGGGGAGTTTGGTCATTTGCAATATTGTTGGGTTCATACCCAATTAGCCTGGTGGCTTTTTTTTATTTTCTGTAATTCTAAATGTTGTAATAAGAAGATGATAGCCTGAATCCCACACAGCTCCAGGTCTTGTTTTTTGCTGACTATATAGAGCTCTTCCATCTCTCATTGAAAATATAGTTGGTGTTTATGATCTGGGGATATCTATGTGTAAAGCCATCTGATAGACCAGTGAATTATTTTGGCAGAATCTGTTAGTCTATGTCCTGCTTTGTTTCGCATTCCATGGACAAACCAGACCATTATTCCAGCTGAACTTTGACTATCAATGAATTATGATACTGTAATACATTTTTTGTTGTTACTTACAGAAGGTGTTGCAGATCCAAACAGAATTTTCCTACTTCCACCTCTTTGGTATCTATAGTTAGAGCATAAACTTTTATCACCATAATGATGAATGGCTTGCTTTGTAGTCTGACTGAGATCATTCTATTATTTTTGGAGTTATAAATGGACATTAATATTGACACCCATTTGTTAACTTTTCCATTTCATTTGCAAGATTGTTATCATGTTTTCTTCCAGAGTCACCTTACACAAAAATTCAAATGTATTACGACAGAAATTGAACAATCAGAGGTGATGCAGCCAATGAACAATATTTTCTGCAGAAAGTACCTTATTGCTTTGTAAAGCTGAGGTCAACAGATATGTGGTGGGTTATGCATCTTAAAGAAATATGTTATACACACCATCAAAATAAATGTGAAATAATTTAGGACTAGATCATTTTCTTCCATAAAAAAGGAGTGCAAGTTCCCCAGATAAAATGCAGAACTAAAGATACATTACAAGTCTGTGCTATGGTCAGCTTGCAATGCAAAGCAGGGCAATTCAGATGCATCTCTGTCCGAATAGTTAACTATTTCTTTATCGCAGAGTAGGAAAAGGGGCTAAGGGGTGATGAAGTAATTTATTCATAATGCACTGGAGAAATATTCCATACCAGATTTCGAACATGTTCCCTTTACAGATGCTGTGATAATGGTGAACATCCTGTCATACTCGCTAGACATGCGAAAAGGAGAGGGGCCCAACCCAACAGCAAGCAGAGAGGTGCAATAATCAAAACTAATAAGCAATAACTAAACTGGACAAGGTTTAGTTTGGGAACAAAATGAGCCAAATAAAGAAGCAAGTATATGAATGTTGTAATTAATTGTGTTAATAAATGTGTCAAGTATAAAGCAAATATATCTTGATGGAATTTCTAGAGTCGGTGTTATCAGCATACAGGTATTTATGAGAAAGGCTGTTCACAGCAATACTTAAGATAAAACATTCAAAAGCAAGGAAAGTGTACATAGATCAAGGGGAAATAGCAGAAACCTTTGTCAACATTATAAAAAACTTTACACAACACTTCACTATCTACATCAACAGAAAGTGATGGATTCTTTTACTGAGTTAAGATTAAATTGCATCAGTCAGAACAACTACAGTTCGGTAACAAAACCAAGAAAAGAACAAGAAATTAAAAAAAAAATAATAACTTCAAGAATTAACCTCGGATAAAAGTACTGGAACATATGACTTTGTTTGAGTTTGATTGAATAAAGTTAACATCAGTTTAATAGCAATGTTATACAAACATTTAGTTATCTGCAAAATGATAGGAAAGGTAAGATGGTCCCAAAGTCTTATACAACTTCTGCAGAAGTTCCAAACCATGAAAGAGATACACAACTAACCTTGCTTTATATCCATTTCAATGTTAAAGTGATATGTTCTCATTAACAAGTCCATTGTGACATTTAGGGGGTTAAGTGTCATAATGCACATGTACTATGTTCATTCCCTTTTTATCAAGCCATTTTTAATATTTTTTTATCAAACCACAGCCCAAATAAATTTGGGGTATCCCTGAGTGAAGCCATCTTTGAAATAATGTGAGGTGTATCCATAGATTTTAACAGGTGCACTTTACGCTTTCCCTAAGTTGACATCACTCAAGTAAAATTTTACTGGTTATCCTTGATAATATAATCTTGGAAAAGTGGCACTTTTAAAAACTTACTGGAAGAAAAGGATGAGACAAAAATATTTACTAATGGGGTGAAAATGCAGTTTAGCACATCCTGTGTCACATATCATGGTGGCAAGGTAAGTTTTAATTTATAAACAAATCACTTTAATAAGGAGAAACATAATCACAAGTACATTAAAATAAATCATATCAGAGGTATCCATGCATGTGAAGGACTGTCCATCTCAGAGACCACTGAAACAGTATGCATTGTAATAATCAACATATAAATAAAAAAATCATCTGGTTACCAAACCATGGGTGTTGTTATTAATTTTAAATCCAGAAAATACATTCAGTAAAATAAACAAATCCTTCATGCTTATCTTTTTATAAGGATTTAGGTTCCCTGAGAAATTTACCAGACTTAACCAGAATTTATGCAAAGCTAATAGTGCAAGTTACACCTTAATGAATTTCGGAGCAGTACAACCTTATTAGGTACCGGTAATAAATGAGGATACCTTTCCCTTCAATAATATTATGTTGCAAATTGGAAAGAGGCACGATTTGCCTAAATGAAACTATAAGGGGATTAAATACTGATGAAAAAGTATACAAACTAATATGTTGTAAATGTTACATACATATTCACTTGAAAAAACTAAAATGATCACTTTTACAAGCGAAGTAACTTTTAGTGAGCTTGCAGGTTATAATGCCACAATACTACAATGATAGAAAAGTAAAGCCACCCTTAAATGTTAGCTAATACTGAAGAACTGACTTAAGAAGGGAGTGATTCTGACAGCATACATCTAAGCTTGTAAAAGCAAACAGAAACCAGACAGCATAAATGTCAAAGATAGAACTAGAGGAACAAGTGAGAGGAGATGGAAATGGATGGCTAATAACTTACTCGTTCAGACATGGTAGCACACTGTCAGTGTTTTCTAGCAAAGATCAAGATTTAGTGAGCAATATAAAGGGTCATGATTTGCACTTGGTGTGACTACAACACTGTACTGGATCATCCACACAAGCATACATGCATTGCAGGAACACTATATTGCATCAGCACATGGCAACCTGCATGTCAGAGGGTGGAGTTAGGTTAGTTACAAGAAAAAGGCTTTTCTTTTTCCACTGTGTAGCTTGACAGACCAGTAAATCCCTAGAGACAATTATTGTTATTATTAGCAACATCACATATGATTCTTACCTTGTCTGGCTTCATACCAACTTGGTAAAGGTAATTCCAGCAATTTCAAAACCTCCAAAAACAGTTTTGATTAAAAAATGCTTTCAAAATGCTTTAATTGAACCTGAAACAAAGCTTTTTTCCCCCAGGGGACAAGCCTCCCCGCATCTTTTAGAGAATCACACACACACACACACACACACACACACACACACACACACACACACACACACACACACACACACACTTACAAATGTATACACCCTAACTTATTATGCTGACTCATGTACACATCCTAGTAACAGATATACATGCTAACAAAACAGTCCCACAAAAATGAGGAAAGGACAAACTTGTATTCACTGAATGTAGGTATTCATTGAAATAATTTTGAAGGTTTGGGATTCACTAGTTGTCACATTCTCCCTTCTGTACCCTATGGTTGTGTCTTCAACTCAGTAAGATTGTTACATATATCTGCTAAACTGCACAAATTTCCCTCTGTCAAGTAAAACTGCAAAGGCACCTTCCTCCCATCCCCCTGGATTACATATTATACTTTTAAGATGCAGGCATCAGTGTACCCACTAACTAAAATAAGATTCCATTGATGGGGGAGGGTTTTTTATATATATTTTGACTTTCTGTTACTAGACATCCATTCCCTGCCAGTCTTTTTACACTTGTGTCTCTAGTACATCAGGATGCATACACCAAGCAATGTATTGATCTAGTTAACTATATTTATTTGCATGTTGTTAACAGGGCATGTATTCTGGCCCAAGGACCCTTTCCAGCCACAACACAGGACACAGACACAAAATACATTTCTAATTCAAGTTCAGTGTTGACAAGGTAAGCTGCACAGAACTTAAAATGGATGTATGTTCAATATTACAGAATCTAGTTGCATGTATAACAGAGTATAACCATTTAGGTTATATAGCAGCATTGCAAGAGTAGTGCTGAGACATTATAGGATGGTATGTACTGCCTTTGTTATAGAATAACAGTATTATATAGGAGAAACAATCTGAAGAGACAGAATAGTAAAGAGTACAGTCACTGTATAAAACAAACTAAGTTGGAATGAGCAGTCTGGGTTTAAAATTGCATCATCTACATTCTAGGATGGCTGCACTCTGATCAACAGATTAACATCAGCTCTCCCTGTGTGAAAACAGAAACTGAGAAAAGGGAGTCATTGAAACTGCTTTTGAGGTAAAACCTGGTTATTGGCTAGTAAGTACACAGCCTGAATGCCAGCAAAGAAAAAAAATTGGAAAACCTGAAAGAAAATCAGCCAGAAAACATAAAGAGAAAGCACTGTCTGAGAAGGATTCTGCAGCTGTTCAGCAAAAAGCAGACGAGAAGCAAATTTTCACAGCAATGAAGGAATGTCAAAAGGCAGATGTGAGATTCAAGCTGCTATATCCAGCTCTTTTCAGAATATTTTTTTCCTGGAGGATCAAAGTTGTTTTTATGCAAAACAGGCTAAGGAGAAAATAAAAAAAAGTTTATCCAACAAAACGAGCCAGCAATTTTGAGAGCAACAATTTCTGAAAATGCTCCAGTACCTTCTGTTGTAAGTAGTAATCATTTTTATATGTTCTGGGGTCTCATAGCAGTTGCTAGAAAGGTAATTACTAGAAAATAGAAATCTGATTCAATGCAATTATTCCATGATTTCATAGGATTAGTCACTGCTCTCAGTAATAATGAAAAAAAGTAAAAAGTTAAGATCTGAAAATGGTTTTATAAAACCTTGTTGTGACAGATTGGAGATTTTAATAGTTAAATATAATGAAAATCGGTTTTAAGGTTTAGTTTTTAATGATGTGAAAAATGTCTAGTATATAAATCTTTTTGAATCTTTCTTCCTCCTGTATATGTTGTTGTGTCTTTCGGCTTTTCCCAGTTAGGTGGTGCCACAGCAGAACTCCGGTCCGCTAACGATTGGCAGTAGATTTTTACGTGCCGTGTTGCCAGCCCTGATGCACAACCTTCAATGAAGGTACGCCCATTCATGCATGTCTCCACATAGAAGACGCCCTAACTGGGAATCGAACAGGACATCTTATTGTGAGGCGACAATGCTACCGCAGCTCCACCACCGCAGTATTCCTCCTGTATATGTACATATAGTAAATATGTTAAAATTAATACAATTATTTGGAAAAAACTGACCCAGCAAGCAAAAAGGGACTCTGCTTCTCATTCTTCTGACAGTAATGTTTACATAGAGACTTTGCAATTGAAACCTGATCAAATGTTCCAAAGGAAAATGCTTCAGACAGAAAAAAGGCATAGACACTGACTAGAAGAATCAGCAGTACCTTAAACTTGAACCAGAATCTGGTGTTGGGAGATGGAGGGGAACACTAAGAAGACCAACAACAATGAAATTAGTGAATAAGTGGGAGACCATAAAGCATCAATCACATTTGTGATATATGGCTTTGCATGAAATGTGGCTGAAAAAGACTGCACATACTTTGACTTTTTTTTAAACTTGAGAGTGGACTGTAAAGCTTATATCCAACTTTATGTCATTAACATTAGAAGGACACTAAAATGGGGAAAATAACTGTAAGTGAAACAATTTTTGTTCTGATTAGTATTTGTATAAAACATTTCATGATATAAACTGTGTGTTTTTGCAGTTTTGTATAGTGTGTAGTCAGGGGTATTTTAAATGTGGGAAGTCTTTTCAGTGACTGTTGTATGTTTTAAATATATTAAATAAGTACTTTTTGAGTTGTAAGAAATATAGGCTTTACATTATAACAAGAGAAGAATTGCGGGACAAAAGCAAGTTTGATGTCAGTGTGCTGTGATCTTTAGCTGCTGGGTGGGAGTGGGGTGATTATATTATATGTAAAATTAATACATTTTCTCTTAGTTTTACAAGGGTGAACATTTAGATTAATGCATTTGGCTTAAGTTATAGCAAATGTTTTTATAAGCAAGTAGGCTATAAATATAAGACAAAATGATGAAAGTATTCACATGCTAAGTTTCTTACAACTGAAAATATATTAGCTTGTTCTTTTCCATTAGCAAATGTTCGGTGGGAGTCAAGAAGTCTGCAGATGAAGACAGCTGCACATTCTGTTCTGAAATTTACAAAGATTCATTGATGAGTATTTATCCACAGAGATAAGCTGTCTACAGGAGCACACAATTAATGTTGAGAGCTCTAAGCATTCTTTGCTGAGAGAAATGCAAAATTTAAAGGTACAATGGCAAGAAGTTCAGTGAAAAGTAAAGCATGAAGTTAGGGGAAGCATATGGCATACAAGCTGCTTTTCAAATCTGGGAGGGGAATAGAGATAAGAAAAGAACAGACAGCAATCAGTGCAAGTGGGAACACAGGCTGTAGCATGTGCTTTAGCATCAGTAACTTTAAATTTAGGTTAACTAAAGCTTATGGATGCAGCTGTCAATTTGGGGTAATTGTTCTTATCTGGGGGGTTAAATTTCACTTTTTTGAAGATGTACATATTTATGTTGATTTGTTCTGAGTTAATAGGAGATGGTGGTGTTTTGAAAATGTATTTAGTTTTTTGAGGGTTTTCATTAAAGCAGAAAAACTTGAAAAATGTTCTAAAGGTTCAAATGGAGATGAGTATAAATGACTGTAAAAAAGATCAGTCTACCAAACATTACTGTGTGGATGTAACACAAAAGTTGGAAATGTACATTAAAAAATCTGTCATGTATAATAGGTGGGAACAACAGCTTTTTTATATAATGGCTATGCTATCCATATTATCTTGGAATGTAAATGGACTTACATGTATAGAAAAAAAGGAAATAGTATTAAATTATATTAAGAAATGCAGAGTGTAAATAGCAAAACTGTGGGAGATAAATTTGGAAAGAAATGTGCATGTAAATTTGACAAAGAAAGGATTTCAAAATGATATTCAGCAGAATATCAGGGATAAAGGAAAACAGCAGTAATTATACTAATTGTTGGAGGAATAATAGAAGAGGAAAAAAGACAATAATGGTGTATCTGTGGTAGTAAGTGGCTACTGGCAAGGGAGGATGATTACTTTGGTTTGTATCTATATTCCACCAAAAACTGCTGTTATGGAGCTTAAAAATTTGGGAGAAATAATCAGCTTTCAGCAGGGAATATTACTTACAGGTATGAATTCTGTAGTAGGACTTTGGGCATATTATTCCCCAAAGTGCAATAACTGGGCTAAACTAGCTAAAAATTATACTTCATATTTGCATATTCAGAAGTCAAAGAGTATCATAAATGCAAGGTGTAGGGACCTAAATTTTGTCTGTGACATAAACAGAACATGCCCCTCCTGTGGAACAGGTTTTCCATCCATGTGAAGCTATTACCCAGTTTAAGCACAACCTAGACAAGTGGATGGGGACTTGGAAATTTACACTAGGACTGGTACCCAGGTCCCTTATGGACAGAGGTAGCTTATAGACACCTGGCCCTCAATGTCCTATCTGGATGCAATACATCATTATTCTTTCAGTAAAACTTAACTAGGCTTAAAAAGGCCCCTTGGGTCATTAGCCAAGTAACAGTCTATGAATCTATGCATTGAAAACTTCAACACACATCCAATAACTCCTTCAGGTCATGCACAAATAAAAGAAATACAAAGTCAGAGTAAAAATGAGACACTGGCACTTTCCCGGCTACCTGTTAAAAGAAAGGAATTTAAGGAAGGAGTAGTAGATATTATTTGAGATTTATTAGGGAAGACAGAGATGTCTTCAGAAGTTATAAAATGAAAATGGAGTTTAAAAACAGGGAAGAAACAAAAATAGAAAGAGATGTGATTAATAATGACTTAGAGGGGCTGATGGAGGTTAAAGTATTGCAGAATAAGGGGGAATCTTGCAGAACAAGAAGAGGTGCAACTGCAGAGTGCTAAAGAAAACATAAGAGAGTATATGCATAATATGCATGAGTTTAGAAAGATTGCAGTTATGCAATTATTTTTGATAATAATTCCAGTGCACAAAAACTTTTAGCACAATGACTTAAGGAGCAGAGAGCAGAAAGGGGGTTCCCAAATTTAGGGACCCTATAACAAGAAAAATAACAAATGATCCTGTAGAGGGTTAAGAGATATTTCAGAAATGTTATGAAATTTTGTATAAAGCACAAAAATTTGGAAATTAAGAAACAGCACACATTTAAATATTTATGAAAGACTTAATTATGCCAAGATTAGAGGTAGATGAGGCTCAAAAACTAACAGTTAAGATGGGAGGGGATGTGATAAAAATGGCGATATATAATCAATCTTCAGGAAAGTCTCCAGCAACAGATGGTATTTCTGTGGGAGTTTGATAGTTAGGAGGAAATAACCTAAGGATATGTGGGAAGAGACTAAAGAAAAGATAATATAAAACCTGAGAAAATGGAAGCTTCTTTTTATGATAGTAAGATACAAGCAGTGAAAATGTTTTTAGTTCCTCTTATTTTATGTATGTGTCAGGTATATTTTTACCATCCAGAGGAGAAGCTGTGGGCAATAATTAATAAAGAGTTGAAGGATTTTATCTGAGAGGGGAATAATGCAAGAGTTAAGTGGGATAAGTTGATTCTTTCAATAAAACAATGTGGTTCAGGATTACCTGATTTGAAGGGATATTATAGAGCTGCTATATACTCAAGGCACATAAACATAACTCAAACAAAGATTATAATTCAAAATGGAAAGGGATGATGAAGCAGGGAGGAAGTTCAAGAAATAAAGAAATAGTGGGATTTTAGATACAGATCCTTAAGGAGAATAATAACATCAACCATACAGAATTTCAGAATATTAGAACCATACAGAATATTGTACTATTATTCTTTTAAAATAAGAAGATAAAGAAGAAAAGTAGAAAAGGTGCTTAGTAATGGATAATTTAAAGAAATAGAAACTGAGGTTATGGAGAGTGCCTGCAAAGTGAAGGATTCAGTGTAGAAAATTGAATGCAGAAAGCGCCACAACAGGATAGAGTAATGGATATCTAAATTAAGGGGGATTCAGTGGAATAGGAAGCAATGGGTCAGGTACCATATCAAGATATTTTGGAGCCTTCCACAGGAAACCAGTATTAATGTTCACTTGAAGCTAGACAGCAAGGACTGGAACAGGAACTGTGGAAACTCTGATGCAGTCGATGTTGAAAAGTGATAGGCCAGTGACTTCCCATATGACAGAACAACTGATGGCACAGGATGAAATTGAAGAGAAGGTGCCACAGGAAGATACTATAGAACTTTCTATAGAAGCCCACAGGAAATGGAAAACAAGGGATGTGCCCTCGGTTTAGAAGAAAATGAGCTAAGAGAAGAGTTGCTTGATTTAATAGACATGGATAGATATATTAAGATCGATGAGAGAAATAGACTGCAGAAGGTCAATAAAATCTAAAAAGTCAGAAGTTTGACAAAATTCATGAATGCAGTAATTAGGACTGTCCGTAGAGATCCATGCAATACAACAGAAGTAAACAGGATATATTACAGTGCTGCTAAAATAATAACTGATAAAGTTCTACCACAAGGACACAATGTAGCGAGGGAAAGGAAGGGGACATATCGAATAACATCAAGGAAGTATCGAATAGAGAAAACTATAAAGCAATTAAGACAAGATGTGTCACTGTTAGAAGACTATAGAAGACGGAATAGATTGACAAGTATATTAAGAAAGATAGATGTGATAAAATCAATGCCCAGTATTAGAACAGTCCAGGATCTATCATGCACTATTGCAAATAAACTAAAAGCACTGGCAGAAAAACTTAGAAGATATATAGATAAATATAAAGGAAAAGTACAAAATAAAAAAATTATTGATGAGCCAAAAAAAGTTTTATAGAGAATTGGGAAACAAGGTAAAAGGAACTGAAAGACCACCAAAAAGGAGGAAATACATTTTGGAGAAGTATCTATGAAGATCCTGTGGAACATAACAAAGATGCTAAATGGATAGAAGTAAAAGAAAGAATAAGAAGTTTAAAGGTGCAGGATATGAAATGGGATGAAGTAACAGCCAGGGAGATTGAAATAAAGTTAAGAAAAGCCTCTAATTAAGAAACCCCAGGCCCAGATGCAGTACATAACTCTTGGTTAAAAGTATTAACATCTTTGCACAAATATTTAACCATGAGTAATAACTATTTATATGCGCACCCCAAACAGACACCAACCTGGCTAACCACAAGCAAAACAATGTTCCTCCTTAACAGTGAACCTGCAAGCTACCCTAAAACTTATAGACCTGTAACTTGGCTTCTGACGACGTATAGATGGGAATTGATGCTGACCGAGTTTATAGTCATTTAAAAGAAAACTCAATTATTGCAGTAGAACAAAAGGGTAATAAAAGAAAGTCATATGGAACAAAGGATCTTTTGTTGTTAAATAAAGTCATACTGGATAACTGTAAAAAGGGGAAGAATTTAAGCATGGCATGAATTGACTAAAAAAAGCATTTGATAGTAACGCACATTCATGGATAAAAGAGTGCTTAAAAATGCATGAGATACACCCTATACTGATCGACTACATTACAGTGACCATGAAACAGTGGCAGACCCCTTTGCAATTAAGCCATAATAAAGGACAGATTATTACCCCAGGGTTAAAAATTCAAAGGGTAATATTCCAGGATGACTCTCTCTCTCACCATCGCTATTCTGTTTTGCCATTAACCCATTAAGCTATTTACTTAACAGCTTAGGCCATGGCTACAATTTGGCTACTAGAAAACAACAAAGTGCAAAGACTTCTCATCTTCTATTTGTCAATGGTTTAAAACTGTATAGCTCATCAGATGAGGAACTGAAAGCACAGCTGCAGGTTGTCAAAACTTTTTCAGATGATATAAGAATGTCATTTGGTCTTAATAAGTGTGCAAAAGCAACCTCTAAAGCAGGAAAACTGCAGCACCAGGAAAACATCAGTTTGGCACAAGAATGTGATATAAAAGAACTTGAGCAAGGGGAGTGTATAAATATTTGGGAATTGATGAAGGATCAACAATAAAACATGAGCAAATGTGAATAAAACATAGTAAGGAATGTCTTAGAAGACTTGAATTAATTCTGAAAACAGCGTTGACATCTAGGAACAAAATCCAAGCTATAAACCAGTTTGCTCTTCCTGTCTTGCTTACCGTTTTGTAGTGATTGACTGGCCCCAAAACATGTTGGATAGATTAGATAGGAAAACAAGAAGGCTGCTTCTTGCTCACAAAATGATTTATAAAAATCAGTGTATACCAAGATTATATATTCCCCATTCCGAAGGAGGGACGGGCCTCCTTGAAACTGATTACATGTATAGATCTGCAATTGTGAGACTCCACACATATCTGCTGATCTCACAAGACCCAAATGTAGTGAAAATTTTGAAATATGAGTAGAATAAATCTAAGATGACTTCTCTGCTTAACTTAGCAGAAGCATATCAGCATCAGGCAGGAATGGAAATCAAACCAGAAGGAGATAAAAATCAGGCAGCAACTGAATGTGCCAGAAAACAAAAGAAGGAATATAAGGCAAAGGACCAGATGAAAAGGGAAGACATGGAAAAAGTATAAATATAGTTGTAAGTATAGAAAGCTTCTGGAAGAACCTCATGTTGATCAGGAATGAATGCAGGAATGGTTAAGGAGAGTCAAATTTATACCAAGAGATGAAAGGTTAATATTCACAGCCCAAGATAGTGGGCTATGTACATGCAGGTTTACAAAGTCCATTGAACATGTGGGTGAAACAGGAAAATGTAGGTTTTGTAAAACTGAATTGGAAACAGTCACACACCTTATTGCTGATTGTGACATACTAATGGCAGAAGGACTGTATACTGAAAGGCATAATAATGTGGCAAGACTGTTGCACTGGGAATTGTGTAAACATTATGGTACTGAAGTGGCTGAAAAACACTGGAAACATGAGCCACAATGCATCATAGAAAATGATGAAGTTTATATCAGATGGGATCACCCATTACCAACACTTCAAAAGATAGATGCTAGAAAAATGGATATAGTGGTCCAAGAAAAGAAGGCAAAAGTACAATTGATCATTGAAATCGCTACACCCAGTTGTGATGCCCGTGCACTGGCCCAGCAATCAAGGAGCCTCAATCCTCACCACTAACACCAGTGAGGGGGCGTCCATATAGGGAAAGGGTAATAAATACAGACATAGTAAAGTACAATTTCCCTTAAGAGCACACAGAGATCACAGTCAGTCTGGGGCTGATTTCTTCCTTTTTCTCCAGGTCCGCAATAAGACTCTCCACTGGCACAGTTATAGAGTCCAGATCTCAGCCTATGGGCAAGCTAAAACCTCCAGCACCCTCTCTGTCCAACCAGTGCTTCATGTCCCTGCCCAAGTAGCTGGCACACACACACTTTGAGGTAAGAGTTTATACAACCACACAGACATTCCAGGGGAAGACTGGCAGAGGTTCTCCAGCTGTGCCCCCTTTCTGCCCAGTCTAAAATGTAGTACCAGCTGCAACCATCCACTAATATTTATCATCTACTCAAAGGCCCTTATTAAAGGGTGTCCAATTATTACTGTGCAATATTATTATCCAAATGGTAACTGTAACCAAACAGTCAAGGCTTACTTGGAGTGACTTAGTACTGTATAACTATATACATGCAATGTACTCTTAGAGCTTAAATTATCTCTACACAAAACAGCCACAGTTGAAACGTTTAAAAATATTTAATAATAAATAATAAAAGCACAAGACAATACTTCTTACTACACAGTGCTAGTCAAGAGTTCAGAGATCACAGAGAAATACTTAAAATAATACCGTAGAAAAGTTCTGACATCAACACAGAAAAACACTTAGTCTAATCTTCCTAATTCCTAACTATATCTAATAGAAAACACAGTTCTAAAATCCTACTTACATGTAGACACAGGCAGTGTTGAGTTGGATGTTCTCAAGACAAATGTTCTGAGCTCTCTTATTCTCTGTCTTTAAATTGATAACACAGAGCTGTTTCACAAGACATCATTCTTCACACTTCTCTGGTGTTCCCAGGCTAACAGAAACTACATTTACATTCTTTACACCTGGTCAGAAACCAGAGCAATAAAGGACATTTATACATGCAAATTCTAGCCATTAACTCTCGTCTTAAAACAATAGGCAGGACGCCTCCCTCTAGACATATCGTCTCTGAACTTTGACATCAAAGACAGTCATAAAATTTTTGACTTAGCTTTCTTACAGCAGAGTGCCCTGTTGTTACATTTTTGCAGTTCAATATCCAGTGCAGTCTTTTCACATTTAAGAGAACAAGCCCGTGGATTACATTAATATTTACAAATGACAGAATTATCTACAAAATTCTATCTGGCTAGCTTGGCAGCCTTCGCCTATCTTCACACATTTCCCCCTCTGAAGAACTCAAGCTAGTTTTTCAAGTGACCCTTGAGAAACGCTGCTTGTGAGGGTTAGGTCTATCTGAGTATACCTTACCCCATTCCCTGTCTTGAGAGCCCATCTGCATTGGTATTGCTAATCCCACTGTGGTGCTGCACTGACATATATGCTTGCAACCCTAGGCTCCATCTTAGCAAATTGGCATTTTGCTGGCTGTCTCTGTTCTTCCTTGTCAGGTCTGTGAGGGGAGCAGCTATGGTACTATAACTGGGGACAAATTTTCTCTAGTACCCTGCTGTCCCTAAGAATGCCCTCACCTGCTTTTGGTAACAGGTGCAGGCCATGCCTGAATGGCTTCTACTTTGGCAGGTTCTGGACTTATCTTACCAATCCCCACTCTATGTCCCAGGTAGGAGACCTCTGCCATACTCACCTGACATTTGCTTGGCTTAACCGTCAACCCTGCCCTCTGTAGTCTTCCCAGCCCCTCCCTAACATGTTGAAGGTGCTCTTGCCAGGAATGGCTGTAGATAGCAATATCATCTAGGTAAGCAAGGGCAAACCCTCCTGCTCCTGCTAGGATATGATCTACCAGCCTCAGGAAAGTTGCTGAGGCATTTTTAATCCCAAAGGGCATATTTGTGAACTCATACAAGCCAAAAGGAGTCTCAAAGACTGACCTCTCTCTAGCACTGGGAGTCAAGGGTACCTGCCAGTAACCCTTGGTATGATCAGTGGTTTGTAAGATAATTAGCCCCAGCCAGGTGCTCTAGGGCCTTATCTGTCCTAGGCATAGGGTAAGTATCTGACTCTGTGTGACTATTTAATGTCCTGTAGTCCACACAGAACCTGGTGCTGCCATCCTTCTTTGGCACCAGCACAACTGAGGAGGCCCAGGGACTGTTGGACTCTTGAATTACCTCTAGTTCCAACATTTCCTGTATCTCCTCCCTCAGAGTCTGTTTGACTTTCCCAAGCACCCTATAAGGGGCCTGCCTAATAGGCCTTTGGGGTCCTGTATCCACCTGGTGCTGCACCAGGTGGGAACACCCTGGTTTCCCAGTGAACATGTCTGTAAACTCCTGTAACACTGCTTGGATTTCTCAAACTTAAGTAGGAGATAGCTGCTGGGACATTGCTACCCCTTCCACTGAAGTGTCAGTCTGAGCCTCACTGAGGAGATCAATCACCAGATCTCCCTCAGACTCCTCCTGCAATCTACTGCAAATGCTCAGCACAAGGGCCTCCCTATTATGGTAAGGTTTCATCATGTAAACATGGTACAATTTGTGCCCCTGCCTCCTGCCTAGCAGTTCCACCATGTAGGTAACATCACTTACTTTTGTTACCATCATGTAGGGTCCCTCCCAAGCTGCTTACAGCTTAATGTGTCTGCCAGGAATGAGAACCATTACCTGCTGCCCCACAGCATACTCTCTGGTGTGAGCATTCCTGTCATACCACACCTTTTTTTGTTGTTGGGCTTCTGCCAGGTTCTCCTGGGCCAAGCCCATGAGTTCCGTGAGCCTTGTCCTGAGGTTTAGGACATATGCCACAACAGACTCCTTGTGAGGTTCACACTCACCTTCCCACTCATCTTAAATTAAATCTAGAGATTCCCTCACCGGGTCTATATTAGAACACTGAACTTTCAAAATGTCAAGTGTTCTAATATCGAACCCGATTAATCAAAAATTTAAAACATCAAACATACAGCACAGCAAATTTTTTCCTAGGGAAAAAATTTGCTGTTCCAAAACACATGCACACAACACAAGCACACCAAACAAAGAGCAATCCACACACATACAACTAAACTCTTACACCTAACCCAACACTAAACTATACATACACCACTAACTAGCCACTTACCTTAACCCAAACCCTAACCCTAAGGTCCTTCACTATCGCATCTCACCCACACCCTAACCCTAACTCACCTACCCCAACCTTAACCCTCACGTCCACACAATCACACACTTACCTGACCAGTGCCCTAACCCTAACTAACCTCACCCGCCCTAACCCTCACATCCACACAATCGCACACTTACCTGAACCCGACCCATAACTTTCCACCACAGCGCTGAAAATACAGAAGCAACAGAAATGGACAACCAAATTCTTTCCCCTAGGAAAAAATTTGGTTTTCTGTTTCTTCGATATTTTCAGCATTCGCTGAAAATGGGTTGATATTAGAACACTCAAAATTTTGAAAGTTTGGTATTCTAATATAGACCCCCCTCACCCTATGCCCATACAACAACTCAAAGGGTGAAAAACCTGTGGATTCCTGGGGAACCTCAATGTAAGCAAACAACAGATGGGACAAATATTTGTCCCACTCCCTCTTGAACTGGTCTGCAAATGCCCGTAGCATGGACTTGATTGTAGAGTTTAACCTCTCAACAAGGCCATCAGTCTGGGGATGGTAGGGGGAGGTCTTCAGGTGCTTCGCCCCACAGGACTTTCACAGACAAGCCAGCAGGTCTGACATGAAAATGGCACCTCTGTCAGTCAGTATTTCTTTTGGGAAACCTACCCTGCTGAAAATCTCTAACAAAGCATTTGCCAATTTTCTGCCTCAATGGAGGACAGAGCCACTACCCCAGGCTATCGTGTAGCATAATCCACTATCACTAGGATATAATTTTTCCCTGTGGAACTTGGGATACTCAGAGGCCCCACAATATCCATAGCTACCCTCTGAAATGGCTCCTCAATCATAGGCAAAGGCATCAAAGTAGCTCTCACCTTGTCTCCTGCTTTGCCTACCTTTTTGCACTTCTCACAGGTCCTGCAGTACCCTGTTACATCTCTGGAAATTCCAGACCAATAGACATTCTGCATAATATGTCTCTTTGTATGTTTTATGCCCATATGACCTGCAAAGGGAATATCATGGGCTATGGCTAGAAGCATCAGACGGTAGGCTCTAGGCGCTACCAATTGCTGTACCTTCTCTCCTTCCAGCCCTCCTTCAGGGGTCCACTCGCTATACAGTAACCCTTTGCCCCAGTATATAGATTCCCCCTTACCTTGAGAATCAAGTTCCTCACTAGCTACCTGCCTCAGGCCTTGCAATGTGGGGTCTGAAAGCTGAGCCTGTCTCAACTCTCTCTTTGTAACCCTTTCCAGCTCCCCTTCCACAGGAGGTCTGGCATCCTCTGACAGTGGTGCCTCACTGTCAGCCTGGCTACAACTACTCACCTCTACCTTTGCAGTCACTCTGTCCAAGGGAACATCAGTACCCACAAGCAGCTGTGGCTCACCTTCAGTCTCACTGCTACAGAGTAGCTCCCTCCCTGAAGTAACCACCTCACCAGTCTTGGCTGCAAGTATGCAGTCTGTCTGGGTCTACTGCAGGCTACCAGACCTATATGATTGTCTCCTAGCCTGACTGTGTGTAACTGCATAAACACATGGCACTGCCTCATCCAAATCCTTTCCTATCAGGATATCTGCAGGATGGTAGTTCAGCACCATTGTTGTTTCAAGACTACCTACTATCGGCATTTTGTCTTTCTCACTTACTGGCTCTCTCACCTTTTGTTCTGCACCTTGCCTCCATGGACATCTGTATGCCACATGGCCCCACTGGTTGAATTCAAAACATTTAACCCTAGGTCCTGGACATGTACCTGGACTAGTGGTTTCCCCTGCTACTGGCAGATTCTGTTGGGGCAGTCTGTGCTGCCCACCATGGGTTCCTTTAGACCTATGAGCAGTACTGGGGTTTCCCTTCCTGTGCAGGGATGCCCTGCTTGCTAGATATAGGTCTCCCTTCTTCCCCAACTCATCTTAAGTAGCACATTTTCTATCAGCTAACCAGATCCTGATGTCCTCAGGTAAAGTGCTAAGGGCTTGTTCCCTCACCAAAAGGTCTGCCAGCCCTTCAAAAGTGGTGACCTGACATCCACTCATCCACCTATGAACATAAGTGCTCAGTTCAGCAACATATTCGCAGACACTTTCATCTGCCTTGCGTCTATGCTCACAAAACTTTTTCCAATAAGTTTCAGGTGTTGGCTTAAAACATTCTAATGTGATTTTTAACAACAGTGTAATTAAAACAGTCAATGTCAGACATTTTAAACAACACAGTTACAGTTTTACCATGGGGTAAGGGGGTCAGGAACCGTACCCAGAGCCTTTGGTCAACATCATACTGTTTACATACCCTCTCAAAAATATGAATGAAACTATCAAAATGATCCCCCTCTTTAAACTGCAGAAGAAATTTACTGACCTTTTGTGCTTCTGGGGTCCAAATACTCCCTTCCACATTAACCTCCATGACTCTGGCAAAGAGTCAGCATCTCCTTCTCATGCTGCCTCTGCCTTTCCTTTTCCTCAGCTTCCAGGCATATAATTTTCTCATTCTCCTCAGCCTGCAGATGTCCCAGTCTCTTAGCTGCTTGCAGTTCCAAACGCTTGGCCTCCAACTCAAGTCTCTTTAGCTCCAGATGGATTTTTAAGTCCTCTGCAGAGAGGTTGAGCTGTCCATTCTCTGAGTATGGTACATCTCCACTGCCAGTCTGATCGTCCTCCTGGTTGCTGTTTCCTGATGCAGCTGTGACCAAAGCTGCAATCCTGTCTGCCTTAGTCAGGTTTGTGATCTAAACTCTGAATATTCACTGTGTGGCTGATTTAGAGTACAAAACATCTTCAGTGATCACTGCGCACAAGCTACAGGAATTCACTCTACCCACACCACTACAAGCCAATTAGTATTTGCCACCCAATTAATATGTGGTGTGGATATCCCACCACTGCCACCAATTAATATGTGATGCCTGTGCACTGGCCCGGCAATCAAGGAGCCTAAATCAGGTTTCATCAATTCAGGTTACTGGCTAAGGCTCTTGCCATCCCTATAGTGCCTTTTTTAGGCAAAGTTCAAAGAATAAAACCACCACTGTAACAGGTACAAGCATGCAAAATCTGAAGGTAATGCTACTCAATGCTAGACATCTAAACCTCAAAATGCACTCTTTCGAGGCACTCCTAAAAATGGAGAACATCAATATCTGTGCAGTGCCTGAGACCTGGTTCATGCCTCCAGAGAGCACCCCTGCAATACCTGTCTACAACTCTTACCACACTTTTTGGCCACCAAACCAGGACGGAGATACTAAAGGTGGAGGAGTGTCCATATTCACCAAGGATATTAACACCACCAGGCTAGTTGCCCAACACAATGCATCTGAAATTCTCCAGGTGCAACTAACACTAAGTAAGACTGCAATCCAAATTGTAGCTTACTACAGATCCATCACCGTGCCCCAAGATTCTCACTACACCTTTCTAAACAAACTGGAAAATATTAAGATACAACCAAACACCCTAATACTGGGTAATTTCAACTACCCTGCCATTAACTGGGAAAACTACTCATGTACCAACACCTTTGCCCAATGGTTCTTGGAATACATAAATTACAATACCCTGGATCAACTAATCCATAGTCCCACCAGGAGCTCCAATATCCTAGACCTGGTGATTACCAACATGGGAAATTGATGCTCCACACCTATGGTCACCCCCTCATTGTTCAGGTCTGACCATAAGCTAATCACCCTTGACATTCACATCCCACCCCCACCCCCAGTAAGGAAACCTCCATAAAAAACTTCTCCAAAGCAAACTTCATGCTACTCAAGTCAGAAGTGATAAACTTCATGACACCCATGCAGATGGTAACTGAATGTTTGACTGCTGAATCCTACACTAAGTCACTGTACGAGCATATCCACTCATGCATGAATCGTGCCATCCCAAATAGAACCAAGATGCTCTCCTTCAAAAAAAGGAAGCCAATCTGGTGGTCCCCTGCCATAAACAAACTTTACAACAAAAGGAAGAAACTGTTGCAGAAAAGAGGAAAATCCCAGAATGCAAAAAACTCCCTTACCAGCCTCAGTAAGAAGCTGAGATCCTTCATAAAATCCTCCAAATCTAGTTATGAAAATAAAATTGCCAAAGATTCCAAAGACAACCACAAGGCATTCTATAGCTATGTCAGGAATCTAAATGCCAATGCTCAGATCTGCTCTGAACTACAATAGAATGGCATTAAATATACTAATCCCAAGGATATTGCCAATTTCCTGGCAGATCAATTCAGTGCCAACTTCACCCCCCTCTCACCCCCTAAAGAGCTCATCTCAATACTGAAAGATTTCCAAATTCCAGTAATAATGGCCACACAGGTAAAAAACACACTCTCCAAAGCTAAGAATACAGCATGCATGGGACCAGACAACATCCCTGGCTGTGTACTACATGAACTACAAAATGAACTGGCACCTCACCTAAGTGTCATGTTTAATCATAGCCTCACCTCATGCTTCATGCCCACTGAGTGTTGCACAGCTACAGTCATCCCACTCCACAAGGGGGGATCCACCTTGGATCCTGGGAACTACCACCCCATCAGTCTGACGAGCCTGATCATGGAACTTATAGGCCTTACAAAACTTACAGGCCATGGAACGTATTATCATGGAACTTATAAACAAAGACAACGGCGACCTTCAAACACTGGACCCCACCCAGTTTGGGTTCGTGTAGGGATGATCTTGTCTCCTGAATCTGATTGACTTCTTTGAATCAGTCTCCAGAGCTGTGGACAAGGGTAAGGTGGTCCACACAGCCTATCTGGACTTCACCAAGGCCTTCAACACCATTCCCCACTCTGGAATCATACATAAACTTACTAAGCTGGGCATTAAATGAAGTACAGTCCACTAAGCAACTCTGGCTAACAAAGTTAGCAGATGACTGCAAACTGGGAGCCATTATTGAATCCCTAAATGATGCGGATATTCTACAAAAGGGCCTTATAGAAGCAGATATTTGGTGCCAGAGCCATGGCCTATCAACCTCAATGCCAAGAAATGCATAGTTATCCCCTTTGGGAAAAAACCTCTACCCATGAATTGCCACATAGGTGGCAGTACACTAAACACCAGAAGTGTGATAAGAGACTTAGGGACACTGTTGGACAGTGGTCTCACCTTCGATAACCACATCGCCACAACAGTCAGGAAATCCTTCTATGTGGTACACCTCATCACTAAGGGCTTTTCATCCAGAAAAAGGGAGGTCATTGTCCCACTGTACTCATTCCTCATTAGACCCATTATAGAATACAATGCCCCATTTGGTATGTACCTCTCAAGACATCTGCAACAACTGAAAAGGCCACAGAAATACCTCACTAAAAGAATCACAGGCCTAAAGCAGATGCCCTATGCTGACCATCTAAAAAAACTCCAGTTATACCCTGTCGCATATCGTCTACTCAGAGGCAATCTCTGCTTAACATACAAGGCCATATCCAACCCAGAGCTGTTGGACATGCTACACTTAAAGAAATACCAATCTCTCAGAGCCACATGCTCCAGGTATCTAAACCTTGTCATCACAATGAACAAAACATGCTGGAGGGATAGGTTCCTGACCCAGAGACTCCCCAGTCTCTGGAATACACTGCCTATACATGTCAAGCAAAGCACCTCTTTGTTCCCCTTCAAAAGGAACCTTGACAATTGGGAGATAGGAAATTCACCCCAGGGATCACGTCAGTTGCCCTGCTAGACAGAGGTCCAGGGAAGTAAATATTGTGGGAAGAAATAGCCAGGGAATTGTTATGGCTAGGCTTAAATAGGCCCTAGGGCTGATAGCCTAGTACCAACCTATGAACCTATGAACCTAATCCTCACCACTAACACCAGTGAGGGGCATCCATATAGGAAAAGGGTAATAAATACACACACAGTAAAGTACAATTTCCCTTAAGAGCACACAGAGATCACAGTCAGCCTGGGGCTGGTTTCTCCCTTTCTCTCCAGGTCCCCAATAAGACTCCCCACTGGCACACCTATAGGGTCCAGATCTCAGCCTAGTGGGCAAGCTAAAACCTCCAGCACCCTGTGCTTTGTGTACCTGCCAAAGTAGCTGGCACACACACACACACACACACACACACACACACACACACACACACACACACACACACACACTTTGAGATAAGAGTTTATACAACCACACAGACACTCCTGGGGAAGGCTGGCACAGGTTCTCCAGCTGTGCCCCCTTTCTGCCCAGTCTAAAAGGTAGTACCAGCTGCAACCACCCACTAATATTTATCAGCTACTCAAAGGCCCTTATTAATGGGTGTCCAATTATTACTGTGCAATATTATCCAAATGGTAAGTGTAACCAAACAGTCAAGACTTATTTGGAGTGACTTGGTACAGTATCACTATATACATGCAATGTACTCTTAGAGGTTAAATTATCTGTACACAAAATAGTCACAGTTGAAATGTTTAAAAATATTTAATAATAAATAATAAAAACACAAGACAATACTTCTTACTACACAGTGCTAGTCAAGAGTTTAGAGATCACAGAGAAATGTTTAAAATAACACCATAGAAAAGTTCTGATATCACAGAAAACCAAACCAGTCAAATTTTCCTATTTCCTAGCTATATCTAAGAGAAAACACAGTTCTAAAATAAACTTACATTTAGACACAGGCAGTGCTGAGTTGGATGTTCTCAAGACAAATGCTCTGAGCTCTCTGATCCTCTATCTTTAAATTGATAACACAAAGCTGCTTCACATGACATCATTCTTCACACTTCTCTGGTGTTCCCAGGCTAACAGAAACTACATTTACATTCTTTACACCTGGTCAGAAACTAGAGCAATAAAGGACATTTATACATGCAAACTCTAGCCAGTAACTCTGGTCTTAAAACAATAGGCAGGATGCCTCCCTCTAGACATATCAGCTCTGAATTTTGACATCAAAAACAGTGATAAAATGCATGACTTAGTTTGTTACAGCAGAGTGCACTGTTGTTACATTTTTGCAGTTCAATATCCAATGCAATCTTTTCACATTTAAGAGAACAAGCTTGTGTATTACATTAATATTTACAAATGACAGAATTATCTACAAAATTCTATCTGGCTAGGCTGGCAGCCTTCACCTATCTTCACACCAGTGACTACAGTGTATTGTGTCCAGAGAGACACAAAGTCATAAAATATCAGAATCTGCAAGCATAAATGAGAGCAACGTGGAAGAAAGGTACCCAGACAGTTCCAATAGTAGTAGGAGCAATGGGTCTTATAAAAAAGAATCTACAATTGTATTTAAATATGTTACCAATCCATGTAACCTCATACAAATTATAGAAGGAGTCATTACTGGGCACATTGTGGGTGCTGCGAAGAACACTTTTGGCTGACATCAAAGATTGAAACAATACTAATTTCATGAACTTTAATTGCACTTTGACTTAGGAATGGGGTCAATTCCCATCATGTCTCAAACACCCAATACAGGGCAGCAAGGAATGAACACAGGAAAAACAGAAACCACACCAAACCAAAACCAGGAAAAAAGTTCAGCAGTTACAAAAACTTTAATAATATCGACTAAGAGCTTTCACCAAACAAACTGTGGCATCATCAGAGTCATGATGATGCCACAGTTTGTTTGGTGAAAGCGCTTATTAAATCTGTTTTGTTTGTTGTTCCTTGCTTGCTGCTTTCCTTTGACTTTTTTTTGGAGTGGTCTGTATTTTTCCTGTGTCCATTCCCATCATAGTATTAGAAACCCAAAAGATTTGGAGAAATAAAAAAAAATATTACATTCATAAAGTAGCAGAAAGTATTGTAAAAACTAAGCCAACAAGAGAATGGAGAAAGGATATTTTGCCAAAAGGGATGACTGCAAGTAGGGATACAAAAAATAGGCAAGAGAGGGTTGTAATTTACTGGAGAAATACCAAGGTATTGGGAGCAAATAACTAGACAGGAAAAGTAACAGAGGGTGAGGTCAAGAAGATGTTTAGACTGCCTTCCTACCAGGGATTGATATGAGAGTACAGGCAAAGAGAAAATGATAAGTAGAGGGCCTACTCTGTTGGGGTTTTAGTCCAATATAAAACAAAAGCTGTTGTTAAACAAGGGAAAATTAGCAGGGTATATAAACTATTGCATGATAACTGTAAGAATTAAACAGAGGAGTTTAATAACGATTGGAAAGAGAGACTGGAAAAACAATATACAAGAGAACAATGGCAGGACATATGTATGGCTTTGAAGTATGCAACAAAGTCCAGAAGACTTAGGATCTTTGCTTAGAAGAGTTTGCATAAGTATTTTACCCCAAGCAGACATGGATTTTTTCCTCAGGTAGATGGCACATGTTGGAGGTGTGATGGGGAAGAAAGGTAAATGGGAACATATGTTTTGGGAGAGTAATGAGTTAGCAGATTTTAAAAATTCCCTATAGAGTTCTCTGTTAAAAGTACTGGATGAACAAATGGATTTGACTATGGCTATGACTGTTTTGAGCTAGAACACAGGATCTGAATTGCCTAAACATAGTAAGGCTTTGTTAAGTTTAGTTCTGTTGACTGACAAAAAAGCAACTACTAGGAAATAGGAATCAAAGTTTAAACCAAGTGCAGTTGAAATATTGGATATTAGAAAAGAGATCAAAGAACAGGTACAGGGATGTTTTGAAAGGGAAGGAGCAAATTACATAGAAGTATATGGGAATTTTGGGAACAATACATTCAGAGTAATGTAGAAGAAAAGGAGTTCAGGTTAGTGGAAGGTAGGAATTCAGCAATTTCTGTAATGTTGGACTGATGACAAGTACAAAAAAAAAGAAAAAGAAAAGATATGTGATGTACGGTATAATATATGTAAATGGAAAAATGTCAATATAGTTTGTTAATATATGTTTGTGTATTATAAGTTGTGATCATTTAATAAAGGTGTTTAAAAAAACTATGTCACAACTAAAAAAAAGGATTACATCATTTACATTGTTGAAACACAATCTAGCTTTCAGAATACATTATTTATGATTCATCTACTTCTAAAAATATTTCATACTCCAAGAAGCTTAATCACACTAAGCCTCTATTTCAGTTTAGACAGAATAAATATAAGTAAAAGAGACACAATTGCATCAAGAGTTACATGAAAATATAATGGATACAGAATATTCAACAATGTTGAACACTTGTTTTTGAACAGGGAAGAACCCTAGAAAAAACAATTAAGAGCAGAAGGGAAGAATGAAAGGGAAGATGGTTCATGTGCGGTACAGTTCTTATCAAATCCAATCTGTTCTTCCTAAATCAGACACAGCTGTAACCTTTGGTTAGATATTGCAAGAATTTTGATTTAAAGCGTCAATAATTCTGGTCATTCCTAATCTCCTATGGCATCATGCTTCAGTTTGCAGGTAGAGTATTCCTAAAGTCCTTTCACCAATTGCAATCTGAAAGACTAGCCTTTTTAGACTAAAGAACTTCTTGGTTTTGGGATTAAAGACAATAATGATATGATTTAAAATGATTTAATTTAAATCATTTTAACTAAAACGTGGCAGTAGTTAACAAGCAACAATTTATAACTTACAGAGGAGAGTGACATAGTCACTTTGGTTGGAAAAGGAATCCATATTACCTTTTTGAGGAATGTGCGAGGAGACAAGAAGGGGAGAGAGAGAGAGACCGAGAGAGAGGAATAAACTTGCAAATACTATTGACTGCTGCACTTACACATACAGTGTGCCAATTTAAGGGCCAGAAGATATTGTGCTTATTCTTTTTTAGGGATGCGCACAGCATTGTTTATGGATACAGAGTTGAGAAGGTCAATTACTTTACAGCAGAGGCTATGTAGCTCATGAACCTTGTCTATACCTGTTTCAGCATGATAAGGAGTGGCCAAAAACAGGGTCTGACCACAGGCCAAGATGTTTGGGGTTAGTTAAAGGGCCCAAAACCAGTAATGGAGTCTCTGACTTCTGTGACTTTATGAAGATTATGACTGCCATTTCATCAGCATTAATTACTGTGTTATTATTACATACCCAATCCTAAAGTCTGGTAAAGTCATTTTGATGCCCTTTTAGTCAAACGGACTGACCATTCTGCATTACGGATCAGTAGGTCATCTGTATACAAAGTAATTGGCATGTGGAGTAAATTGAGCTCAACCTCATAAGCATAGAGTAAGACTAGCACTGACCCTGATAATGATACCTTGTAGAGCACCTGAGTTAATGTAATCTTCACCAAAAAATGCCTTGCCTGAAATTACTCTGGAAGTCCACATTGTGAGGCAATTTTTAATCCTTGTAATAGGTCACTGACCAAAACCTAGCCTTCTGAGTTTTTTTTATAAACACAGAGTGATTAACCAAGTCAAATACCCTCCTTATAACCATAAATTATTGCCCCATATAAAGAAACTTTTTAGTGTGTGTAACTATAGTATAAACAGCCACTGTATAGCTGTCTTTGTACTGAAACATCCTCAAAAACCACAGTTTACAATGAAATGGACATATTTTTGATAACTGGTTACTTCCCCGGGGGCGGGGGGACATTCACTTCACTGGCCCTGCATAGCCAAGCAAACTCCAAAAGGAATTACATAACTGATAAAATGAGAGTACACTAATACTTAAAATGCCAATCCATGATACTAAAATTCCATGCATATTAATGGTGCTTTCTCAAATAAAAATGCAAGCTGTCCCTCATGCAGCTAGTATGTTTCTGATACTGTTCAGTATCATGGAAAGAGAAAAAACCTGAATCAAGGTCATAGTCAGTCTTAGGCATAGGCTAACTAGGTGGCTGCCTAAGGCACTGCAGCAGTAGGGGCATTTTTTCAGCATTAATTTGCCTTTTTTTTTTTTGTTTTTTTTTTTTTATTGTTTTTTTTGTAGTAAAGAAATTGTTTCTTTAAAATATATTGAATGAATATAGGAAAAAAACTAAAGAGTAAGACAAACTGTGAGAAAAAGGAAGAAAAAAGTAATCTGGAAGGTGTAGGTAGACCAGGATTTGAGCACCGGGTAGTGCGGGGGGGAGGGTGCGCTGTGAAGCCATTTTGCCTAAGGCACTAGTTGATCAAAAACTGTCTCTAATCAAGGTTCTCATCCATATTCTGTGAAGTTAAACACCCAGCAACTTAAAAACATCCTAAAGTTCCTGAGCTTTTTCTGAAAATTAAGCTAGGAAAATAGAAGTAAAGCATCAAAAACATATTGTAAACAGGAAATATTATTAAAAAAAAAAGAGAAAAAAATAATGCTAGTCATCAAAAGCTGTTGTTTACAGTGGTCATAGTCAATACCTTCATTTCATCAATATCATAAAATATTATAATGAAAAGCCCAAGTTTATTTGTAAATTTGTACAACTTTCCATATCTTGTAATATATCCAATTTAAGCACACACTACATGCAGCAATTTTGTTCAGCCAGAGTTGAGATTTCAGGTGACTATAAGAAGTTCCATTCTGAATGCGTGTTTTTATGGATTATTTACAAAAAAACTGAAAAAAATATCCATACATTTTTTTGCATATTTGAAATGCAAACAGCTATCAGTAACTCTCAAACTGTACAGGTTACATTACAAGCATTAAGTGGCATTTTATTCAGCATCTTGTAAGACTTTAGCTAATACTTTGAAATCATTTATAAGTCAGTTGGGTTGGGTAATATTAATATAAATATGGAATATTACATATATTCATATTTCTAACAAACAATTAGCAACAGCTCCAGTGTGGTGAATTCTATATGGATACTAGCACTGTATTTTTCTGTTTCAGGTATATACATTTTGCATGATTGCATTCAAAAACATGTAGCCCCATCTCTCACCTCCATTTATCTGATAAATGTTTGAGAGCTGACATTTTGATCCTTCGAAATGGAAGACCTTATGAGCGATTATAGAGACTACGTACTATTTCTGAGACTGACGTATCTCAGAGCATTCCCATTGATTTCTGGTAAGTGATCTTACTATTAATATATGCATGTGTGTGTGTGTGTGTGTGTGTGTGTGTGTGTGTGTGTGTGTGTGTGTGTGTGTGTGTGTGTGTGTGTGTGTGTGTGTGTGTGTGTGTGTGTATAGCAGGGTGTGGGGAGCAGTCCCCGTGTTGAGGAGTACAGAGGGGCCTCCTGCAGAAACACTTTAAAGATGTATCAACGAGTTTCAAACTGTTTTTATTTTTTTTTTTTTTTTGCTTAGAATTTAATGTTAATTTTCAAAGTGTTAGGACTCACAGTATTGGGTCTTGCACGTCTGATAGACAAATTACTCAGTTAGAACAATATCAGTAAAAATATTAAAATATACACAATTAGTGAAAAGTGGTTAATATCTCCACTGCACTACATCCTAAAAAAGTTCTTCATTACATGCCATTTCACACTTGCTGTTCTTTTATCCATCCATCAATGTTTATGAGTTGCATGCAACTCTTGTAGTGACTCAATAAACAGTTACCACCTTTTACAGAGGTTTATTAGGTAAGTAAAGACTGGATGTAAATTTCCAGGCCTTTCTAAATTTCCAGGCCTTTCTTTCTACGTCTGACATGTTAGTTACTCAATAAAGAGCACAGCTACAAATAATGTCATGACTACATGAGAAAACATGGGTAGCAAAAAATATTCAGACAAGTGTTAATGAGATATTTCCTCTTTTTTTCTGAGAACATGCAGCCTTAGAATATGAATAATTACCATATATTTAGGATATGAAGGGGGGAGTGTCCCTTGCAAACATGTAATCAGATTTTAATCTTCCATATCATGGAGGAGCTCAGTCATTTTTTTCAGTAGTTTTGAGCAGACTCTGTTTCAGCATTTTGACATGTAGAAAGCCCACTGCATATAATATACCTGATGGAAGCTAAGAGACACCAACAGTTCTGAAAAACACAGACTAAGAATTTAGCATAGGTAATTTGACACGTAGTGTACACAATTATACAAAAAGTGCAATTGTAAAACAGGGGATATAGGAATAGAGATGAAGCCAGTTTTAAAGTATATCATCGGGGAAGTCATTCTCATTCATTAAATCACTTTATAGAGATAAAACCATGGTCATGTCCAAAAGTTATTTGCATCTATGATGTAAACCTGCTTTATTGAACTGCAGTGTACTTTGCCCTTGGTGGGGAGTATTTGTCACCTGGTAATGGAACTTTTAGCTTGTTTTCACATTGTAACAAAATTACACATGAAAAGGGGGGGCCTTTGAGTCCAGACTACTACCACAGCAAACAAGCAAACAAATAAACAAATAAATACTTCAGAATGGAAAATGAAATTAGTTTCCAGGCTGTACCACTATTACAGTGCTGAAGGCATCTCCACACTTATTTTGAGAGCTGGAGATTCAACCTAGGAAAGAGTGTGTGGAACACAGATATTCAAAGGGGAGTGCCATTTTAGGGAAACTGAGAAGGACTGGTATGAGATATGAGGAGGTATATGGTCAGCATCAAATGTGAAATACATATTATTTTCAGACTCCAGGAAGTCAAGAAATTCCAGGTTATGCCATAATGTGGTCTGGTCCTGTAGCAGCTTTCTGTACAACAGATACAGAAATGTAGAAAGATATGAGTTTTTCAGTGATTTGATGCAAATGTACTTGTGAGGTGCTTTATGTCAGGTGAGTTCAATAAACAGTATGGGGAGTAGAAGCAAGATGGCTACCTTTTCCCTAGAGTCAGTAGTTGTGTAATATTTAAACTACAATACTCTGACAAGGAATATGTTGATTTTAGATGCAGCTGCTGAGTGGCAATACAAACGGTGGTAGCAGTCAATGGTCATTCAAAAGTATTTAAATTCTTTTACCACTTCAAGTGAGCTACAGTTTCTTGAAGTTATGGAGAAGAACAGGGCATCTTCTTTGAGTTAAGAGTCGGAGAAAATCATAACCATTGAACTATTACAGTGTATAAGGAAACATTAGTCTGTCACCCATAACACGAAAGTGAAGAGAAGGATTTTTGGTAATATTTTGATTTGCATATTGCCTTAAAATGGAGAACAGCACAGCTGAATAATATGCATAATGAAATGGAGAGGTTGGTTTGCAATGCAGCCACATACCATTATTATGTAGATGATATATGGTAATGACCCTGACACTGATCCCTGTGGTAATCATATGTAGATATTATATGGTAATGACCCTGGCACTGATCCCTGTGGTAATCGTATGTAGATGATATATGGTAATGACCCTGGCACTGATCCCTGTGGTAATCGTATGTAGATGATATACGATAATGACCCTGGCACTGATCCCTGTGGTAATTGTATGTAGATGATATATGGTAATGACCCTGGCACTGGTCCCTGTGGTAATCGTATGTAGATGATATATGGTAATGACCCTGGCACTGGTCCCTGTGGTAATCGTATGTACATGATATATGGTAATGACCCTGGCACTGATCCCTCTGCTAATCGTATGTAGATGATATATGGTAATGACCCTGACACTCATCCCTGTGGTAATCCTGTCTCTGTGGACTTTAGGGGTGAGAGCCTCATTTTCTCCTGATGACTTGTTGTTTCCTTGCTGTCAGTTAGCTCCAGAATCATGGAAGAATGTGTATGCAAAGCTTGAGGTCCACAGCATGCTAAGGAGGAGTAGAAGATGAATAGCAGAGAATGCCTTTCTCAGGTCATGGACTAAGGTTCCTGTGAAATTGCCATTATTAAGTTTGCTGTGGATATGTTCAGGTGCATTGACCAAGGTATTGTCAACTCCATGGCTGGACCTGAAACCATACTGGGCATCATATAAGATGTGGCTATGGTTCATGTAAGTTAGCAGTTGTTTGTGGTCCACCACTTCAAGGATTTTCCCAGGGGTTGAGTATGGCTGCTGACCTGCAACTAGCCATGTTAAATTAGATTGATTTTTGCAACTTTTCAGAGGTTGGAATACTTTCCTTAAAGCATTGATTAATAAACGGTATAGCAGACATTCAAATGACACACAAAGCAAAGTGGTGATCATCTGCTAGAACTTCAGATTCAGCTATATGTATAAAATAAGCACTGTTAGAAAAGAATAAAAACAGTAAAACAAAGCAAGCAAATAAAATAATGACTAATACTTTAATCAGTTATGTGATGACTAAGAAATAGATAGTTTATGGAAACATTAAAAAGTGGTTCACAGCATCATCACTGTAAGCCAGGTAAAAAATTTTGACTTTAAGGAATTCTAAAAAAACACCAGGGTAACAGACTCCATGAAGTCATCATGATAGTGACCTTCCTGCAACCCAAACCACTTCAAAACCAAAAATCAGATAACCCTAAATTAGCCAGTCAAATGCCTATTCAGCATCTAATGACAGGATTACTAATGGTGTCAGGAAAATAAGAACATAGAAACAATACTAGACAAGCAATCACAGGACCAATAAGAAGCCTAGCCATATATGCCTTTAAAGTCACACCTTAAAAGTTCTTTCCATCCTTTATGAGTACTTAATAGTACCCTTCTTATAAATCAAGCAGGATAACCCTGGTATAACTTTGTTCTACCTATACACTCATCAAGACTAACCTTAAAGGAACAGAAAGTTGAACTTTGATATGTAATGGTAATTTATTCCATGCGCTGGGAATACATCAAGAATCTATTGCTCCAATGAGCCTTGTTTATTTGTTGGTGTAAATTTAGGTCCCAAGTATAGGTGTTTGTAGAGTCACAAGTTTTGTAAAGAAAGAGGGATTCAAACAGGATTTGGTCTTTCATGCTTGAAAGGGAAGACACAGGTCACCTTGGAGTAGCCATTAGGCCACTGAGTATAAGGAGAATTGCACTATTCTGTCAGAATAGCTGAAGGATTTATGGCCTTTAACTTTTTAATTAAAAATATTAGGGCCTTTCCAGTTGAGAAATATGCTTGGATTTGTAAATACCAAAGTGGGCACTGTATTCAATGATGGGTCAAATAATGGAAGAGTACAGTGGTAAGATGACTTAATTGGATCTTGAAGATATAAGATATTATATCCCCCTGGTGATCAACTTGGCCAAATAGAAGAATTTCCTGATTATGATGGAAATATGATGCTCAAATTAGACAGAGTTGTCCACGTAAGTACCCAGGTTGCTTATGAAATTTAAGAGGAGTACCACTTATAAAAATATGAGGTAGGAAAAGCTTTTTCTATGAGCAATATTATGCTGCACTTTTTTGCATTTAGCTTGAGACTGCTTTCAGTATTCCAGCTATGTACATATTCCAGACCATTTCTGGAGCAGTTTAGTACTGACAGACAAGCAGATAACAGTGCTCAACTTGCAACCATCAGCAAATCTGGTCAATCACACTTTAAAGATATTCAGTGGGTCTGCAAAAAATGGTAAACACAAGTGGCCCAGCACTGATCCGTGTGGTACCCAACAAGTAACAAATGTATGTGCTGAAAGGGTGTCAGCAACTTTCACTACCTGGGATATGTTAGATAACAGATTTGAAACACAGCTGAAAATGTAGGGATTTACAATAAGCTTGTCTAACTTTTCAATAATGCTACAATAGGGGATAGTGTAAAAATCCTTAGCCAGGGTAAAATAAACGGTATATACAGAATGACAACTGCCCACAGCCTCTCTAACCTTTTAAAAAAAAAATACTAGGTTCAGGAGACAGTACCTGTGCTTCACAAAATCAAATTGAGTTTTCTAAGTGTCTCATGTTGAACTAGTAGCAGCATCGTAATGTTTTTGACAAGTGTTTAACACCCCACAATAAATGTACATTGAAATACATGCATCAGATCTGGTATGATATTCCCCTAAAACACCTGTAATCATGAGTCAGTATGGAAATAGGCCAATAAGAGGATGACAAGATAGGATGATTCTCCTCTTTGTGTAGAACTAAAATCATAACACCCCAACCATTTCATTTCATAGTTTCATTGGACAGGATTTCTTCATTTTCCAGCATGGGGCTATAAAGGAGTAAAAAGTCATTCAAGTCCAACTCTCCATCCTTTTACTTCATAAAACTTTTTTGTAAGACCATATGGACCTGGTGATTTTTCCATTGAGTACCTTCAAAACATTCTTTTCAACTCTTCTCTGGATATAGGCCTTGTTTAGGATTCCTCCAACAAGTGTCATTGCTTCAGATACTCTGGTTACATTTCTTCTTTGCAGCATCCACCAACTATCCATCCATATCTTATTCTTTATTGCTACTTTTACAACTGAGTAACCTCTTTCTCTCTTTCTTTTATTTTATTTTCTCATACTTTGAGCATTTATAACAATGGTCCAGGGGAGAAGATATAAAGGTAGATAAAGGTAATTACTGTTCCATTTCTTTATTTCCTATATTTATACTATACTGTGTCTCACCGCTATTTTTTTCATTTATTTTTCTCTCTCTCTTTCTCTCTCTGTCTCTCCTTAGCACTATTTTACCATATATTATGCACTTTTCTATTTATATCATAATACTCTATGTATTACTTGATGTATTTCTACTATTATTTCTTGTATGTATTATTTAATGTAGTTCAAAAATCATTTGTTAAACTTTATTCTGTTTACATTCAATGCATGTGCATGTTACTATAAGACTTTTTGCTGTATGTATATTGTTACTGCCTGCTTGACACTAGTCATAGCTGAAAAAGGGGCCTGGTTAACAAGCATTAAATAAATACATAAATAAATCAGGCAGTCTAAGCAGGCAAAAACTGTCCAGGGAAACCTCTACCTTCTCCTCTCTAACAAAAGATACAGCTCTTTATTACAGAGTTTTAGTACAAGTTGCTGTCATTTAATTGCCACAACCTCAAAACTAAAGCCCTCTGACAGGCTGGAGCATTTTCAAAACACCTAAGCCATTCTTAAATTCTTGCCTTTTTTCTAAAATGTTGTGAACCTCAAATCCCATCTTCCTAATAGAATGATCTAGACCCAGTATAGCTTTACATTCTGTTTCCAAGAGATTCTGGAGCCTTACAAATGATGCTTCTGTAACTAGCTTCATTTGTTTCCATATCTGCTTTGTACTGCAGATCACTACTTCCTTCATTGTTTCTTTTCATGTTTCCCAATTTTCCCATGGGGCTCTAGGAGAAGATCCTAGATTCCTGCCCCAAATTTCTCAGTGATCTGATAACCAGATCTTAAATTCCTGCATGTTAAAAAGGAGGTACTGAAACACAACGTCCTCTACAAAATGCAAATGAGGCAGTCCAGAGGAGATATACATATATATATATATATATATATATATATATATATATATATATATATATACTAATTAGCCATGAGACCTCTCTCGCTTTTTCTTCCCCAGAATCGCCTCCAGGAAGGCATCTACGCTCCCAGCATTTCATGAAATCACTCAGACATGTAGAATAGCACAGCTACCCCTACCTCTTTGCCTTTTGGTCATGTTTAGCCATCATGTAAGAGGTAAGTACCTGGACTCTGTGTGTATATGTGTGTGTGTGTGTGTGTGTGTGTGTGTGTGTGCGTGCGTGCGTGCGTGTGTGTGTGTGTGTGTGTGTGTGTGTGTGTGTGTGTGTGTGTGTGTGTTTTCTGTCCTGGATGACTTCCCATTCTAGGTCAACAAAGGTAAGATGTTTCTATGCAATAGGGTTTAATCTTGTGTAGGTAGATTATAATGCTATTTAATGCTACTTAAAGGAGGATAAGGATGATGCTTTAAGTGCTCTCAAAAAGAAAGTTGATTTGTTTGTTTTTTTTATTTTGGAAGCAAATTATAACAGCAATTTTTGCTTTATCCATGTGCATGTAAGGGCATAGTATGATATGTGAGCTTATGATTAAAATTATGTTTAAGAAGAAGAGATTTTTCTGAAAAGTATGAATTACAAAAAAGACCTTTAATTTGTGATGTAAAATGCTGTTTTTTGAGGAAAAGGTGATATATTAACTAAAGATAATAACATTTGTTTGTATGTGGACATATGGTATTACATGGAAAAATGTCTGAAATGACAATCATATACAAGAAGAAAAAAATGTTTTGAAATATGAAACAAAAAGAAACTTTATTTGTGAATAGTTGGGGTTCTGCAGGGTACATAAGTTAAAATTTAAATTCATTTATCCTGCATACTTCCAGATCTGGTGTAAAGACCTTTTTGAATGCTGAGACAAAAAGCAATGCAGTCTTGGAATATTATAGTGAACGTGAGGACACAATGGATAATGCAACTTTGCAATCAGAAGTTCTATGGTGTTAGAAAGCCAACCACTAGCCTAGAGAAAATTAAGGAGTCATATGCCATATTCAAGCAGAAATTGTCAGCTAGATAGAAAGTGGCATTGGGAGTCAAAATGGTCAGCTTTATTTTACTTCTACCATGATTACCTGAAGCAGAACCATATGGGAGAAGTATAGTCACTGTTTTCATTTAACAGCAATTTTTTTATCTTTTTTCTGTGTAAGCAGACATTCATGAGGGTGTGGGTTGTTTTAGTTAACATGGGACATTCTTAAAGCAACCTTTGTAAAAGGCAATTGTTTGACAGTTAATAGCGTATTCTCTGCTTATTAAAGCTGTGAGCATATTCTACTTATATTATGCTGACTACTTCTTTTAAGCATGGAGCATAAGTTTGGATTCAAACCTAAAGTGTTACATTATGGTAAAATATTTTTCCAGGTTTAAAATATTTACAAAGTTATTTTGATAAAGAAGTTATTTACAAAAGCTAACTCAATTATTTTTCAATTTATATTAAAAAGAACATGCTCTGATTCTAGAAGAGAGTTTCATTTTATACATGACTATACATTATTCAGGAAAAGGAAGCAGAGGCAGAACAAGATATTGATTTGTTGTACCTTTTTACTGAATACATTTTTATTGATTTTCAGAAACATAAACATATATACAGTATGTATATCAAAGAAATATTTACATAATCAAAGCTTAAAGTGGAGAAACAATTACAAAAGCAAACATTACAAAACCAACTATTTACATAGGATGTCTATAATTGAAAAACTTTGGTTTTTTGAATGCATCTTTGAATAAGATTATAATTTATTACAGTCTTCTGTTTCCAGCACTTGATTTACTTTCTGCCAGGCAATGCTTAAGGGAGTAGGTCATTCTGTTCTTTCCTTGATTATTTTCAGTTCCAACTGTGAGACTGATAAAACCATGTTCTTGAAATGTTTAAAATTGGTAGGAGTTACAGCTTTCCAGTTCTGTGTAATATCTTTCCTTGCAATAGCAAGGAGAGTCCAGAAAATTGCATATTTTTGTCTTGGAACAGAAGACAGCACAGGTGTAGTCAACAAAACTAGAGATTTTGTAAATTGGAAATTATCCATGAACAGTGCCTATAACAATTAATTAATATTTTCCCAATATTGTTTAAGACAAGTAAATGACATTCATAGAACATGTTGCCAATTGGCTATTGCTTGTGATTTACACCTCCAACATCTATTTTCTTTATTATATATTAGTTCTAATTTGAGTGGTGTTAAGTATGTTCTATGTATAAATTGCCATGTGAAAAGTTGCCAGTATAGTGATAAAGATGTTAGTTTTGAAGATGTAAGAATTATTTTTTATCTTTATCATCTGGCATTTTACCATTAGCTGTTTCATACTATTTCCATATATTTTTTTTATTATGAACTCCTGTTTCTTTAACTAATTTGTACAATACTGATAAAATTCCTTTCCCGTTTGTGGGAAATTCCATCAGTGTTATTAACTGCTCTATGAACTTAGGAACCTTTTCCCTAACAGACTTCTCCATTATTGTCTGTTGGTTTAAAACTGTTTGTCTTAATCCCTGCAGTGTTAGCCACATGTTAATTTCAAGATTGAACTCACTAATAATTTGCTCTATTGTTAGTACTTTATTAGTGTTTATCAACTGATGCCAGTAAATTAGACCATTCTTACTAAGTGTTTTAACTGCTACTGAGTCCTGAGTTATAATGTTATTTTGTGTATATGCAATTGGGAATATGAAAAAAGACCATGCTTTTATATCCAGATTTTTGTTTGCAAAGTGCATAAAAGACTTTAGGGCATTGATAATGTATTTAGAATTTATATTTTTATGTTTCCCTGTTCCCATATATTCCTTCAATAACCAAAGTAAGCTATTCGGTACTATTTCCATATGTTTATTTATTGTATCATTAGTGGTTTTTAACCAGATTTTTTTTCATGTACTAGTTTCCATTTGGAAGTATATTCTTTGTTAACAATAGAGAAACTGTTTTTAAAGCTGATGATTGTATATATCCTTCTAAATCTGGTAAGCCTATTCCACCTTCTTCCCATTTGCCAAAATGATGTCTTAGGGCAACTCTAGGTTTTTTTAGGGTACCATAAGAATTTTGTTATTAACCCTTCAAATTGTTTTAAATATAATTTAGGTGGAGGAATCTTGTATAAAATACAGAAGTTTTGTGAATATAATCATTTTAATTATATATAGTCTTTCCTCCATGGTAAAAATAGCTTATTCCATTTTGCACGAGTTCTTTGATATTATCCAAAATCTATTTATAGTTTAGTTGTACTGTGGTATTTATGTTGTTTGTAATTTTAACTCCTAAGTATTTGATTATATCATTTCTAGATATATATTTATATTTTTTATTTAGTACTTCTTTGTTCATATTTATTAGTAACATATTGGTTTTATTTTCATTAAATTATAGTCCAGAATCTTCTTAAACTGTTGTGTTGCTTTCCATATTTCTTTTACTGTGTTATTATCTTCTTTTAAAGTCAATAAAATGTTATCTGCATATAGTTGAATCTTTAACTCAAACTCAATAGTCAGGAAAATAAAGCAGACACAAGTGAAGCATTTAGAAAATTCCTTAAGGAAAATATAAGACTAAGACTATCAGATGAACACAGACAAATAATAGATAAAGATATAACTATGACAGAAATTAAAGCACAAATTAAGAAACTAAAATTAAACAAAGCCTCAGGTAATGATAATATGACACCAGCAATGTTTAAACTACTATCTAATAATTAATTAAATATATTACTAAATGTGTTTGCATCAGTTAAAGAAGGTAATACATCTTCTCCTCCTTGGAAATACACAAAAGTATCAGCAATTTTGAAACAAGATAAAAAATCCTGATGAGTGTACCTCATATGGACCCATACGTTTATTAAATATAGATTATAAAATATTTATGACAGTTCACGCAAACAGAATAAAACAAATATTGCCATTATTGATAGAGAACAATCAAACAAGATTCATTAAAAACAGAAATACACATGACAATATAAAGAGAATTTTGTCCCTTATTGATTTCATAAACAAAACAAAAAATAAAATGGATGTCATTTGCTTAGATATTAACAGTGCATTTGATTCTGTGAATTGGGATTACCTTTGGCTTGCACTGGTGGAGTATGGATTTTTGAAAGATTTTACCTCACTAATAAGGTCATTTTTATAATAAATCTTTGGCATACATAAAAATAGGATCCTGTTTGTCAGAGCCTGTTATCATTACAAAAAGTACAAAACAGGGTTGTCCACTTTCTCCTTTGTTATTCGCATTAGTAATAGAACCATTTGCAAATTTCATACGTGCAAACCCAAACATTCAAGGAATTCAACTAGATTTGTTGTACCCTTTCAGCTGCCATATATTTTATGGTGGACATAATCCTCCCAAGCTCAACTCTTTTCGGGTTTGTGCCTAATATGTTGGAAAGGCTTAATTGTTTAATGTAAAAATTACAAGAAATCATTTAAAATTGTATAAGTCAGCATTATAGTTTTATATAAAGTCAGCTGTGTTGATAGTTCAGTGGTTTAACCTGTCTGAAAATGTATTAGGATAGTTTTAAGAATGTTTTTCCTTTTCCTAACATGTTAATGTTACGTACAAGAATTGTGACAGAAATGTGTTTTGAAGGTTTCAATGTTTTTGTTTGAAGATACTTAGGTAAACGTTAAGAAGATAAAATTGGAAACCACTGCTCTGTATTGTGCAGAGCAATTTGAAGATGTGATTGTGCCAGTCTAGACAGAGATCATGATGGCATACCTCTTAACTTGAAAGCATCAAAATCTGGACAAAGGCCCATGACAAGTAGGTGCAATTGGCCAAAAATCTGGACATTGATTAACATAATATTTGCATACATAATAATGTAACCCTGCCCACTCCAATGGACTTGTGGGATACCAACATGAAGATTAAAGTCACTAAATAATAAATGAATTTCAGACTTCAAATCCCTCAGAAAATAGATAATAATGAAAAACCTGTTATTCTAGCAACTAAGTTTACAGGAGCAATATTTAAACTCTGTCCCTATGTTTGGGCCTTTGTCCCACCATTATTTTGGCTTTGTCCAGATTTCTTGCTCTGAGAGATTGAAAGGTATGGTGGTGTTACAATCCCTGCATTACCTAAAGACTGCCACAAACTTTCAAGACTTTCAAGTCATTACTTTGAGATGCTTTATGTTTCAGGTGTTCTAAATAATACTGCACCATGCTACAGTCACATACACATTTATTTTACCAATTCCACTTATGGTAGACAATACTACAGTAAGTAACCCAATGAAATAGAATATTGAATGCAAAGTCATCCAGTACTGAAAGTGAAAAAGAAGATCAAGACACAAAACAGGGCCTATGGTGGCATCTTTCACATCATGCTTAGTCAAGTTCTCAGAGATCATCAAACATAATTCATTCAAATGGAGAATCACAAAAAAATTACTGGTCAACCAAAATCCAACTCAATGACTTCAGGAGCTTCAAGCATCCAAAGGTTTTAGTTTTTCGGCTCAGTTGGTTGGTGACTTTGCAAGTATCCAATCCACAGAGAAGACAAGGTTACTTATAACACCAACAAAATGAAAGCCAGCAATGCGATCATTTTGCTTATAACCCTTTTTTTCAAGATACTTTACATGAAGATAGTAAGGAAAAAACTGTGCCCACGTCCTACCATAGTTACCATTCTACTCTCACTAGGAAACCATGAAAAACATTACACAAAGTATCCCAATCCCTTACAACGTGAGTGTTCCCGCAACCCCAACAAGTGAATCTACACAGACATGCTCACAGCAAGGAGGAATGTGCACCTGAAGCTTTGTCCTTAATTATGTTAGTGCCTTAAGAACTCCGCATTAATATCCCATTCAGGCATCATACCTCTCAGCTATCCAGATTTTTCTCTTATGTATTTAGTCTGTTCATCATAAAATTTGTGTCTTTCTGGTAAATTATTGAGGACCGAAGTCTCTAAACAGTGACATTCATTTGAGTTTCAGACTTCATATCCTTCATAAAATACATGCTAACTTTCTAAGTTTGTAAGAGCAATGTTTAAAAGTTATCCATACTTTTTGGACATTTAGTGAAAAACATACACACTCTGCATCCACAAAGCCCCAGCCAGCTCCAGTCTTCAGACACTAGTTTATGCATTTGTAGGCATGCGTATTGCATTTCAGTTGCTTAGACTGGGTAATAAAGGTTATGCAAATCTCAAGAATGAAAGACTGTTGCAAGTAAATGTGGGGCATTATTTCCTTACAAATATGGTACATCATATTGTTGTATCACATCTAAAAGCAGTCCCGAGTCCTGACACATTTTCATATTGGATCTTACGTAGGCTGGTTGGGGGCTCCCTTGTCTGTGCAACATCTGTATAATTGGTGATTTACCAGCCCGTAACAGTTTCCTCTTCCTGTGTGCCCCATCAACAAATGCATATGCAGGGCCACAAAAGGCAGCCACGCTTTCCAAAGTAATCTTTCTGTGCACCTGGACAAGCAAGTATGGATAGCCAATTAGCCAGTGTCTAGTTAAACTGAGACTTCCCCAGTCCCCACAAGCTGCCCACAAGTCATTGGCTGTCAACAACTGAAGTTTTTCTTATTTTTTATTTTTTTATTTTTTTGAAATCTCCCACCTCTGCAAGAGTCTGACTGGCAGTCAGGCACTGCCTCATAAAGCTGATGTTATCATCACATACGCCCCTGTACCCTGGTGATGCATGCTGACATTAGCTATACATTTAAAGTTGCATATATAAAAAAAAAAAATTGGGAATTAAAGGGGCCACGTGGGAATTCGTGGCACCCCATTATTTTGCCCTCAAAACTGGTAAATACAGAGGAATTCAGTATGGTTGAGAGGTATGATGTTTGGAATACATTTTCTCTGGAAGTAGGAATATGAATATTTTATTTTTGGAATATAAATGGGTGAACAAACCCAGTCAAGAAAACTCATGCCTTTACTCTTCTGAAGCACCATAATTTAGCATCATTTGTGTTCGTTCAAGAGTAGATTATTTTTTCTAGAATATTAATGGACATGGACAAAAGGAGTGTGCTGTTAGTTATGAGGGATGTCTCATTTACTATTTTGTGCATAAGCCAGATAGACTGGACAGATTTGTGATAGAGAAAATGTTGTAGGGTTTGGAGACACTGATTCTGGTAAGTATATACAACACTGTGGGACAAGTGTGCAGAATGTCGGAGCAGCACTTGATGATATAATTACCATTAAAAATATAACTATATTGATAGGAGTTTTATATATAATTATGACAAGGTATAAGGTGGAGAGTGTTCCCAGATTTCTTAGACTCCCTAACACTGTCAAATTTTTGCTAATTGCTGTACAATGATAAGGAAGTTTGATATTGTGGGATGTAGGAGCAATTCATATTATTCCTTGTGTTTAAATGCTATTCTAGAATAAACAAGACCAACCTGAGGATTCATTAAAGAGTTTTGCTTGAGCTATGTGGCTCATGTTTCAAAGGCCCTACTTCCATGGTGTGATATTCTGTGATTCAGGGACTTGGAAGCTACAGTGAGGAAGGACCTCATTATCTGCTTATTTAAATGTCTCTGAATTGCAGTTAACTACCAAGAAGAGCTGCAGTTAGTGGTAGTTAATTGATGTGGCCATATTGTGTGGTCCTAGGCATGCCTCCCCTCTAAGTCACACTGCAATACGCACATACACACACACACATACACACACATGCACCCACATGCAAGTACACATTCAAACATGGACACAGACACACCACAGTCTCATTGACTGCCGAGTCCTCTGCATGTCCAATCCCTGCTATCTAGTGTTCCTCAGAATCCCAATCCCCACAGTGTTAAAAGTTCCTATATGGCACAAAAGTAGAATCCTTGTTGGCTAGTGCCCTCACCCTCAATCCCCCTTGGGTTAAAGTTCCTCTATAGCACAGACATGGTATCCCTGGTTCCCTGGTGGCTAGTACTTCCCCCACCCAATGTTGTACATTATGCTCTTTACTCTGTGGGTGTAAGTATGACAGCCAGCCCAAACCACAGTTAAGTACACATACACATCGCACTCACTTATACACACACCCACACACACACACACACACACACACACCCACACACACACACACACACACACACTCAAACACATAAAGGTACCTTTATAGCATACTCAATAAACAGCATTAAGTAATCAAATTGTTCACACCCACATTACCAGCACTCACTCTGTTATGCAGTCCTGTTTGGTACGTCACTATTCACAGACATATCATTTCCCTTCAATCTCAGGTTCAAGACAAATGGTCAAGCCTATCCAACCATGTAGTACCAGGAATCAGTCTTACAAGTAGGTCTCTTTTTTAGTTGACCTTGACTTTTCCTCCTACTGATTCTCTGTTCTTCTCATTGTTTCTATGCATTTCAGTTCAACAGTTTATTTTTCTTTCACTCCATTTGTAAGCAAAATAATTGCACTATTAAGTCCTCATCAGGATTATTAAATGCCAATATTTTCCATTACAAAATACCTGTAAAGTAGCAGGGAACAATAGTTTATATATGTTTTTGTATGCGACGCCTTATTGTGTTATCAAAATGAGAATGATTTTTAAAGACACTTCTGAATAATCCTGTTGCACAAACTCATTTCTCCCAGCCACATACATTTTTCTGCCTAATTGTCATAAATTTCATTAGATGTATTCTTTCTCTCTCTCTTTGTCATAACAGGTTAAAAACTTAATCAGTACTGACCTGAGTTTTCCATACTGAACCTCCATTTCATACACCAGTAAACATTTCACAGTTGCACCACCCAAGGAAAACTTAGCAAATCCATTCATTTCACCATTTTAACATTTTAACTTGTGCAAAGTCTAGCAAATCATTTTCTTTGCATTCCAAAACACTGTATAATTATAGTATGCTTTTCTGTGAATGTCGCCCACGATGGCTGCACTCTGATCAACAGGTTTATTAGCCATCTCTCAGCGTTGAAACAGCAGTTGTAATAAAAAGCCCATAAAGCAATCAAATTGCATGAATTTAAGTTACTGGTTTGTAATTACACTGCCTGGAAGCCAGCAAATAAGAAATTTGGAGAAAGTAATTAGAAAAGGAGAAGAGAAAAATCTGGTTGGTGGAGAATCTTGCAGCTGTTCAACAAAAAGCAGTTCAACTTTCAGCTTCCATACATGAGATGGCTTCCAGTAGTTTAGAGGAAAAAGTTATTCAGATGTACTCAGAGGTATTTAAAATAGTGGAACACTGAAGGGATTTATATAGTAATATAAAAAGGAATGGAAAATGGAAATGCTTTAATTAATTATTCAGATGAGCTAATACGACTGCAAAACTCAGAAGATGAAATGAAGAAAAGGCTGACTGGGTATAAGGCTTTTCAAAAAGAGACATTTCAGAAATAGTAGAGATAGAAGATAGCATGCACAGAGAAAACCTTAGATTTTCTCCTATAGTAAAGAAACTGGAAGAAATAGAGTGCATGACTTTTTTGAAAGTACAAATAAGAAAAGATAGACTGGTGTTTTTACAGCAGCATTATATTAATTGAGAAAGCATATTGTGTATATGCTCCATACCTGGTCATGACAAAGTAGCCAAGATTATATTAATAAAGATGTAATCATATCAGCAGAAAGAGTTGCTCATGAAAAACTGTGGCAGAAAGGAAAAGTATTAAAAAATGGAGACAACATGATTACTCACTATACACCAGGCAAAACAGAAGCAGCTTTATCCCAATAATCAGGGAATGCCAAGAGGCAGATGTGAAATTCAAGTCTCTATATCCATTTATCTTTAGAGTATTTTTCCTGGAGAATCAAAAACATTTTTGGATGCAGAAGAGGCTAGGAGGGAAAAAAAAAGTTTAGCCAACAAAGAGTGAGCCAGCAAGCAGAAGGGGACTCTGTTTCTCATTCTTCTTATAGTAATAAAGTCCATAGAGAGACTTTCCAATGAAAACGTTTCCATTGTCCCAAAGGAAAATACTCGATTGACAGAAAAAAGCACAGCAGCAGGTTAGAAGAATCAGGAGTACTTGGATCTGAAAGAGATAATAGTTTTGGAGGCTGGAGATGACCAGCAAAAATTCAGTAAAACTGTTAAATTACAAAATAAATGGGAGACATTAGAGCTTCATTCCCATTAGATATATGATGAGATATGAGAAATGTGGCTTTGCAAGAAGTGGATGTGAAAGACTGGAATTTTGTTGACTGTGTTAAGCTGGTAGGTGAACTGTAAATCATATACCCCATTTTATGTCATTACTGTTTAGAAGGATGCTGAAGGGACTAATGAAGTATCTACATGTAAAATAATTATTCTTGTTAATATTTGCATAAAAATTATATAAATTACATACTGTATTGTAAAGCAGTTTTGTATGAGGCACAGTCAGTGGCATTTTAAATGTGAGGTGGTAAGTCTTATTAGTGACTGCTGTATATGCTAAAGATATTAATGGAAGAAAATATTTTCTTAGTTTTAATATATCCAGATATTTCACTGTGGCAGACTGAGGCAGACTAGATAGAAAAAAAAATTAAGTTAATATAATGTTCTAATCTTGGGCTGCTGGAATGGGGGATGTATAAATGTATTGATGAAAGAATATGTATAAGTTTTATAATAACCTCCCCTGCTTTAAATATGATTGGCTTAGGCTAGATTATTTGCTAAGCTAATAGGTTTGGAAAATTAGCCACAATGATGAAAGGCATAGAAATTGTAATTTTCTTGTATTTGCTAAGTCATTAGCTTCTTTCCATTAGCAAATGCTCTTGGTGGGAGACATAAAATGCACATGTGCAAGAAATTAACAATGATAAATCTGCACATTGAGTTTTGAGTGAAATCTACAAAGATTCTTTCATACATCTACAGAGTTACTATTTTTTTCTTATTATCAACTGCTTTTACTTGGAGATGAGCAGTCTGTATGTACAAGCAATTAATCATTAGACCTCTAAACTCTGCACAATGTAATTAACATTTAAAGGTACACTGAAGAGTGGTTCAGTGAAAAATAAACAAAGTTTAAAATAGTGGCAAGTGAATAAGATATACAATTAGTTGCCTCCCCAGCAGCCTTAGTACTTTAATGCATTTAATATAACAGTCAATGCACAGTTTAGTTTATTTGTTTAAAGGCAGTCAGCTCACTTTTTTTCTTAGGGCAAAAAATAATGTTTTACTGAAAGCATGCAAACTGTTTTTACATATAAATAAGAAAAGAAAAGAAAAGACAACAATCATTGCATGTAGGAACACAAGTTCTAACATGAGCTTTGGCATGGAAAATCTTCATTATAGAATAGATAAAACCTATAGATACAGTCACTGATTTCAGCCACCTGTTCTTACAGGTGGGGACTTTGTTTTTTGAAAGGGTATGTTGTTTTTGTGTGTTTCATGTAAATTAAAATGGAGTGGGGGTTCTGAAAATCTATTTAGATTCTCATTTGAGTGTTTATTTTCATCAATGAAGAAAGCTATGAAAATTTGGTGCAGATTCAAATGTAGATAACAAGAAGCAACTAAAAAAGAGTTCAGACTGTCAAATATTAGTGAGTGCTGGTAAGCTAATAGCTTGAAGTGTGCATTCAAAGCAATGGTCTATATAACAGCTGTGAACGATAGCATTCTATCATAATTTAAAAAGGCCTTACAGGTACAGGCAAAAAGAAAGGAGGATAGAATCATACCATAAAATGTAGGATGCAAATAGTAATGTTATAAGAGAAACATCTGGATAAAAATGAGGATGTAAATTTGACAAAGAAATTATTTCATTGTGGACATTCAGCAGAATATCTAGGACAAGAGAAAAAAGGAGTAATGATACATACTGCTAAAGCAGCTCAAAAAATGATAGAACAAAGGAGAAAAGACATTAATAGTAGATATGTGTCAACAAGGGATTACTGGCAGGGGAGAAGGATTGCTCTGGCAGGTATTCATATTCAACCTAAAGCTGCTATTATGTTGATTAAGCGAATTTGGGGAGAAATAATCAAACTTTTAGCTGGGAATATTTTTGTATAGTTGAGGACCTAAACTTGGATTGCAATAGTAAATATAGAACTTAGAAGGGAAAGTAAGTCAACAGAGGGTAGGTATTTTGTATAAAAGATGTGAACTGAGTAGTAAAAACTCAGACAGAGTTTACACATTATTCTCCAAGGTACAATAACTGGGCTAGGCTAGACAGAAGTGAAATTTCACAAGAGCATGTGTGTTTAATTGAACGCTTTGGCATACATCCAATAACTATTTTGGATCATACACCATTAAAAATTAAGACAAAGAAGTAAAGTAACGACGTAAAACTGAGACACTGGTCCTTTCCTACTTACTGATAAAAAGAGAGGAATTTAGGAAATGGGGAGTGGAAATGATCAGGTAATACAGAAATTTCTTCAGAAGTGATAGCTAGTGAGTCGGATGAAATGAAAATGGAGTTTAACAACAGGATAAAAATAAGAGAGAGAAATGTAAAATAAGTAATAGTAATTGTTTAGAGGGGTTGGCATATGTAAAAAGTGCTGCAGAATAAAGGGAATCTCATGTAACAGGAAGAGGAGCAACTGCAAAACACTAAAGGGAAAATAAGAGAGTATTTGGATATATGCATGAGTTTGGAATGGTTGCTGTTGAGCAACTATTTTTGATAACAAATCAAGAGCACAAAAATATTAAGTACAATGACTTAGGCAATAGAAAGTAGAAAGGGCTGTCACCAAGCTTTGAAAGCCTATGACAAGGCATATAACCAGAGATCTTACAGGCATATTAGAGATAATCTGGAAATTTTATGAAAGTTTATATAAGCAAGAGGAATGTAGAAACCAAGAAATAGCACAAATGTAAATATGTAAGACTTAACTATGCCATGGTTAGAAGAAAATGAGGATCAACATTTAATAGCTAAGACATGAAGAGATGAGATAAAAATGGCAATGCATAATCAATCAACAGGGAAGTCTCCAAGAATAGATGGTATTCCTGTGGAAGCCTGAAGTTGGAAGAAAAGAAAATGATAAATATCTGGTAGATTTTGTTCAACAGTATTCTAAAAGGTAGACAGGTAGCATCCTGGTAGAAAGCTGTGGCAACTGTACTATCCAGAGAGGGCAAAACCCCTTCATCTCCAGTTTCAAATAGCCCAATGTCAATTTTCAACCATAATTATAATGTGTTTTTATTTATACTAGCTTTGAGAATGTCAAAAGTATTGACAAAATTGATACATATAAAAAAGTAAACAGGACACACAGCCAAACCAATTAGTAAAAAAATACAAGAAAATCCTAGCCAAGCTAGAATTTTCATTGTGTGATTCTTTAAAAACCTCTCATAAAAGAGGATAATGGGGTGTATGCAAATGACCCCTTAAGGACATCAGGGGTTTCAGCTATATGGCAGTTCGGAATGCCCATGAATTTTTCTTATTAAGTCTATTAATGGACAAATTCAAGCCAGTAAAGCCAAACATTAGCTGGGTACAACAACCTCCTCCAGCAGCCATCAAACTAAGAAGCCACAAACTGGAATAAGATAAAACACCAAAAACACTAAAGAGGAAAAAAACCATTGACACAACTAGAGACAAACACCACTGCTGTTAACAGTCAAAAATGAAGTAAGCCACAATGAGAAAATGTAGCTGAAACTTTAACAGCAAATATCCACAGTTCTTGAGTGCTTTCTTCCCATTAAGGGACTTCATCAGAACTGTTGGATGTCATAAAATACCCAGTATAAATAAAAAGTTCATGTCATGTAATACAAAAATTGGCCAATGACATACAAAAGGCAAATATCAAATGGCAATAGCACTCTTAAACATTACTTAAAAATAGCATTCAAATCAATATTAATACATGTATAAATAAGAGGGATGCACAAGCCAGTGAATTTTTTTGTGCCGGTCCCAAGCCCGGATAAATGGGGAGGGTTGCATCAGGAAGGGCATCCGGCGTAAAACGTCACCAAATTATTAAAGCGGACAGCAATAAATATTTACATACCTGATCGGTCAAGGCCCGGGTTAACAATGACTGCCACCAGTACTGTTAGCCAACAGGGTGCTGGCAGAAATTGGGCTACTGTTGGCTGAAGGAGGAGAAGAGGCGGAAGGCATGGCCAAAGGCAGGAAGAAAGGAGAAAGGCTAGGACTGTGGTAGTGAGGGTCAGAACTTTGAATGTTGGCAGTATGACTGGTATAGGGAGAGAGCTAGCTGATATGATGGACAGAAGGAAGGTTGGATTATTGTGTGTGCAAGAGACCAGATGGAAGGGGAGAAGGCTAGGTGTATTGGAGGTGAATTCAAATTGTTTTATCATGGTATGGATGGGAGGAGAATTGGTGTAGGAGTTATCCTAAAGGAACAGTATGCTAAGAGTGTTTTGGAGATGAAAAGAGTGTCGGATAGAGTGATATTTATGAAGCTGGAAATTGATGGTGTAATGATGAATGTTGTTAGTGCATATGCTCCACAAGTTGGGTGTGCGATGGATGAGAAAGAAAAATTTTGGAGTGAGTTGGATGAAGTGGTGATGACTGTACCCAAGGGTGAGAGAATGGTGATTGGAGCAGATTTCAATGGGCATGTTGGTGAAGGGAACAGAGGGGATGAGGAAGTGATGGGTAAGTATGGTGTTAAACAAAGAATGCAGAAGGTCAGATGGTAGTGGATTTTGCGAAAAGGATGGACATAGCTGTGGTAAATATGTATTTTAACAAGAGGAAGGAGCATAGGGTGACATACAAGAGTGGAGGAAGATGCACACAGGTGGATTATATCTTATGTAGAAGGGCCAGTTTGAAGGAGATTGGAGACTGTAAAGTGGTGACTGGGGAAAGTGTAGTTAGGCAGCATAGGATGGTGGTTTGTAGGATGATGCTGGTGATCAAGAAGAGGAGGAGGAGTGTGAGGGCAGCACCAAGGATCAAATCGTGAAAATTGACAAAGGGTAATTGTGAGGTGGAGTTCAGGGATGAGTTAAGACAGGCACTGGGTGGCAGTGAAAAGTTACCAAATAGCTGGTAACTACAGCAAAGCTAGTAAGGGAGACTGCTAGAAAGGTGCTTGGTATGACATCTCGACAGAGGAAGGATGACAAGGAGACATGGTGGTGGAATGAGGAAGTACAGGAGAGTATACAGAGAAAGAGGTTGACAAAGAAGAAGTGGGATTGTAAGAGTGATGAAGAAAGTAGACAGGAGTATAAGGAGATGAGGTGCATGGCAAAGAGAGAGGTGGCGAAGGCTAAAGATAAGGCATATGAAGAGTTGCATGAAGGGTTGGACACTAAGGAGGGAGAAAAGGACCTGTACCGATTGGCTAGACAGAGGGACTGAGCTTGGAAAGATGTGCAGCAGGTAAAGGTGATAAAAGATAATGAGGGAAACATACTCACAAGTGAGAAGAGTGTGTTGAGCAGATGGAAAGTGTACTTTGAGGGGCTGATGAATGAAGACAATGAGAGGGAGAGAAGGTTGGATGATGCGGGGATAGTGAATCATGCAGTGCAATGGATTAGCAAGGAGGAAGTAAGGATAGCTATGAAGAGGATGAAGAATGGAAAGGCTGTTGGTCCAGATGACATACTTGTGGAAGCATGGAGGTGTTTAGGTGAAATGGCGGTGGAGTTTTTAACCAGATTGTTTAATGAAATCTTGGAAAGTGAGAGGATGCCTGAGGAATGGAGAAAAAGTGTTTTGGTACCGATTTTTAAGAATAAGGGTGATGTGCAGAGCTGTAGTAACTACAGAGGGATTAAACTGATCAGTCACAGCATGAAGTTATGGGAAAGAGTAGTGGAAGCTAGGTTAAGAAGGGAGGTGATGATTAGTTATCAGCAGTATGGTTTCATGCCAGGAAAGAGCACTACAGATGCAATGTTTGCTCTGAGAGTGTTGATGGAGAAGTACAGAGAAGGTCAGAAGGAGTTGCATTGTGTTTTTGTAGACTTAGAGAAAGCATATGACAGGGTGCCTAGAGTGGAGTTGTGGTATTGTATAAGGAGGTCAGGAGTGTCAGAGAAGTATGTAAGAGTGGTACAGGATATGTACGAGGTAGTGTGACAGCGGTGAGGTCTACGGTGGGAGTGACAGATGTGTTTAAGGTGGAGGTGCAATTACATCAAGGATCAGCTGTGAGCCCTTTCTTACTTGCAATGGTGATGGACAGGTTGACAGATGAGATCAGACAGGAGTCCCCGTGGACTATGATGTTTGCAGATGACATTGTGATCTGTAGTTAGAGTAGGGAACAGGTGGAGGAGACCCTGGAGAGATGGAGATATGCTCTACAGAGAAGAGGAATGAAAGTCAGCAGGACTAAGACAGAATATGTGTGTGTGAATGAGAGGGAGGATAGAGAAATGGTGAGGATGCAGGGAGTATAGGTGGTGAAGGTGGATGAGTTTAAATATTGGGATCAATAGTTCAGAGTAATAGTGAGTGTGGAAGAGAGGTGAAGAAGAGAGTACAGGCAGGATGGAGTGAGTGGAGAAGAGTGTCAGGAGTGATTTGTGACAGACGAGTGCCAGTAAGAGTGAAAGGAAAGGTCTACAAGAGGGTAGTGAGACCAGCTATGTGATATGGGTTGGAGACAGTGGCATTGACAAAAAGGTAGGAGTTAGAGTTGGATGTGGCAGAGTTAAAGATGTTAAGATTTGTACTGGGTGTGACGAGGGTGGACAGGATCAGGAATAAGTATATTAGAGGGTCAGCCCAGGTTGGAAGGTTTGGAGACAAAGCCAGATAGGCAAGATTACATTGGTTTGGACATGTGCTGAGGAGGGATGCTGAGTATATTGGGAAAAGATGCTAAGGATGAAGCTACCAGGTAACAGGAAAAGAGGAAGGCCTAAGATAAGGTTTATGGATGTGGTGAGAGAGGACATGCAGGTGGTTGGTGTGACAGAGCAAGATGCAGAGGACAGTAAGAAATGGAAACAGATGATCCACTGTGGCGACCCCTAACAGGAACAGCCGAAAGAAGATGATGATGAAATATGAATATATATATATATATATATATATATATATATATATATATATATATATATATATATACACAAAACTGTATACTAGGTGTAAAATGTTGTTATACTTCCAATTGTTTTAATTTGGTGCTGCGGTAGTGTTGTCGCCTCACAGTAAGACGCTGTCCGGTTCGATTCTCAGCTAGAGCGTCTTCTGCGTGGAGACAGGCATGAATGGGTGTACCTTCATTGAAGGTTGTGCATCAGAGCTGGCAACTTGGCACGTAAAAATCAACTGCCAATCATTAGTGGACCGGAGTTCCGCTGTGGCGACCCCTTACCGGGAAAAAGCTGAAAGACACAACAACAACTGATGAAACTGAACATGCTTCAGTCAATCTAGGCTTTTCCAAAAGAATTTAATTTTAACTGCCATATTAATTCAGATTTGAGGAGTTGTTCATCAACTACTAACCCCCACATATCTTTCTTAACCTGATCTAACACTGTAAATTTCAAAACATGTAAGGGGTGGTCTAAAATGTGCCTAAAAAAGGCATTGGTATTTTTGCATTTTTTTAAATTCAAGTAGGTGTTCATATATTCTTTCTTTAAACTTCCTAGATGTTTTCCCAGACAATGCTGGCAACTAGCCAGATAAACAACTTGGATTGAGTCACAGTTAAAATACCCATTGACGCTGTATTTGATACTTCTCATAACCACACTTTCACCTACTAGGGTACGTTTACAATAAGAACAACAACTACACTTAGCCATCCCCATTATTTACATGTTCTCTTCTTGTCTTTTTTCTCCAAAAGTGCTTTAAAGGACCTCTCCTTCTTATATACAAACAAAGGCCCATTCCCCAAAATGTTCATGATTTTGTAATAGGAGAAAATGCATCAGTTGTTCTTAATATGATCGAAAATGTCACCACTATCCATAGAAAAAGCAGTAATAAAAGTCATGATGTAATCACTGTCTACCATTTCCTCCCCGTGAATCCTAGACATAGCAGGTAAAATATAATCTGTGTCCCCTTTGTTGAAATTATTCTCAACTAGAGCTGGTAACTTCAGTAAGGGGGTATATACACCATTAAAGTGCTTTAGAAGTACCTCAGTTTTAATTTCTGTAAGAAAGTTGGAAGGGTAACCATGTTTACTAAACATATCTATCAAGATGTCACATTCCCTAACAAATAATTTGTCCTCAGTGATCATCCTCACTAACTTCACCAGTTGCACCTTGACTACCACCCTCTTTTGATGCTCAGGGTGCCAACTGGTGAAGTGAAGATTTGCATTTGAAAACATTGTTTTCCTATATAAATTGGAGCTAAAACATCTGTGAACCTTGTTCTTACACAGTTTTATATCTAAAAAAGAAATACATTCAGCATCATAAACAAAAGAATATTTAAAAAAAATTAGTGGAACTATTTATATATTCAATGAATTCTTTTAAGCGGTCTTCCTTACCCATCCATAAAATAAAAATATCATCCAGATAACAAGTATAATAAGATCAATAACCACTATAAACACTGTTTAACACAAAATTATATTGCCATTGTGCCATCACCTGCTTTGCAAAACTGGGGGTACAGGTTGCCCCCATTGCCACACCAGTCACTTGTTTAAACAACTGGCCTTCAAAAAATAGGAAATTGTTACATAATACAATCTCCATAAGGCTTGTAACCATGCTAAAGATATCTGTTCTCAAACCATGTCAGCCCCACATTGTGAGATATAACAGAATATAAATTATTCACATCAACAGTAACAAAAAAACAATCCTCATCATGTGCAAGAGCATTAATTTTATTTAAAAAATGCCATGAATCACAACAAATTTGTAATATTTGACCAATAGAATTCTTTAACTGATGGTCCAAACATTTCACAATATAATGCATTTTGGACCTGTTAGCATCAACAATAGGTCTGGGGGGGGGGGGGGGGGTCGGTCATACACTTATGAATTTTAGGAATCCCAGAGATTCCAGCAATGACTAAGTGATTGTTTTCCATAAATATTTAGTCATCTTGACTAATTTGCCTCTGCATAAGCATGTCGAATAACGCCATATCAGTCTTGGCATAAGCTATATTCAGCTCATTGCGTGCTATAATCAACAATATTCATGCTGACCAACCCACCCCCTTTATCAGGTTTCATTACCCTCCGTTCCTTGTCATGACATAGTTCTTTCAACAATTTTTTTACATGCTTTGTTAAATAAACATATGCACACTGGGTGGTTTAGCTAGTACAGTCCAAATATCTTCTTCACATATTTTTTTTAAACCTCTCATAAAAGACGATTATAGGATGTATGCAAATGACCCCTTTAGGACATCAGGTTTTTCAGCAATATGGCAGTTCTGAATGCTCATGACTTTTTTTCTTTTTAAGTCTGTTAATTGACAACTTCAGGCCAATGAAGCCAAAAAATAGCTGGGTACAACAACCCTGTGTTTCTAAAGGTTAGTTAAGCAGTCCACTTATGCTGTGCTGATGAGGTCATAAGAAGACTGAAGCATTCATGCCCACATCCAGTGGAGTTTGGTGTTATTGGCCTGAATTTGTCCATTAACAAACTTAAAAACAAAAAAGGCATGGGACGAAAAATGTAGGTGTATAGATTAAAAATGATTCTGTTATGGCAGCTATATGTATCTATGAGGAGATTAAACAAAAGATAATACAAAAAGTAAGAAACTGGGAGCTCTTGATTATAGACATGGATAGTAAGATATAAGTAGTAAAGATACTATTAGTCCCTTTAATTTTATGTACATGTCAGACATATTTTTATCAGCCAGAGGATATGTGTATGGTAATAAAGAGTTTAATTAATTTATTTGGGTGAGGAGGAGGGCAAAGTGGAATACCCTGATTCTCCCCATAAATAAGATGGTTTAGGATCACCTGTTTTGAAATTAAACTTTAGAGCTATGCAGTTAAGACTCATATGCATAACACAAGCAGAAAGAAATCAAAGTGGAAGAGGATGTTAGTGAAACAGGGGAGTTTGAGAAACATGGAAAGAGTAGGATTTTTGGATGCAGGTCCTTAAGGAGAATAATAAAAACCATACAGAATATTATATCAGACTGCCATGGTGGTACGGCGGTAGCGTTGTTACCTCACAGCAAGAGGTTCTCCCGTTCGATTCTCGGCTTGGCTTGGGAGTGCCTTCTGCGTGGAGTCTGCATGGCCTCCCCGTGGTTGGGTAGCGTTCGAAAGACATGTGTGCGTAAATGGGCGTGCCTTTGTTGAAGGTTGGTCGTCGAGCTGGCACCTCGGCATTTCATAAAAATCTACTGCCAATCATTAGTGGACTGGAGTTCCGCTGTGGCAACCCCTTACCGGGAAAAAGCCGAAAGACAAACAACAGAATATTATATCAGGATCTGCAAGCAGAAATGAGCGCAATGTGGAAGAAAGATACCCAGACAGTTTCAGTAGTAGTAGGAGCAACTTGTCTTATTAAAAATAATCTATAATCATATTTAGATATGTTACCAATATATGTAACCCGTACAAATTGCAGGAGTCATTACTGAGCACATTACAGGTGCTGGGAAGAGCATTTTTGCCTGACATCCAAGATTGAAACAATATTAATTTCACTTTAATCATACTTTGACTTAGGAATGGGGCCCATTCCTATCATGGTATTAGAAACCCAAAAGATTTGGAAAAATTAAAATACAGAAAACATTATATTCATAAGTTAGCAGAAAGTATTCTAATAACTAAGCCAAAAGGGGAATGGAAAAAGAGATTTTACCAATAGGGTGATTGTAAGTAAGGGTACAGAAAACAGATAAGAGAGATCCAGAATTTACTAGAGAAAATTAACAGAGGGCCCAAATTATTTGGGGCAAATAACTTGAAAAGGAATGTACAATAAACAAGCAAATATGCTAGCAAACCCACACTGGGCCGTACAGATAAATAAAATCAAAGAATCAATGTCCAGGTAGCAAACGAATCATTAAGAATTTTAATAACAGGTTTAGCACTTTCAGCTATGTTCTGCCATAGATATCATCAGAACTAATAAAGTCACAACTAGAAGTAGCTGAGTTTAAAAAGATATTTAAATACACACCTCCACATAAACACCAACCCAAAATCTTCCCATCATAAGCTAGTCAAATTCTTAAATTTAAAAAAAACACCAATTACATACATAAAAGAAATTGTACTCAAAATACTTTGAAAGTTATTAATCAACCATACATGCTGTTTAAAAGTATTTAAAAACAACATGAAAGATTCAAAGCATAATAGCTCTGTATTTAAGATCACTTGCAATTGATATGGCATCGTTTAAATCTGGTGAACTTATTGCATCAAGACATAATTGCCAAATCATTCTGTATAGTAGCTGATTTTGTCAATCACCACAATATAGATCAAAATGGAAATAGAAAAATAGAAAATTTAAACATAGTAAATCTGGTACAGGGAATTACATGTCTTGCCAGAGCACTCTTATTGTCTTTCTATTGATGCTGTACTGTATATATGCTGGTATTTTCTCTTGTTGATTGCATTGTTTGTCTTTCCAATGTAAAATGCAGAACACGTAAAGCATCTGGCCAGATAAACTACTTTATCAGTGTAACAAAAGTATCTACCACTGTTCATCCATCTGTTCATTTTGTTAAATAGCTCACCATCAATTTATACATCAATGTACGGACATTGATTACAATGTCTGCATTTGCTGGTTGTGTAGCATGTTTTAAGCAGTCTCTCAAAGATACTTTTAATGCTGAATTTGTTTTTAAAAATAAAACAAGTGGGTTTCAAAGAATGTTTTAAAGTCCTCATCTCCCTATAAAATACACCAGTTGTTTTTATAATATTCTTAATAACATACCAATCTAAAGAATAGTACTATACCATGTTATTTGAGTGAGAGCATTGTACAATACTATTAGTTTCATTGTCATTCAAAGTGGAGGAGCTAGGTTTGTGCACACCCTTGTTAATTATTGGAGCAAATCTTTCAGACCTTTCCTTAAGGGATTGTGCATAGTGATAATCTACCATGGTGGCCAGGTATCATCGCTCCAAAAACATTAATTTAAGTTTATCGAACTGTGATATACATTCATGATCATCTGAGGTTAACCTTGAAATTCTAATGAATTGAATTTTTACAACTCCTTTCTTTTGATGGGTAAGATGACAACTTTTATAGTGCAGGAAAGCATTACAAAAGGTATGCTTCTTATAAATTGGCATAGTAAACTTGCCGTTTCCTTCTTTCTTAATTTCTGCGTCCAATACATTCATGATTTTATCATACCTTGTGTGTAAACTTCAAAAAAAAAGTTGATAGTTCTAAATCATTGATGAACTTATGTAGTTGATTTGCACTACCTTACCATATCATAAATATGTCATCCAGGTAACACAAGTAGCATTTACAACATTGAGAGGAAGTAGTTTAAAAACTTCATCTAAGTCCCACCTTAAGTGAACCTGCATTTGCAAAGGTGGGGGCGAACTTTGTCCCCATTGCTCACTCTCTTTGAAAAAAACAGGAGAGGATGTATCTATTGCCGGTAAAGATCACTCAACCCCCTATGAAACGAGACAGTGCTCCTGACAACTTTGGAATTCTGTATACAAGTATTCACCAATCTTAGAATTCAGAGTATTTAGGAGGAAATAAAAAAAGATAGAAAGAAAGGAACACAATAAATAACAAGCAAGAAAAAAAAATGATAAATGTCAGTAAAGTAAAGAGAATACATACTAAAAAGGACACTGCTTTGTTATGTAACACACAGATTACAGGGAATTATAACATTCTTTCTATCAGAAATACTTCAGTCTACAGAAAAAGGCAGCAAATGTATAGAAGCTAGTTAAAAGTTTAAATGTGGTCTATTTTAATGCTAGAAATATACATGTTTAATTGCTTCTTCTACACAGCTGGCTTTTCATTTCCAACCTGATATTTTTCTATCACTGAAACCTTGAGGTAAACCTATGGATTTGGATATTTCATTCAAACTACCTAAGCATAAAATTATTTTGTCAGATAAGGCTCATAAGAGTGTCAGAGGGGTAATTATTTTATAACATGATGGTCTTCCCTGCTCCTTCTATGATCCACAGATCCCTTCCTCTGTTTTCTGTGAATCTTTGCTTGCTAACATCAAAGTCAAAGGCACTAAATTTCATTGTATAACCTATACTTATGTCCCCCCAGGTAAGGATAAAATTCTTACTGACAAACTGCTATATTGGATTTATTGTCCACATTACTTCAGAGCTTATCATTTTAGGAAATGTTAGCACTGACAGGATCCTAACAAATGAGGGATCCAGCCACCCAAGTACCCATTTTATGTGGTTTCTCAAAGTCTCAGGACACCAAGTCACTTTTATTTTGTCTTTGTCAGCTGCCTTAAAACTACCCAGCCCAATGGCATGATGGACAACATAATAAGGGATCACTAACCCATCTTTGTCATTTGAAAAACTAGCAGACATTCAAATATTTCTAAAATACTGTATTTTAATAAATATGAAATATTTTGTTGCAACCACGTTCAGCTCAATATTATATTCTTTTGACATCTCTGCTTAACAATAACCTTTTCTGACTTTCCTTCCAGCTATAAATAAGTTTGCTCCATTTCATACAAGGTGCATTGCTTCCATAACTTTGCCTTAGATCACAGGAAAAAATATAAATAAATTAATAAATTCTGTATAGCAGAGATTATCTGTGAGATGCCTATCATAAAAGCACATTTGGATTTGTCTTTGTGAATTTTAAAGTTGCAAGAAAGAAGGTTAATGATTTTATCTTTACAAGCAAACAGTACTATTAGCTGTCTCAACCCAAGCAAAACTTTAGAAAACACTCAAAATATTTGGGTAGGGATTTCTCCACCCAGGACAGAGTCAGATATTCTCTTTTTTCTTCTACAAGATGATATCTCTGCAAGATTACATGACTGCATACTACAAATAACATCAGATACTCCAACTGATATATTCATCTCACCCTGTTACTTCAAAGCATTTCCCTTTTTTAAATACTTAAAAACCAAGGACAAGAATAGCAGATTAAAACTTTACTGCAAGAACATATCTTGAGAACCTCAACAAATACCTTTGCTCTTTAATGATATTATTTGAGTCTCTACAGATATACATATTAATTAACATTTTAGTTTAGTGGCCTTCTCATTGGGTTTTATATCCTATTTGGCTGTCATTTGCTATATTAAAGGACATAAAGATGACTCAATGCATCTGCAATCTGCCACCTGAGTTTTAAAGACTTCAGCATTCATTACTTGTCCTGTAGCCATCCATATCAACACAGCTCTCAAATAGGGTTATGTCCCATACATTGAAAGAAAGCTATTATTACACATTTTTCTACATTGGTTCCATGGTTTATCTATGTAACACTTTCCTGACTAGGATTGTTTCATCCATTTTAAAAATTCTCAAAAATATGTTCACATCTAGGATTCTTAATCATCTAATAAATTTAAGTATTTTCCAGTATACTACATGGATACAACCCCAGCCATGGCACAGGCACTACACACCTGATCTGGGAGAGTATATTCAAGAGAATCTTGACCATAGGAAATTTTGGAACTATTTTTTTTGAACTCTCAAAAGCTTTTTATGCCATTTCCCATATCAGGGTAATTTAGTAATAATACATGACTGGTTATGGGAAATGCAGGGTTTACTCATAAATGCAGTGGTATGATCATGAGGGCAAAGCCCAAGTTATTAAACAAATCCAGCAGAGGGTAGATACTTTAGAAAAACATCATTTGTCACAAAAAAGCAACTTTATTAGAAACCAGGAACACTGTGTAAAAACCAAAAATGAACTAGGGCCTCATACAAAAATGCACATATCCTAACTGAAATGAGGTTCCAAGATACTTCCAAAGCTGTTATATTAAATATTTCATAACTAATTCATTATTAAGGCCCTTTGGTTGCAAAGTATCTGAAGTGAAAATAAACTAAGCCTCCTTCTGTAATAACATATCAGAAGGATCTAAATATAAATCAGAACATGTCAACAAATACATTACAAAGAACCTCAAGAAATCTGAAACACTGTTATGATACTTGAAATATGTGACTCTACAGGGCTGGTAGGAGAATTATTTTTGACATCTCGGGTGGGGTCATGTACCTTCATCCTAAGCTGACATATGGTCTTACCAATGTAAAACGTATTGCAGGAGCAATGTAACCCATAAATTACCATTTTTTGATAACAATTAAAGAATCCTAGATCTTTGAACAGCTTCCCATTAATGACATGTGTAGTTTCTTGATTCATGTAACTACAAGTAGTGCATCCCTTACACTGAGACTGCAAAGCCTCACTACCCATATGTGTGTGTCCAACTCTACTTGCTCTGCTAGGCGAATTTCTATATGAAATATTAATTTTCAAATTCTTATATATCACATCCAATGTAGTAATATACCAATGTTTCCTCAAGATACATGATACACCTTCAACAAATGGAGCATAATGAGTCACAATATATATAGCTCCTTTTCCCCTTTATAATTCCCAAACACCTTTTCACCACGTTTATATTTCTGAGTGAATTGGTTCTCTCCATCTACCACCTTCTGCCATGTGATAATGAGAAGACTGTAATTATAACCCCTAGATAATAATCTATCAACTATATCTACAGCTACTGACTGGAAATTAATCTAATCAAAACATAAGGTTCTAGCCCTGTACAATTCACCATAGGGGAGAGATCTTGTCAAGTGACCAGGGTGTGCACTAAAGGCATACTGTTTTCACTAATTTTTAAGAAAACAAAAAAATTTTACAGGACAAAAAAGTCTATCAATTTTTAAATGAGAGTTACAGCACACTTTTTTTCATTTCAACACATAGAACAGACAATGAAAGGTTTAAAGAAATCAAGTGTTAATTATGTGGCATGTCGTCACTTATCAAAGTAAAACTAAAAAACATTATATTAAAGTCTGTTACAAAGTTCTGTATGTTAAGTTATATGTAAGGACACAGGTATGGTATCTTATGTTTTCCTGAACTAATGTTATAAAGGCGTAAAATCTGTATATTTGGAACGTATGTATAAGAGTTAATGTCTTGTTTAAGCTATTATAAAGGTCCAGTTATACTCTATATGTGCCAAAGGCTGCAACTCATAAAGACTGGTGCATCAGACTATACTCTGCAAATATCTGTATGCTTGGGTTGTGAATGCAAAGATAGGTGATGCAAGAATATTAGCAGAATGACTGAATTTAGACAAATCCAGCCAAGAAGATTTGGAGTAAGAGCAATAGAGCAAGCAGCAAGAGTTGCAGCCAGAGAGCAAATTTGAGAGCTCAATGATGACAATTTTCAGTGTCTTATTTTAGCTTCAATTCCCAGGCAAGCTAAATTTCATTTGGAAGCTAAATAGCATACTTTAAATTAAAAATCTGATCTGAACCTAATTTCTGCAACAAACCACAGGGGGGAGTTATGATGGTAGGCCCTGTAGAGGTAAGAAACTATGAGTAAATTGCATTTCAGAAGTTTTGCAGTGATGGTAATTCTAAACATGGAAGTGTTTCAGTTTTATCAGCTTCCAGAGTATTTGTAAAGTTTTAGTTGCATTTTGAGAGTAAAGTTCCACAGAAAGTGCAGCACGCAGTGCCAGAAAGCCAGGTGCCCAAAGAAAGGATTTTCACAAGCCTGTTGTGATTTCTCCCCATGTCAATCCTAAGCTGAGGATTTCTTTGAACTGCTCAAGCAGTCACTGCCAGCCACTGTTTTCAGCTGCCAGTGACTTTGATTTTTTTTGTCACATTTGCAAATTTCTCACATTTTTTTTTATGATGCTGGATATTGATATTTTATATTGGACAGTTTGCATATTATAAGACAGTTTAAATTATACAGAGTGGATATTGGATATTGATTATATTGAATATTGGATATTAAGTTTGGATAATTCAAGCAAATGTAAAATGCATATTATTAATATTAAGCAATTGTGTAGTAAGTGCATATAGTAAGGCATTTTGCATTAGTATTACAATATATAAGTAAATAACTGTATAAGTAAAGAAAACTTATGCAAATGTTTAATAAATAACATAACAAATGTGTAAACAAAAACTTAGTAATGAAAAAACATTAATGTGTATTCATGAAAACAAGAGAATGAAAAGGTTATGATAAAGAATTAACTAAGATTAATGTGTAGATGTTGGGGTATTATGATAAACTGTTATGTGTGTCTGTCATGTCACCAGTATGTGAGTCATAGTATCGCTAACTTACTGTAGTTGTACGTTAAAAAAAAAAAAAAAATGACAAGTTAATCAAAAAAATTAGAAAAGTTATACCAGGAAATATAGACTGTGAGTTTCCAAAGTCAAATCAAGAGTTGATAGTACTAAAAAAAACAAAAGAGACAATAAAAAAAAATGTCATACAGGAAACATGCAAACAACAGCACAGAATAAACAACAGTTGCAGCTGAACTGACAGAAAAGACTGTGAACTGACACAGGTAATGAACTAACAACAAACACTGCAGAGAAATTTGAGAAATATACATTATAATATGTTTGTGTTTTGTGAAAATTACATTTTTATATAATTTATGGTAAATACATGGTGACAAATCGCCCCAAAAAAAAATCATTAAAAAATCAATTCAATTTTATCAATTTAAAAGTCATATAGATTAAAAGTACTATAATTCTATGAACATAGTCAAAAGTATATAAAACAGTCAAAAAAAAAAAAATTAAATAAAAAATTCTAAATAAAAATAAAAAATATAAAATTAAATAAAGTCACAAGACTTTTCTTAAATACTTTTTTTAACAACATACAAGACTAAACACAACATACAAATAACAACAAATATAAATAATGTAAATATAAATATGTGTGTTTGTTAAATGTGTTTATATTTATTTTTTTTTTTTATAATTGTATAGTAACACCACACCACCAAACAGTTAAAGTTCTGAATTTTAAAAAAAAATAATAAAATAAAAATGAATGTCAAAAACAGTTCAGTAAAATAAAATGTCAAAAAAAAAAAGTTAAAAATAAAAAAAATAAAAATCAAAAAAAAAAAATATTAAAGCTAATTGTAAAAATCACAAATTAAATAGTAGTTTAGTAATTAAATAAATATAATAGTGTTTAATGATTAATTTTAAACTAATGATTAATTTAAAAAAAATGCTAAAGGAGGGTTAACTGAAATGTGAGATCAGACCTTACAAAACCTGATGAGTAGTTAGAGGAAATGTTGAAAGAAAGATAAAGTAGAAACAAGAAACTAGAAGACTAGGTAGTTGAGTTTTCTAAAACTATTATTGTTGTTAAAAACACACTATTTAAAATGTTCACATGAAGATCATAATTGTAATTATAAAACATCACAAAACATATATGTCACTGATAAAAATAAAAAAAAAAAACCTTGAAGACAGGTTAGTATAGCCAACAGATGGGTTGGGTTATATACAGTTAATACAAAAGTATACAGGAAGTACAAAAACCTTAGCTAACTCAAGAAGAAAAAGAAAACAAAAAAGAAAGAAAAAAAACAAATAAAAAAGTAACCTAATAAAGTAAAACATACCTAAAAAGTGTTGGGCAAACATGCAACTATTGACATGCATCAGTATAAAACAAACATAAATGCAGTATAAAAGGGGGTATATAATTTCAGGTTTGAACTGATTTTTCAGTTTTACACTGACATAAAGCAGTATTGCACAAAGTATCTAAAATAAACAAGGGTCTAAAAATAAACTTAGGGAAAAAAAAACAAAACAAAAAAAAAAAAACAAAAATCTGAAAAAATAAAAAAAAAAAAAAAACAAAAAAATTGTTTAAAAAAAAAAAATAAAAATAAAATAGAAAAAAAATAAAAAATAAAAAAAGAAAAAAAAAAAAGAAAAAGAAAAAAGAAACAAGAAAAAAAAAAAAATAAAAAAGAAAAAAAAAAATAATAAAAAAAAAAATAACAAAATATTCTTTTTTCATTCTTCTTGTTTTAGGTGATTAAAAAGGGTTAAATAGTATTAAAAACATTAGTAATATGATTAAACCTGACAGGATAAGATATTTTACAAGTTGTTATGTTGTTAATAGCTACATTTAAATTTATTGTTTAGTATTAAAAACTGTAAACCTGTAAAAAAATACAAAAAAAAACAAGAAACAAATTAACAGAAAATTGAAAAAACAAATTATGGAGAGAGTAAAGATATGTAAAAAATAGAACAGATTGGTCACTATAGACAATATGTTTTTGGCAATATTAATGCTTTTAAATTTAATAGATTAGACTAAATTTACTTTATAGTCTTTGTAATTACAAATATAGTCTTTTGTATGTACAAATACAGAAGAAATGTCTAGCAATAAAATCAATAAAAAGCCATGTTTAAAAAATGAAAAAAAAATTTTTAAAGGCTAGTTCAGGAAATGGATGAATAGCAAACAGTCTGTGTAAATACATACTGTATTAAATACAAATAGTAATGAATGGGTTGTAAATGTGTAATAAGAATAATAAATAGTCTGTTTAGTAAAAATAATAATTTGCTTTAATATATTATTAAAGCCTGTTCAGTTCAGTACTTTTAGATGGTAAGTTCAGTACAAGTTAATAGACCTGACCACAATGTTATAAATACTTGCAAAGCACATGGTTCTTTTTCTTAAGTTGCAGTCAAAAGTTGCAAAAGACAGTTACAAAACAAAGTAAGTCCTAAATTAAATTCTGTAATTGCAAAATAAAAAATAAATTAACTGTTAAACTAAAGCAGACGCAGCTCATACAAAAATGCCACAACAAAAGAATAAAGAAAAGAAAAAAAAAAAGTTTAAAAATACAACAGTTTTGTAATAAAATATAATTTAATATAATTATTAAATATAAAAATTTGATTTTTGTATTTTTTTATTTTAAGATACTATATAAAATCAATAATAAATATATCAAAATACAGTATATGTTGTATATTTAAAAAAGATATTATGTTGTAGAATATAAGGCTGACATTAATTCTGTTAATTAATATGTAAAAATAAAAGGAAAAAAAAATGCTTAAATGCAGAAAACAGAGTTTATGTGATCAGCAACCATATGAAAAATAAATGACTGTGGCAAAATAGGAACTTGCTTATAAGTGTATTACACACACATCAAGAAAGCTGACTTCTTACAGACATGACAAGAATGTAATCTGCTGTCACTGGACAACAGGACATGTTTTTCTTTCTAAGTTTAAAAAAAATGTTTTCTAAGAAAGTTAATCCACAAACAAGTTTAAAGCTTTGAAGACAGTTACATTTGCACAAGAACAGATGTGACAAGTTAGCATGCATTTAAGCTTCAGTCATCTCTCCAACCAAGAGGGTGTGTGTTGTGTTTAACTAAAATATGCATAAAAAATACTGTATTGAAATCTAGTTATGTTAGAGGGGACACAAGGTACACAAGTCTGAGGTAAATATTATATCTCTCACATCATCTGTACTATATGAAAAGTTGAAAGGTACTTTGCTGCAATGCAATGTTTGTCCAGTTTGGTTTATTATAAAAGTTATTGGTTTACTGCTCTTAAAGACAGGTGCTGCAAGTATATTTCTTCATCAGTGTATATTCTGCAAAGTTTCTGTCGCATAGACTGTGAATGCAAATATAACCAGATTCTGAATTTTAGCAGAGAATCCAGCCAGCAAGACTGAGTGTCTTAAGAAGACTTCAAATCCCACAGCAAGAGCAAGCAGTAAGAAGCAGTAAGCAGAGCTCAATATATTTTTTTCAATGATGAGCCAGCTGAGTGTCTAGAGCCATATAATTTTTCAATACAAAAAAAGAATTCAGAGAACAGTTTGTTGGTTTTATGCAAGCTCTACAGAAGAATACCTTTGGTTTATCTTTTGCTTATAACATGCATGATAATACCATTCATTATTTGGATGTTGAATTGTATATTGTTAATGATACAATACATTCAACGTTATATAGAAAAGAAACTTCTGTGAATTCATTGTTGCATGCATCTAGTGCCATGGAACTACATGTTGGGGTACTCTTGGCATAGAAATCTGTTTTTTTTTTTCATATGGTCAACTAGAGTGTGAATGTTTCTTTTTTTCACTATTTAAAGTGATTTGCCAATATTCAGATGTACTTCATGGCATCCAAGAAGTTAAGTGCTAAAAATCATTTTCCGGAGTTTTACTTGTCATGTTCTTTGACTGCAGTTTAATGTAAAGCTTTATAAGCTTTTATTAAACCCATGGTCAAATAAATTTTGGCTATCCTATGGTGCCATCACCTTTGGGATAGCTTGAGGTGCGTGCATATATTTTAATGAACACATCATCACACGTGAGTATTGATGCAACCATTAAAGTCTACAAATGCACCAAATGATTAGCCTTTGCTGATGTTATAGAGGTTAAAGTTCATGGTTTACATTCTGTGGCATCAGTGTATGGAAAATGTCATTTTTTTTAAACTGTTTTTTTTTTTTCTTTTAATACTGAAAAAACAAAAATGTTAGCTGACGGAAAAAAGTTGGACCAGCAGTTTATGTACCACATGCCATGGTACACAGGTAAAATTATTTTGATTAAAAAATCACTTTAAATTTTCCACTTAACTGTGTGAAAAGAAATACTTTTAAAATATTTCTCTAAATCAGTTGAAAAGTTAATAAAGATGTTTTTGCATTAATATGCATTCTCTGTACAATAGAAAAAAATGAAATTATAATATCTGGCATTACTGACACATAGTTATAACTGATGATTTACCAGAAAATCAAAACTTTTATGAGGGGCAGGGGGGGATATGAAGATAATCAGCGCCATTTTGCAAATCTGTGGACAGTTGAGATGTAAGGCTACTGTATGTATGATCACTCTCACTGCCATTAAGCATTCCTCTCAACTGTGCTGAGATTTTGCAGAACATCTCTGTTTTTTCTCATATTTTGCCCTGTCCCTTGTAAATCCTGTTAAGAGTTATCCAGAATATCCCAAGAAAAAAAATGGACAGACTTTTTTCTATTGCTATCTGCTCAGTTTTCAGTGGGCACACTAACAGGGCTGATGTCCAATCAGTGAGTCCATTTTTGAATAGTAATGGCCACTTATTGTATAATGAAGATTTTAGAATGATATGGTTTCGTTCTCAATGCATTTAGATGGTTCTCAGACTGCCTAACTAATAGAACACAAGGCGTAAAATGGAATGATGCTTTATCTAGCTCCTTATCAGCTGATGTATGTGCATCATAGGGTTCATTACAGAGTCCACTGCTCTTCATAATTTGTGGGAATGATATGATCAATCACTCTGGAAGTTCCAAGATGACCGCACTATTGTTGTAGAGACAGATATACCTCTCAAAGACTACCTCTTCTGTGGATCAGGTTTCATATCTGTGTGAAGCAGAGTTCTTCCTTAACTCAATTCAAGCATAACTTGGACCAGTGGACAGAGAATCAATAATCTACCACTGGTGGGGGGGTGGCCAAAATGGCAAGCTGAAAGCAGCATAAAATTTCTGCTCTGCTTCATTCAATTACTTTTGCCAGGATTTCTTTGTTAATTTCACCATTAAACATTCTGAATTTAAGAACTGAAGGCATCGAGGATCATATTGGTGTAAAAATCAAGTGATATTATATATATATATATATATATATATATATATATATATATATATATATATATATATATATTTCTGTCAAACTTCATGAAAAAAGAATAAAGAAATATATCTCAGAAGGAAGATGAACCATTCCAAGTCTGCTCAACAAAACAATATAATGAAGAAGGAGGTGCAGTCAATTCTTTCTAACATTCAAGACCTGGCTCTCAAAATAGACAAACTCAACTATAAAGTAGATAAAATAAAAGAAGACTGCAATAAACAAATTGGCATACGAAATTACATCATCAAACAACAGAAAATCCAGATAGCAGCAATAGAAGACTCTGTTTCTGATACTGACTGTAGAATATCAGTGGGAGAACACAACATTGAATTCTTACTACAACAAAATACCAAACCTATTGAGAAAATAGATGATCTGGAAACTAGAGCCAGAAGAAATAACATCAGAATTTATGGGGTCCCCAAATAAATGGAAGGTGAAAATATGATGAACTTATTTTCCCAAATAACTAAAATATTAAATCTACCAGAAGCCATGTCTTTCAGTACAGAAAGAGCTCACAGATCTTTGGTTAGAATTCCTTCAAACAGAAAACTTATATATCCAAGATCCATTATAGTGAAGATTTTTTTCTAGTCAAAATAAAGATCCTGTCCTGAAAACTGCCTGGTCTCTCCCACCTTTGAAATTAGGAGACTCGCAAATCAGATTTGACAATGATTACTCTTCTATTGTGGCCTCAAAAACGAAAGCCTGCATTCCCCTTCTAAAATCTCTGAAAACCACTGGCACCAAAACACACTTGATCTTCCCTGCAAAATTAAGACTTTTTTTTTTTTACCAGAGGGGAAAAATCATTTGAAACTTTGGAGAAAGTTGTTACTTTTGTTCAGAAAAAGAACATATTAAATCCAGTTGAAGAAATGGACTCCAACATTACTTTAAAAAGACAAACCTCAAAAATGACTGGTCAGTCAAAAAAAGAGACAAATAAATAACTTGTAAGGCTTTCTATTTTTAACATAATTAAAATAACTTATTGTATCCTGAGATAACTCAACTAAGGTAATACATGTTTTTTTCCTTTAAACTAAATAATTGTATTACTATCAGCTTCTTGGTCATAATAGACTACAAAACAACTTAAAAGAAAAGCTAAGTAATCATACAAAATGTTACAGTAATATATTGAATTTTAAATTAAAAAAAAATCAATATAATCACATAGTATAGTTGTCTTTAATCACACAGACACTTTTTATCTCTACCACTTTACTACAACAGTATAATAATATATGATAAAAACAAATTGTGTCTGATGTTAAAAGAAGAAGTTGCTTTTTGAATGTACGGTTCTTTATATATGTAAATAGTTATGCATCCTTCTTTTATCTGTAATTAATTTCATTAATTAGTGGTTTTATAGTGTCATTTTCTGTGTTAGAAGTCAATATGTATGTACTATGTAATATTAAATGTTTCACATTGTTTTTAACCTTTAAAGGGGAAAAATGCTGAAAAATGACTTTTCAGTTCACTCACGGTTTGTGTAATGCAGCCATGAACTTTCTGAGTATAAAAGCTTTCTTTTTACATTTTAAATTCTCGTTGACTTACTTTTGAAGCTTTTGTGAGGTTCTTGAATTCAGCATGAGCTTCTAAGTGTTCTGTGAGTTTCCATCTTCGTGAAGAACTGTTCACAACTGAAACTAGGAAGTAAACTGTGACCCTTGAACTCTAATTTCCATGTTGAACACAGAAGATCAATCAGAATTAAAAAAACAGACCAGATTTTTTAAACAATAATCTACTTTTTATTTAAAATGAAATGCAAGTAAGCAAATATTTGTATTTATCTTTTTGAAATGTTAGTTATTCATGTTTACATTCAACAATAAAGAGGGAAAGTTTTGTGTGTTACACTTGAACACATTTCATTTCAGAACAATGTGCAGCTCATTTAAACTCTATGTTATTAAGAAGTGTTATTTAGTATTTATGTAAGAAAGCAGAACAATAATAGCTAACATAATATTTTAGTTGTTCAGTTATTGTAGTTTACATTTTGACCTGATTTATAAATAAGCATCTTCTTTTTTATTTAAACTTAATATGCTGTGGTGGTACGGCAGTAGCGTTGTTACCACACAGCAAGAGGTTCTCCCGTTCAATTCTTGGCATGGCTTGGGAGTGCCTTCTGTGTGGAGTCTGCATGTCCTCCCAACGGTTGGGTAGCATTCGAAAGACATGCGTGCGTAAATGGGCGTGCCTTCGTTGAAGGTTGGGCATCGAGCTGGCACCTCGGCGTTTTGTAAAAATCTACTGCCAATCATTAGCGGACCGGAGTTCTGCTATGGTGACCCCTTACCAGGAAAAAGCAGAAAGACAAACAAACAAACTGTTAACCATATTTCCTCAGATTTTAGTCTAATAGCAGTTGCAGGAAATAGCCAGAAGGTGTCATGGGTTAGCTAGTAAGGGGCTTGTATGGGAAACCTAACAAGCCTGGAATAATATATTCCATGCTGAAGGTTTTTGATTTGTTTGTTTTTATTGTTCTTAAGTTAAGTAGTACACTCTTGTCCATAACAATTGCCATTATAACTTTCTTTAGAATTAGCACAGAAAAACATTATAAAATGTCATTAATACAATTCACTTTGAAAAATGCCAGCATACAAGTGTCTTTAATTAAATGTAAAGGGGTTAAATAACCCTATGAAGAGAAGTAGCTTAAATAAATATTTATCCTTGTTTAAGGCTGATATTATGTTTCTTCAAGAAACCCACTTATTATAAAAATGGGAAAATGTTTTATACCCTTATAAATACATACTGGATACCTGACATTGGCACAAAATCAGTAAAGAGGTACTTAGATATCATGACTCTACATTCTAGGGGTGAGAATTGCTAGCAGGTGCCTTTAACTACATATTATCTCATAAGGATACCATGAACAAAAAATCTTTTAGAATTTCTTCAACAGCAAAGCATTTAAACGATTATATAAATGCAATGAATTTGAAAGACATATCTGAAATTAAATTACCATCTTCTTTAAAATTCACCCACTACTCCTATAAATTTGGAACTCAGACAAATATAGATAAAATTTGGTAACCAGCTTTTTATTTTCAAAAATAGATGAGGTATTGATTCTTTCATGCCCCTTATCTGATCATAACACCATCACTTTTAAAATACCTTTTAGCCCTGATACTTTAAACTTTTGTCAAAGAATCCCTGCATACATAACTAAAGTAAAAGGCTTTCAAGAATCGGTTTTAAAAGAAATTAACCAATTCTTAGAAATTAATAATAATGGTGAGGTCTCAGATATGACATTATGGGATACAACAAAAGTTGTGCTATACGGTAAAGTTAAAAACTGATATCTATCTAAAAGAATAAAAAATGGGCCAAGAAGTTAACAGACATTCAAAATGAAATTGATAAATTAAAACTAAATCTTATACCTAATGACAAAACAGAACTTACTAATATTAAAAAATTAAATAAAGCATAATCAAGATATTCTTCAACATAAAATTTCTATTAAATTAGAAAAAAAATCAAACTGCAATCATATTCATCAAACCTGAACAGCTTACACAAAATAGCAATCAGATCAAAGTATCTGAATGAAAAAAAATCACATCAAAGAAATTAGATATAAATATAAGAATAAAACAAAGTACCAGATTTAAAAATCATATTAAATTGTTTTAATAAGCATTATGATGGTATTAATAGTACAAAGTCAAATATAAGTAACACCAAGATTTTGATGACTTTTTAAAAGAAAACATTCAAAAAATGATCAAATGATCTAAAGAACAAAATAGCAAAATAGATAAATCGATCACCTTTAAAGAAATAAAAGATCAAATCAAAAACATAAAAACTAACAAAGCACCAGGACTTGATGGAATAATCTCTAAGCTATATAAACTTTTCCCTGACAATATACTAAAAATTATACTAAATACATTTCAGGAAGTTAAAAGTACATCTAACATACCCCCTTCATGGAAATATTCTCTTGTTACTCCTATCTTAAAACCTGATAGAGAACCCAATTCATGTTCATTTTGCAGACCAATATCTCTCTTGAACATAGATTATATGATTTTGTTCTATATTAGCAAAAACGCTAAATACCATAATCTCTGATCTAATAAATAAAAACCAAACAGGATTCATAATTAATAAGAAAGTGCATGCTAGCATAATAAGGGTAATTTCCCTAATAGATATAGCTAATAAAAAGAAAAATGAATTATATAATAAGTCTTGATGTGGATAAAGCGTTTGATTCTCTAAGTTGGTCCTATCTATTCAAAGTATTGCATAAATGTAATTTTTCCTCAGACTTTACAGTGTTAATCAAAAAGCTCTACAAAAATTCTAGTTCTTTTGTAAAGAGTAGTTCTTTCATCTCTAGCCCATTTAATGTGTTAAAAGGTACAAAACAAGGATGTCCCCTTGTCCTCCTTATTGTTTGGACTCATCATAGAGCCATTTGCTAATCATATAAGAAATAACACAAACATAAAAGGGTATAAATTAAATGATAAATTGACTCCTAAAATTCAATGTTTTGCAGGTGATTTATTAATAACGTGTGGAAATATTGAAACATCATTGGAATATTGTGTTAGTTATGTGGATTCATTTGAGAAAGTGTCAGGGCTAAAATTCAACCATAATAAAACTAAAACACTCCTCATAAACAAATAACCTTAAAGTTAAACTCTTGCAAAAACTTTAACTGGGAAAATACACACATGAAATACTTAGGAGTTAGCACTGAATACAGTTGTAAAGAATCAGTATCAGTTAACTATCTGCATTTAGTTAATACAATAATAAATGTAACAGAAAACTACAACAGATTATTTTTCACTTTTGAAGACTATCTCTAATTAAAATGATTATATTACCAACATTTTTATTCATCAGTCAATCATTAATTCTTCCCCCGCTTAAAGAAACCATAAAAAATTATATTTTGCTCAGATTCTTATGGTATCCAAATAAACCTAAAATCTCCTTACACTGGCATAGAACAAGTTAGGAAGAGAAAGGTACTGGTTTTCCTAATATTGACCTTTACTGAAATTCAATTGTTATTAACACAGTACCTTGTGGCTTAACCCATCATATTCACCCGGCTGGAAATCAATTCATGAGAACGTTATTAGAAAATTACAAATTATTATTTGTCCCTCTCATTAAAATAGAAAGAAATGCATTGTGGCCTGGGCCTAATGGGTAAGGTGTTTTATAAACACAGGTGCAGGGTTTGAGTCTCACAAGGGATAATTGGCTAGGCTTAAAATGGCTCGCAAGGGCAGTTAGCTTAGTACTAACCTATGAACCTATATGAATTCTAAAAACATATACACTAAATGATAAACAGAAGTTCACTTTCTTTCCTCTCATAAATAAATTATTAATTTTCAAAAGACTTACGTACTTGAATAGTTAAATAAAAACTTATTAATAACAGTATTCCCGATAGCTTTTACAAGTGAATGTTTCATTTCCTTTGATGCAAGTAAAATGTTAGAATTAAAGAAAAGTAATTTGTTGTATTAGAATCAACTTATAACTGGAAATAAAATACATTTAGCAAACTACTTCATAGCTATTTACAGTTTGCAGAATAGTAATTGGCATGATATTCAAACTTGTAAAGAATTAATTCAAAATAAAATTATATTAACATTAGACATACATAATAAAACCATACCAAAAATCTTAGAATTAATCTCTAATATTAATAATGGTTCTTTTATGAGCACCTCATTCATATCAAGGGTATATAAAATTATTAAAAGTGATTTCAGCTTTCCAGACTTATCATCCTGGACTTAACTAAAATAAACAAAGAAGAGTTTACAACAAATAATAAAAAACTTTGAAATCAGCAGGAAGTTCAACATCTCCTCCATACTGAAGATTATACACATAGAACTTCTTATATAGAAGCTTCTTAATACCACATAAAGTTGTCAAAATTTACAAAAAGGATAATATGAAATGTGGGAGATGTGAATCAACCTTAATGCTGATTGATTGCACATGATTATTAATAGCAAAATAGTAACATCCTTTTGGACAGATTTTAGGTAGTTTTGTAAAGTGTTGTGGACTCATAACTGCATTATTACAGATTTTCTTATAGTATTCAATGCACCAATCCCAGAAGTCATGCCAGCATATGAAATACATCTTTTATGGTCAATTTTATCGATAGCAAGGTAAGTCATTACCAAAAATTGGAAACTAAGTCTACTATCTCATTTAATAGTGATTTTATTTATTTAGCTAAATCTGTCGTAACAAAGAAATTTCTATCATAAAAATGAGAACAAGTAATACAACACATCAATTAATTGTTTGGCAGAAATTGTATAACTTACTACAGTAATATTAACTGCTTGTATTTGTATACTTTGTTATGGACATTGTACATAGTTCATTTTAGTTGTATTTGTAAATAATTTGATTGGTATTTGACCTGTAAATTCAAATAAATTTTTTTGAGAAAAAAAAAAAAGCAATTTACCCCTGGTCTGGTACTTTTGTCTCTGTTATATATAGGCAGTTTGTAAATTCCTGACCACCTATGCCCAAATCAATACATATGCCCTTAAAATAACTATAGGGTATCCAAACTTGTCAGATACATTTAAGAAGCATTGTTAGGCTTACAATGTCCCCCAGGTCATTAGCCTAGTAATCACCTATGAAATTATGAACCTAAGAAAATGTACAGAGCCATTATTATTGTATAAACCAGTTGGTTTCGGCATAGGATCCTATCCCTTGACTAAGTATTTTAGGAGCCTGGGGACAGACCACCATTAACTGTTGAAGTATATAACAGAAGCTTAATTATTAAGGGGCTTCTTCATCTAAGGGGAGGCTTGAAAGTAGTAAGGTTTTGTTATGCTGGAGCATTTCTCCTTGAGTCTGTTTTTAAAATGGGGTCTGCTTAAATGAATAAATAAATGAATATGTAGATACAGATTCTTGGTAGAACACAGGTAAAGTCATGACACACCTTCTACCTCATAAACAGCCTGTATTTTGATAAGTAAATTAATATGTAGTATCAGAAACTGCACTAAAATATGCTGCTTACAACTACTGCATGTATTATGCACTGTTATTCTTCCTTAGCAAAAATGTGCAATATTTGTGTGGACTTGTCATATTCAGTTTAATCCACTATCCTGTAAATGTCAATAAATGTTTACTATCAAAAGTACTATTCCTGATGTTAATATCAAATATGGAAATGCTGCTGATTTTATAATAAGCAATTACTTTTTTCTTGTGTATAACACTGGTAATGAATTTGCATTATTTTTATCTTATGCCTGCATTATGAATGAAAACATTTGTCTGATTAGTATACCTACCTAGTTAACAAACACGGCATAAATAATACATCGATTTTAGTTGCAAGTACACCTCTACCAAGTTTCCTTCTGGTCATGTTTGTGTTACCCACTCATCTGTGAATAACAATACATGGTGAGATGTCAAATGATATAATAGATTATCTGATAAATTCGAAAAAAAGAAATAACCTAGAATTTATCAGAGGCCAAAATGGATTGCAAAATCGTGTACAGGCAAGGGGAAAAAGGAAAAAAAATAATTAATAATTATACATAAAGTAATTACTGCAGAAATTGCTACCTAATCAATACCATTCTAATGTATCAGACAACTATTGTGCTGTTGAGGGATAAAGGCCTGAAAACAACCCAGGCAACAGTGTTTACCATTTTAGAGTGCTTTTCCTTTTCCCAATGTTTGTGTGACTATGAAGTTAGCATGTTTAAGTAAGAGAAGTGTTGGGACATAGATTTTAATTTTTTTTTTTTGTAGAGGTGTTTCGAAATCATTACACATGTTACAGAATTCTCTGTCACTTATTCACAGTGAAAGTATACAGCAACTGTCCTTCCTCAACACTGACACAGACACACACAGATGAATTGTTAAATTTCATATTTTAATGGTCTTGCACATAGTTATGCATCAAAGAGCTTATCTGAAATATTATTATTATTATTATACAAAATATTGAAAATGCTTGTTAAATTTCAGCAACACATCACTTAGGCTTCAAGTACTCTAAAATAAATTAATTTGTAGCAAGGTCATCATTGACACATTGGCTAGGATTTACTTTAAGGCATCTAAGATCTCGGGGAATAAAATGTTACATTAAGGGTCAAAGACTACATACCACATTCCTGCATTCCAAATGCACAGATTCATTACAGCAAAGTAAGATTAAAGATTACTTACTAATAGTACACAGACAGAGAGAGATAACAAGAAAAAACGATAGATATTTTGACAGCGGTTGGTCATCCCTGAAAGCATTTACTGTGCTTTAGCACAGTAACAAATACCAAAATCCATAATAATTGCCATCCATGCACACATTTACATATCTTTTCAAATATGTCTCGTTCTGCTTAAACACTTATACCTTTAAAACAATTATTTTCCTTGCCACATGCCCTTGTGCCCATCATTATCTTGCCTAATTAAAAACAAAGAATTCATAAACTGATTAATATGTTTAAATATGTCATTAGTTGCCTTGAGGATGACTTGCATTCCATCCGAGAAGCATTCATTCTCCGAAGCAATAAGACTGGCAAAAATCATGATAAACAAATTAGAAGGTCAGCTGTTTATGTAAGTAAATATTCAATGATTTTGTTTGTTTTCTCTGTCTTTTGCTATCTTTCCCTTTCTTTTACTCCACTGAGCCTTGTTACCTTAACATCCATATATTCTTTCACTGTATATACTAGTATTCTGTTAAGCTACAGCACTGATTGTTTTGTAGTGCCTCTGACTGACTGGTGTTTTACCAGTTACTCTATCATAACTTCTGCCATTTTTTTTATTTTTTGCAGATATTTACAAGAATGCAAATTGCATTTGGTACACATATCAGAAATTAAGTTTATATTAAGAATGCTTATCAGCTCTGAGAACTGCTTCTGGTGAGTTATTACACCATTAGGAATACTGTAATATTAATGTATAGCCATCTTATTAACATCCAGTACAAGCCAGCTGAGCCTCAGGATGCATCCATGAAGATTTATAATGACTATAAATGTATAAACATAAATGCACTGCCTAATATTCCTACATTACTTTAAAAATGTATTGCATCCCATTCTTGCCAGTACATTATGAACAGTCACAGATCAATCCTAAAATAAAGTTTATGGTCTGTTCTTTGTACAAAGAGAAATGTATCATACATAATGCAGAAGCTTGTCTGTAAACAGCGAAATACTGAACTATTGTATTTTATATTTGTATAACATATCTAGAATAAAAAGTACATAAGTTATATATTTAAATGACAATGATATATAATATCAACTTACTGTCATCACAAAATGTCTTCTCTTCCCTTTAATTTGACCTCTAGGCACCACGATTAAAGTAGTTTTCCCTGTTTTGTATCTATCTTCAGTTATGTTTTCCCTCTGCTCAATATTCTGTGTTTATGTGAAGCCTCATTATTTCCTTTCAGAGTTAAATGCAATCTCTGATACATTGCTGGGTTGATGTTCACAGCTGAATGTGCAAAACAGGCATGGGATGACAGGAAAGTGACATGTACAGGTGAGAAAGGAGAGGAAGAGAAACCTCTTAGTGGCTCTGATTTTTTGCCTCATAATTTTGCCAGCCCCTTGTATAATCTTTGATTTACTAGTAAATCACTGAGGATTATAGTCTATAAAGCCAGGTATTAGACTTTCACACTTAATTGTTCAGAAAATGAACGTTGAAGCAAAACCTTTTGTTCTATTAAGTTTTTAAGAAAATTAGAGTAATATTTAAAAATGTCCCTGATTGTCAATAGATGTAAGAGTGATTGTCTATGTTTGTGACTGTGTTCTTGTGTGTGCTTGTGTGCTCATGTGTGTGCTTGTGTGTGTGTGTGTGTGTGTGTGTGTGTGTGTGTGTGTGTGTGTGTGTGTGTGTGTGTGTGTGTGTGTGTGTCTGTCTGCCCTGCAATGGTGTGCCATCCCATTCAAGATTATTATCTGCTTTCTATCACTTGAGTGTTGGGATAAGCTCTCGCTCTTTCTCCCATGTGACCCTGAAGAGAACGAAGTGGGTACTGGATAACGGATGAATGAATAAATTAATTTTACATGTAAATATGAAGGATCTAGAAGAATATGAATAACTCCCAATCCTTGTACTTTTTTGTATTGACTCCAAAGCCTTGTGACACAGTTTCACCATTATGTTGTCAGTTACAGAATTATAAATAAGAAATCAACTGCCATCCTTTTTAAGTTTATTTAACAATATTATTTTGGTCTCCTCAGAGTCAGAAAACTCCTAAAAAGGCTGCAATAAATTAAAAACCTAATTTATTCTATGACTTACTATGGAAGAATTTTAACTTTCTCTGCCCTCCCCTAAGTTGATAAAACTATCTTTCCAATTCCAGGCAAAAGTAGTAGGGACCTCATATCTGTGTATTTCAAGTACAGATTACTTTGATGTTATCAGCTGTAACCTCTGCTTTTGATTTTTGCTGATCATTTTCTTTTAATCACCTAAATTAATTAAATTAGAAGAACAATTTTTTTCATTTAAGTGGTGTCCGTATGATACTAAAGAACCCAGTGGCTACAGAGCATATAGCCATAACTACTCATAGAGCTATCCATTCTCCCAGTGTTGCTTTTATGTTTCCCATAACTTAGTCACGTTTTCCAAAAGGAAACTACTTCACTGTGTGTGAAAGTGTGGCCAGGAGCAGAGGACAATGAGGCTTTGTGGTCTGATAATAACATTCCATCACACTGCTGGGGCTGTAACTCTATTTACCCTAATGCACCCCCCCCCCAAGTCTGCGTGCATACTAATCTCCTTAGTGAACCAGGCTTTAAACGGGGCTGTCTTGACATAGCTATGAGCACAGGTTCTGTTCAGTCCAAGACTTAACACCCATTAGTTGACTACCTGTTACAGACTGTAGGCAGATCCTCCTTCTGAGGACTAAGAACTGGCCTGTAGATGCTCTGCCCTTCCCCTCAGAGGAGGCCTTATAGCAGCCGGGTCATTATTCAAACAAGGGTCACCATTAGCACATATAGATGGCCTGTCCAAGCAATAAAATGCAAGCACAACCGAACAGCTGCTATGAAAACTAAATGTTGGCACAACCAAGCAACTGATATGAGTAGTCATATTAATTTGTGCAACCTGATAGCTTACTGATATTTATCTTTTCAAGAAACTTGTTCATATTCTTTCCCAACTACCGAATGAAATTAAACATGCTTACCTAAAAATAGTGACTTTTGATCATGATTGTTTGATTTTCCATTTCAGACAGTGATTGTTTGATTTTCCATTTCAGACAGTGATTGTTAGCTATGATGATTATCTTTCTTACGGTGTTTTTGGTTTGCAGTCCTTTGTGATATCCTCTGAATACATACATACTTCAGTAGGATGACATCTATTAATCAAATAGATTACATTTTATTTTCACAGACAAACATATATTATGGCAGCTTGCACAAATGGAAAACATTTGGCTTCCTCATAACTTTCTAGCTCGTGTTATATTTTCCTTGCTTTGAGAATCTGCTAAGATGAATTCAGTAAATGCCTACCCAGTGTCGACTGTCGCCTCAAACCGCCTGCACAACCAACAGCATCATTTTCTATGCTTCTCTTAGTGTGCACACAATTTCATTTTTTAATTAGCTGTCTAGTATAAAACATTAACCCAGGTTGTTTTGAAGGCTTGTTCCTAGTCAAATATAGGTAAAAAATATCTCAGTCTTGCATAGACAAAAAGTCAAATTCCAGTTCTTCTTAAAAGCCCATTTATAGAATTTCTTCCCCTTAGTTGAAGAAGAGTCATGCAGCAAGACTTTATGTATACATACCCATTACCTCTTCATTACATCACACCATTAATCGATTTCCATTTAAAGTGCCACAGTAAAATTTAAAATCTTAAGCCTACAAAAAACATTATTATTTACATACAATTTCTTATATTTCAAAAAGCAAGATTAGTTTAGCTGAAATACAAAGAAAATTTAAAGAAATACATGTTTTTTATATGACAACCTTATGAATAAGCAGTTAAACTTTGATATTTATAATTTCTGTGTAATAGAAAAATCTACTATTGTGACCTTTTTTGGAATACCAAAATTCCACAAGGACCAAAAAAAAACCCTTTTGAACCATAGTCTCTTCTTGTAACTATATTACTAAAGGAATTGCCTTAGTGTTAGATGCTGTTTTTAATCCTATAACACAAAGACTTAAATCATATATTAAAGATTTGTAGGAGTTCTTGGATAAATTGAGAATATTTCTCACTAGTTTTGATTTTAAAAGTGACAAACGTATCATTTTACAATAGATCTTTTGTCACTTTTTACTTCAATACCACATGAATTAGATATAGAATATGTGAGAAATTTTCTAAATAAGTTTACCACCATTCCTAATCAACAGGTTAACTTATACTGTAAAATGTTGGATGTTTTATTGAACATTTTTTTAATGTTTAATAATAAATATTTTAAACATTTGAAAGGTATAGTGATGAGGTCCTCTACCTCACCATCTTTTGCTAATATTGTGATGGGATGGTAGGAATGTACGGTATTGAAAGAAGTCTGTGAAATATTTAATGTGTGTTATTATAACTGATTTGTGGATGATTTGTTTTTTATTGCAGAAGGTGATAATAATGCAGTAATAAGGTTTGTAAACATGATTAATGTTAAATCTGAATTTCTGAGGTTCACTTTAGGAGACAAAGGAACAAATGTGAATGTTTTACATGTTAATTTGTATTTGAATGGAACAAATAATGTCTTTGAAAGTAAAATACATTGTAAGGAGACATTTGTAAACAGTTACCTACATAATAAAAGTAATCATCCACTGTTGATGAGAAAAAATATACCAAAAGGTCCATTAATAAGGTATAGTCGGATGACTAGTAATGATGAAGTTACAAAAGAAGAATTTACAAAACGTTGTTGGATGTTTATTGCTAGAGGGTATAATAAAAGTGAACTTAGTAAATTAGCAGATGAAATTTATAGTAAAAGATATGAGAGATACCCCCCTATATTAAAGACATCATTTAGAACTAATGTGACAACTGGGGAGGGATAAACAACATCATAGAGTCACTTGCAATTTGGAAATGTCAATGTAGATAGTAAAGAAATTAGGACAATAATAGAAAATAACTGGAAGATTTTAGAAGGGAATAAAGGCTTCTTTGAGGTTGTAGGTAGTGAACCCAGTTTTGTTTATATTAATAATTATAATTTGAAAAAAATTGTTTAAAAGGGATTACACCAAGTATACACCAAATTTTCTGGACACTCAGAAAAACAAGGTATGTACAAATGCAGATGCTGCAGGTACTGCAGATATATATTAGAAGGTCCATTTATTAATATATTAACCTATCCCAGCACTATAAAAGTATCAGGATATGCCACCTGTAAAACAAAAGGGGTGGTATATGTTTGCGCAGTGGCTGTCTGTTATAGTATACTAATAAGATGTCATACTGACGGATAACACTTGTGAAGCTTTGAGTCTGACATGGCGCCAGCACTCTGATGTGGGCACTCAGCCAGTTTCAACCATCTTGTGATGTATGGGTTAAATTTAAGTGATGAGT